>NW_024962252.1:40070243-40460503 GCF_019238085.1 Lagopus leucura | reverse complement strand
TTTTTTTTTTTTTTTTTTTTTTTTTTTTTTTTTTTTTTTTTGTGCCCAGACATTCACAGAAAAAGAAGTGATGAAGAAAACAACAATTTAATATTCTGAACTTTCTAGGTTTTCTCCAAGATCCTCACACAGAAGCAGAAGAGCTATAACTCCCATGCAGTGATCAGCACAGAGGGCGTTGATGGCTTGGGCGTGTGCCAACTGGATGGCTTGAGCGTGTGCACAACTGAAGTGATGAAACACTGCTTGACTACTGAAAGTTGAGATGTTTTAATTTTCCTCTATTTATTTTATTAAAAGTTGTAGTTAATAGTAGCATCTTTCTGTTAAATAGGAAGAACCCATGTTTAAACAGAACATTTGCAGATGTATTGCCCATGAATGAATGACTGAGATAAAAGGTGTGGGGCCACCAGCATAGGCTTTGCTGTCATTGCATGACCCATGACCACTGATCTTATGTGGCCACAAAGGCTCAGACTGTTCCTTGTATTTTGAAGCAGTCTGCCTGGCAGATAAGTGAATGAGTAATGGCCATGTGTCCTTGGGGATTCCCATCCTCTTCCTTGGGCTGAAATTCACCTCCAGCAACACAAATGTAGATGAGGACTTCCCATCTCTCCTTTCCCTGGCTTACTGCCTGGAAAACTTCCAGAGTCCAGCTCCTGCTTCGTGATGTGGATCTGCAGGGGCTGGAAACATCCCTGGGTGGAAACTGTGTCAGAGGGTAGCTCACTCTGGGGGAGGTTTCATATCCAACTGTTGGCCAGAGCCAAAGGAGGAGCCCATGTCATCTCACTAGGAATGAGAGAGGGCTGGAAATGGAGAAGTTCTGCTGGGGAGCTTCCTTGTGACTGTTTTGCATCTACTCATCCTGTGAGCCCTTGCTGGTGTCCAGGAAGACTGGTGACCATGCAGTTTGGTCGGTCATCTTGGAACTCATATTTGCTGGAGAAAGTTACACTGAATTTGATGTTTCTGTCGGTGCAAGGGTAGGCTGCACTTCGAACTGTCTTTCAGCTTCTTTAAGAACGTTGGAGCAGTGGTTAGTGCTGTGAGGCTGAGCATTATTTAATTTCAAGGCCTTCTGAATATTTTTCACAGACTTGCAAGGGAAAATTTGATATTTCTTCCTGATGCAATGACTTTTCAAGTCAACAGCTATTTTATTCATATCCAACCAAACTAGTATACAGGTAAACTCCAACTTATTTATTTATTTATTTATTTATTTATTTATTTATTTATTTAAAATCTTGGTGAGGAGAGGATTACCAGCTTTTGCCATACCTCCCAGTTTCAGCTGTGACACAGTTGATTTTTTTCATAGTGCCTGGTGTGATGCTGTTTTGGCTTTAGGAGGAAAAAAGTGTTGATAGCACACTGATGTTTTAGTTGTTGCTGAGCAGTGCTATATAGAGTCATGGACATTTCAGCTTTTTATCTTCTTGTATTGTCCTGCCAGGAAGGAGAATGGGGAGCACAAGGAGCTGGGAGGGGATAGAACGGGGATTGCTGACCTAAGCTGGCCAAAGGGATATTCCATACCATATGACGTCATGTGAAAGAAATATAAAACTGAGGGGAGTTGGCTGGGGCAGGCAGCTGTTGTTGAGGACTGGTTGGTTGGTGGGTGGTGAGCAATTGCTTTGTGCATCCCTTGTTTTGTATATAAATACATATCTATATAGCATTATAATTACTGTTCTTTTTCTTTTCCTTCACTGTCTTAGTAAATATTTTTTATCTCAACCTATGCGTTCTGCCTTTATTCCCCCTAATTCTCTCCCCCATCTAACTGGGAAGTGGGGGATGTGAGCAAAAAACTATGTGCTGTATAGATACGTGCTGGGTTCAACTGCAGCACACAGGAAAAAAAAAGAACAGCACACATTTGAGTTTGAGGGAACACCTTTGCTTGACCATAAGCTATAGCTCTCCACACTCTTCAGTAGAGAGAAGCAGATGGGCAGAAGGAGAGTAAAATCTCCTATGAGAATGTAAGTATAGATAAAGGATGAAGTCACATTTACATAAAATGAGTGGAAACCTCTGGTCCAGGCCATCTGCGATTGTATCACATTTGGTACATGATCGGAAGAAAGCCTGAAGCACCTACATGGTTTGAGGCATGGACAAATTGTACTATGTAGCATGGTAACATATGCTAGGTTACAGCCAGGGAATGAGAGAATCCTATGCAAGAGTAAGGATAGACTTGACAAGTGGACTGCAAAGAGATTTAGAGATCCTGGACAGATACAGTGATGCACAAATAGAAGTTCATGAGGACATTGCTTCATGGTTATGTAATGGAATTGATAGCTGTCTATAATTGTCCAACTGAACTACTTAAATGAACTGAATAGCTAATTGAACCTGTCTCGTGTTATAAACTTTTTTCATCTGGGCTTTTTTTTTCAGTGATGCCTGTAATATCATCACAGCTAATTTTAGCTGCCATTTTCCCCTTGAAACTATTTACCAACACAGTGCTCTCAGTCTGTTGTAGTAATAGGAAGTTGGGGCTGCAGAAAGTCTTTCCAAGATGAATGCATTTCTGTCAATGAGATTGAATTATAAGTAGACACACTAATCTGCCTATCATCAGAAATAGCCAAAGAAAAATGCACAAATGTAAACATAAAAGGGAGCTCTCATAATCTGCATGCTTATCATAGTTCACTGTAAATCAGCCTAAATGCCAGTAGGCTTCTTCTTTCTGACACAAGCTGGAGCTTTTCTTATTGAGATCTTATCTTCTCACAAGATACTGTATATTAGTGAAGTTAATTGACTAATCATTTTCAGCACTGTGAATGTAAGTAAATAATTCCATCTATTTCTACCTAGGCTTCTGTTTACTGTCCAAGTGTGCCAAGTATTCAGACTAAATGAAAATATACACTCTAGTAACCATGCATGGCATCTCCCATAACAAGCTGCAGAAACTCTCTGAAGCATTGCTGTTATGTTGTGGGGAATCCTGAGAATCTTAGGCTTAACTCATCATGCTGCCCAGCTTCTCACAGGGCTGGCCAGGCAGAGACTGGGTCAGTGGTGGGATTCATATGGACAGATCCCTGTTTTAGCACCAGCATCTGTCAGTTTTATGGAAAAGGAGCAGGTCTGCAAGTAATGAAGTAGTGGTGCCTGAGAACGTGCAGAAGACGGTGTGAGGCTACATACTTCAGCCAGCTCACAGGAGCTGAAGTGTTATCTAATAGCTGATGTTTTGCATTTTTGAATGTCCCTGCATTATCAGCCATAAATATTTTGTGACCTTAAGCTTTTCCTTGAATGGTGGGGAAGGGAAAATTGATGCTTCATTTTCCTTCCTTATCTTTGCCTTCCAGTGATTTTTTAAAAATCACTTTTACTGTACTTTTTGTTTCAGTGACAATACTGAAAAGTGGGATGGGGTGTAGAGAATAACAATTCCTGGATTTTGCTTTGAATTGTAATGAAAACTTTCTAGCTGACTTAGGGGCAAGACAAATTGCTAGCAAATGAGGATTTGTCCCATGGGAATATAGGATCTTTTTTTATTTGGAGCTAGTATCTCAGAATTAGTTAGGCATTTTTTGATACCTCTAGTCTGTCTGCATAGTACATGTTATTCTGCTTCTTTCTTCTTTGTACAAGATCTTACTTCATCTGAAAATGTTTTATATGAAGTTAACTCCTCTATCTGTCTAAAAGTTACAGCCTGGACACCATCACCAATTCCTACCATGTTGACTCAACTGGATAACTTGCTCCAAAAATCTTTCCCTTCATGCCTCTCATTCAGAGGAGATGGGGTCCTGTGTTCACTGATGTATTTTTCTGCTTATTTTAGTCCTGGTTCTTTTTGTCATGACTTCTATCTTCAAGGGTGTAACTTATTGCCAAGAATTTTTGCCTTGCACACATCCCCCACCACATCCTTATCTCCCCACTACATCCTTATCTCCCCCACCACATCCTTATCTCCAAATTGGAGGGATGTAGATTTGATGGGTGGACCACTCAATGGATGAGAAATTGGTTGAAAGGCTGCAGACAGAGGGTGGTCATCAATGGCTCTATGTCCAGGGGGAGGCCAGTAATGAGTGGCGACCCCCAGGGGTCTGTCTTGGGACCGGTGCTCTTTAACATCTTTATCAGTGACATCAATGACGGAATCAAGTGACCCTCAGCAAGTTTGCTGATGACACCAAGCTAAGTGGTGTGGTTGACACGGTTGAAAGAAGGGATGCCATTCAGAGGGACCTCAACAGGCTGGAAAAGTGGGCCCGCGTGAACCTGATGAGGTTCAACACGGCAAAGTGCAGAGTTTTGCACTTGGGCCAGAGGAATCCCAGGCATCCATACAGGAGCGGTCCTTGAGAGCAGCCCTGCAGACAAGGACCTGGGGGTCTTGATAGATGAAAAACTTAACATGAGCCAGCAGTGTGCTCTTGTGGCTTGGAAGGCAAATGGTATCCTGGGCTCCATCAAAAGAGGGGTAGCCAGCAGGAACAGGGAGGTGACTGTCCCCCTCTACTCTGCTCTTGTGAGGCCTCATCTGGAGTACTGTGTCCAAGTGTGGAGCTCCCAGTACAGAAAAGACAGGGAGCTGTTGGAGAGGGTCCAGAGGAGAGACATGAAGATGATCAGGGGACTGGAGCACCTCCCATAGAAGACAGGCTGAGGGAGCTGGGCTTGTTCAGCCTGGAGAAAAGAAGGATGTGGGGTGACCTCATTACAGCCTTTCAATACCTAAAGGCAGCCTACAGAGGGGAGGGAAGTCAACTCTTTGAAAGGGTTGATATGTGTAGGATGAGGGGAAATGGTTTTAAGTTGAGGGAGGGGAGATTTAGGTTGGATGTCAGGGGGAAGTTCTTTACAGAGAGAGTGGTGAGGTACTGGACAGGGTGCCCAGAGAGGCTGTGGATGCCCCATTCCTGGAGGTGTTCAAGGCCAGGTTGGATGGGGCCCTGGGCAGCCTGGTCTAGTATTAAATGGAGAGGTTGGTAGCCCTGCATGTGGCAGGGGGGTTGGAGATTCGTGATCCTTGAGGTCCCTTCCAACCTGGGCCGTTCTGTGATTCTGTGATATCTGGTTAGAGAACACCAACTCATTTTCTCTGTTGTGCTGCAGCCATGAGAAGCAGCAACTGCTGACTGCTGTGGAGGCTGGCCTTGCTCACAACAAGGACTTGTTAGATAAAAGATAAAAGGTTTGCTGTGAATTGTTGAGACAGAACATTGAATTACCTACCCGATCTTGGCAACATGGCCATTGGCAATAGATTTCCCCCCCCTGCCCCCCATCTTATTTTTTTTTGGTTAACCAAACTAAACTCCACATTCTCTACATTTTAGGTCATAGGAAGTGATGTCTGCTAATTATTTCTGCACAAAAAGTGCAGATTTTTAGGTTAAAAACATTAAATTGGAATTGACAGTAGGACCTCATCACATCCTGAAGTGTCCCTTTATTCATCTGCTCCTAAGGAAGGACTTTCTTGAATAAATAAGGATTTAAATAATTGAATGCTTCTAGTAATGGAGATTGTAATACACACAGCCAAGAAACTTGCAACTTTGTGCTCTTAATGTTTAAAACGCATTTTGTCAAATAAAAAGGCCTTCATTATCATCATATTCTTTCATTAATAGAAATAAGTAATTCCAATAAATGTTATTTCACTTCCATATATAATGTTCTTATTTCAAAAAAAATCATATTAATTATCCAAATGAAATTCTATTGACATATTTGTTTATTTATCTTATGGATAGTCTTATTTTGTGGAATCTTTACTTGTTCTTACCTTAGCACTCAAAAAAAATCTTTCATGTGGACATACCTAATCATGTTCATCTACGCAATTCATATTTGCTTCATTTCAACTTATCCTTAATGGAGCAGGTTTGGGTGAAAGCTATGGGGGAGGGAGCTAAATGTAACGTTTAATGGGAAGTGCACTCAAACCCTCTAGTAACTGGAACTAATGGGGACAGACAGGATTGTGAAATGTGAGCATACAAGATCTCCACTGAGAGATATCCATTCCAATTTGTCCTCCCAGGACTTACTTCCCAGAGAATTTGGGCTCTTTCTTTAAATCAGTTTGAATATTTACGAATATGAACAGTGCCGCAGTGATTTCTTTCTAAAGATATTTCCTGAAACTCAAGAAATCTTCCTTCCAGAGTGTTTCTATCAGCACTTTAGGCTGCTTGCTTTCTGATGTAGCTGCTTCCTGCATGCTTGTTTTATTCAACATACAACAACAGGCCTCTGAATGTGATTTGATTCTCACAGAAAACAAAACCACATTTTTAATATTTCCTTAATGAAATGAGCTTTAAGAATAGAAATTTGTCTTGTTGTAAGTTGTAGCAGTTTACTCTTGCACAACTCTTAGGGATATAGCAAGTGTTATCAGAATAATGGTATTGTAGGTCTCTATAGAAGAACAGCATGGATTATAGCTAATGAGAGTATTTTAAGGAAGAAAAGAATCTGGTAATCCAACACCTGAACACTTTATGCATTGTAGAAATAAAGAAGAGCCCTTCAGCATATTCTTCCTAGTCAAAACTAAAATTTCAAGCCAGATGTAGTCATCCATCTTTTCCGTCTTTGATAATTGGAAACATGCTTCATTACCTTGCTAGTACCAGAGCAACTTTCCCTTGAGCACAGTATGAGCACCCACTGCAACAGTGGCAGACTAATCTAGGTTGCTGAGTACTCTGCAGACCTGGACAAAAAGGACTTTGAGTACGCTGAAAGGGGAAACTTCTACAGAGTATTCCAGAAAGTAGACTGGATGAAAGAATTCTCCTGGCTGGCACAGAGAAGATCTTTTCATGTTGGAATGGTGGAAAGAAAGAAGAAGGAGTAGGGAGAAAAGTCAGTCCATTGATGCAGCTATGATGTGCAGACGTTGCTGAATGGAGATGAAGGGAAAGTGTGGTCTTCTGGAATGCCAGGAGGATTTAGTCAATTGGATCCCATGTTCGCCTCTGGGTAATGAGGCATGCCAAACCAACTGCTGTATGTGGATCAAATTTATTATTTTCTTGGCCACCGAGCTGGCTGGAAGACAGCTCACATGGTAGTGAAAAAACATCCTAGGTCTAGTTTGATGTACAGCACCTTCAATATTTATGTTGTATTCCCTTTCTAATTATATCTGAGCTGAAAATCACTTCAATTGCAAGGATTAGGGAAAAAAAAAAGGTAGGAAAGAATTAGTATTGCCTGGCAGAGGCATTTTCTTGATGAAAAACACTTCCACAAGATTGTTTCCTAGTAACTAAGCTGTGTCAGTGATTACAAGAGCAAGCAGAGGACTAGCTGCACTCAGAATTTGTAAATGTAAACTGAGGGCACTGTGGACTTTGCTGGGAAAAAAATCCTTTGCTTTGGATAAAAAATAGCATTAGCAATTCACTGGCTAAATTTATAGCAAGAAAAGGTCTTGAAAAAAGCAAGAAGAAAATTTTCTTGAGATCAGAAGTAGAACTGTTCTTGGTTCTCCATGAACACACTCAGCAAATTAGAAATGGAGCAGAAGAATGAATATCGGAGACTGCATATTTTTGCTCCTGTACAACAAGCATTAATCAATATTCCCACAGCATACAAATATTATACCAGTATATAGTCAGAAAATGGCATACAGCCATAAAATAATTCAGATATTCTTCTGCCTGACGTAGTTATTAAATTATGCTAGTGTTTCCAACAAACAATATCTTATTTCCTCAAGCATGTTTGCTAGAAAACATGGTGCCCTTGCAAAATTAAAGCTCTTGCTCTTTAAGTGGAGAATGCATGTTATTTCTAAAAATACAAAGAGGTGGAATCCCTTCTTTCATGCAAAATTTAGTGCAATCTTAACAAGGGCATCAGGATCATAAGAAAAGCTTTTATGGGTTGCTAGCAATACACATGCTGCATAGAATTAGTAACCAAGAAGTGAAATGTATGGGTGATGTCAGCCTGAAAATATCTAATCAAGATATCTGCTGTCAGGTTACCTTCAAACATGTAACCTACTTAACCTGTAACATAATGAGGATATCTGTAAAGCTTCATGTAGCTTCCCAGCAACTCTGGCTGTTGATTGGATATTATCTGTGTTTAGCTACTCTGATGGAAAACTCCAAAATGTGACGCTTTAAGTGCTAGATGGTTTATTGTTGATACACAACCATGATAAGCTTAAACAAAAATGAGCTACCATTTATATGTTTTGTTTTTTTTTTTTTTTTTTTTTTTTTTCAGTGAATTCAATCAGAACTTATTTTATCTACTTAAGAAAGTAGTTCAAGTCAAATCTCACTCCTCTGCTATCTCACTCTCTGGACACACAATTATCAAATGCTCAGATGTAGTACAGAGCACTGGAAGCACTGAGTTCAGTCCTACTCTATTTAGTGACTCAACTGGTAAACTGAAGAGGTGTGCTTGGAGTGACTCCTCTGTGTGCTCATGGTCCCAAGAGGTATCTGTGCATAGTTTTCCAGGATATGGATCAGTTTGGTGAGAACTAATTAAATGATACTTCCCTTGTAATTTTCCAACAACATGGTCTTGTCAAATATTCCATATTTAAAAGATTCTGAATAGTGAGTTTCATCTTTTGCTAAATAACTTAGCAGCAGAAGTCTATAGAAGGTCAAGGAGACTTGTGCTTCCATCTTACCAGTTGTCAGCCCAACAATCAGATTTTAAAATAACCAGTAACTTTGCTTTTATATAATGTTTTAAGTGTAACACTTGGCAAGGTAGATAGATATTCAACAGAGAGCTGAATATTATCTTGGGGAAGTCATTTATGACTGGTAAAAGATTGCCATGTAGCATCAGACTGGTTTGAAGTGTATACAGGATTTGATTCTCCAGTGCCCAAACTCTCACCATCACCAAGCATGTCAGTAATTTGGAGACAGAGCTGAGACTGTATTTGTACTATTCTTTGTATGTCTTGTTTAATTTTGTTTCTTGCCCCATGGTCAAGACCACCAGGACTTATTCCAAATCAAAATCCAACTTAGTTTCAATTTTCTTAATGTAACGTATGCAGAACAGGAAACCAAAACAATGGACAAAGATCATTTAAAATAAAAAGTCTTTTGATAAAACAATATCTTTGGAAATGTATTGTGCAAAATAACTAATGACTGGGCTAGACTGACAAATTGCTGGTATTTTACAGCTGATATTGTTACCATCTTGAAGACTTTGATATTGTTCTATGGCAGCCTACAGTAAATCTTCGACAAATCTGGGAATTACATTTTATCAGTCATTTTTTTTTCTAGATACTTATCTAAAAATTAGATTAATTAGGCTGGTCGCTATAATTCTGAGTTAAGATAGTCACAAGGAAAACAGCTACAGTCATTGAACCAAGTTAGGACAACTGCAGACACCTCCACAAATGGCTTCCACAAATGTGGTTCATAGTATGCTGATTAAGAAGGGATCTATTTCTTGTCTTGAAAAGGTGTTTACAGTCAAACTGAATGAAATAGGATATGGATAACTAGAACGACCATATTACTGGAAAAGAAAGAGGCAGCAAGCTCCCAATTCCATTTGAAGCTAATTAGGCAGCCTGTTACTTTAATAAGATGTTTGGACTCACAGAATCTTCTTTGCTGAGGGTTTTTCTTCTTTAATTGGCCTGTCAATTACAATTTGTCATGAAATGCTGCAAACTGCTTACAGCCTGTTATCAATGGCTTACAAAATGAAATGAGTAAAAAAATTTTTTTTCTCTCTTATTTTTGACTGTGAAAGCATTACAATATGTATTGCTTGCTATCCTCCTAGTTTGTTTTAACTGTTCTTGCTATTCAGTTTAATGCCTTCAGGGACTGAATTACTGAAGTTGTCCAGAACTGAAAAAAGTAGGTGTTAAGCTCATTATGAAAGTTGCAATGGAAAAATTGGATGTGAATTGAACATAGTACATGGGATGTGGTGCTGCTCTCTGAAACTGAAAATGTGAAGTAACAGAATAGGTCCCTTACTGGAACATTTTTTTGTATCATTGAGGATTAGCTGAAGATCTGAACAGTTAGTAAGTACGTTTCACAAGGAGCGTGGCAATAAGCAAGCATGAAGTAACAATCTATTGACCTATGGTAACTTGATGTCTTGGTTTAGGTAACTGCTTTATGAGCTTGACAAACAACTTAATGCAAGTAGTACTGGATTTTTTTGTGGTAGTTCGTTAGTTACTCAGATGAGGAGCAATCACCATGTGACAAAACATTAACAGCTGTCTCAAAGACATTCTTGGTGAAAGCAAAAGGAAGTTTTTCTGTGATTATTTGTATCTTTTTTTCTGGTCTGTGGAAAGACTTTCTACTAAATTGCTTAATAAACAGCAAGGGTGCTGTATTCTTTTGCTGGGGGGCAATTTTTCCTTTGGAAGCAAAAACTAAAGAATTTGCTGTGAACATACACTATTGACATAAACAATAGTGTTAACCAATACATGAATTTAATTCTCATGTTCCTGGGTACGCACAGAGTGCAGTAGCCAGTAAGTAGTCCCATTACCGATACAAGCTGAGGGATGAAAGAATTGAGTGCAGCCCTGCTGAAAAAAGATCTGGGGGTACTATTGGTGGATGAGAAGCTGGACATGAGCCAGCAAAGTGCCCTCGCAACCCAGAAACCCAACCATATCGCAGGCTGCATCAAAAGAAGCCTAGCCAAGAGGTCAAGAGAGGCAATCCTGCTCCTCTACTCTGTGCTGGTGAGACCTTACCTGGAGTACTGTGCCCAGATGTGGAGTCCTCAGTACAGGAGAGATGTAGACTTGTTGGAGTGCATCCAGAGGAGGGCCACAAAAATGATACAAGGGATGGAACACCTTTCCCATGAGGACAGGCTGAGAGAGCTGGGGCTGCTCAGACTAGAGAAGAGAAGGCTGTGAGGTGATCTGATAGCAGCCTTTCAGTATCTAAAGAGGAGATACAGAAAAGAAGGGGACAGACTCTTCAGATGTGTCTGTGGTCACAGAACAAGGGGAAATGGTTTCCAGCTTAAAGAGGGTAGATTTAGATTGGATATAAAGAAAAAGCCTTTTACAGTGAGGGTGGTGAGGCACTGGAACATGTTGCCCAGAGATGTGGTTGATGTTCCATCCCTGGAGACTTTCAAGGTGAGGCTAGATAAGGCCCTGGGCAACCTGATCTGTCTGTTCATGTTCCTGTTCATTGCAAGGCCGTTGCAAGGACTAAACAACTTAAAAATGTCCCTTCCAACTGTAAGGATTCTAAGATTCTATGATTCTTATCCTCCCCCCTTTGCACCATTTAAATGGTTTGAAAGACTTATTTTTGAAGAGATTCATGTAGCAAAATCACCTTTTCTCTCTCTAAAGAGACCAAGCTGAAGAAGATAGGATCAACAGCGTATACTCTTGAACTGTGTGTGGAATTGACTCGGTGCCATAAAACCAGGAATAGGTGCGTGATGGATGTGGATGTCACAACTTAAGTCGTTATTGGCCTCTGTAACTATCATGATTATTGAAGCTATTTGATTTTCCTGGCTAAGGCAAATCCTGTTTCTCTCCTCTTATGAATTGCAGCAAAACGTTTAGATCTTAGGAAGTATGAAGCATCTTTCGTAAAACAGCATTTGTTTGAAAGAGTTCGGCCTTGTCTTAGATCTGAATGGAGAACAGTCTGTTTTAAGGTTTTTTTCCAAAGTTTGGATTAGGTAGAAAAATAGTCATTTCCTTTCTGGATTTCCTCTCCTTTTTTCTTCTAAGTCTGGGCTCTGTTAACTCACATTCAACAGCTTTCCTCTGTGCATGTTTGCGGCCTTTGCTATATTTTTAGCACAGACACTGAAAGGTTGCCTCTTATTCTCATGGTATGCTTGGTGATATGGCATAAAATTTGATTTGGGTGGGAGAGTCTAAAAAGCTAAATAAAATGATGACTCAAAATGCTACACATTAGCCAATCCCTTGAATAGCTGTTTACACTCCTACTTCTACTATAAATTGGTATTTCATGGCTTCTTTGTATAATACAGTGAGCTAGTCTAGCAGGATGACCTAGTTATTTTTAAAGCCCACTTATGTCAATGCTCTCTGTCCTGTGACCATGTTGGCCACCATTATTTCGGGGTGAGGTCAGTCTTTTTCTTTGCTCGGGCTGCTTGCCAGTTTCTCAACACCTGCCCTGCAAGTGACAGCTCTATGGGTGTCCTCATAAATTACAAATCATGTGCCTCTGTCCTGCTGCCTTGGGACAGGCACAAAGTTAGAAACTGTCCTGTAATTCTAGCCCTGGGGCTGCTGGATGGGACAGCTGAGCAGAAGGCAGCAGGACGCAGCAGTGGAGCCTGCCATGCTGCAGCCTGGCCCCCATCACGGGCAGCGCACGTGTTGCCAGCAGGCTGTGCCTGTGCCCTCCCCAGGTAGCAATCTTCCGCCATGGAAGAGGGGGGAGAGACCAAGCAGCTAGCAAGGGGCTGCTTTGGTTTTTGTGTGTGCTCCTCGAACTGTGCTGGCACAGAGGGGAGGTGCGAATGGGCCATGCTGCGAATACTATCCTTTGTCAGCTCCTGCTCCTCAGTTACAGCTCTGGCATTTAACTGTCCACAGCACTTGATTCAGTGATGCATTTTCCTTCTTTCAGTGTGTACTGTGGACACACAGATATCATATGCATACTCCACAGCCCATTGCAGCCCTAAAGTTTGAATTCAGCAACTCACCTGGGTGGTCCATATCCCCACTCAGCTCCTCAATCCAACATGCTCTCACTGTCCTCAGTATACAGGTTACCTCTGCACCTCAGTTCAAGGACTAAATCAAACAAACTTCAATATCAACACTGCTGCTCTGATCTTTCTGCTCATTCCCAAGGTGTGTGCTTTTCCCTCTGTCCTAAGACCCATGGCCAGCAGCACCAGGAGCTGGGAGCAGCACCTGTTACATTGCAGCACCAGTTCTCTCCCAGCTCCCTAAATGCTTGCACCAGACACAACTGCTAATGTGATCTCTGATGGTCTGGCATGTTGTGCATGCTGGCACAGAGGCTTCTGGCATGGAAAAGCAACACAAGCACTGTACTATGTAAAGGCTGAGTATGCATCCTTTTCAACCCACCTGTAGGCTGCCTCCAGAGATGCAAATAAAATGTTGTCCTGTTGGTGTGAGATGCTTAGCTGGATGAATAAACTACAACAAACTGAAATTTTGACTTATTTATTTTTAAAATGTATTTTTAAATGATGCATGAGTTTTACTTTTAACAGAGACTATATTCTCACTTCTAGCTGATGTGCATCTTTTATGTTCCATTTGATGACCATGGAGGATGTAGAGGGGGTGCCAAAGAGAGCTGTCTGTAAGTGTGCACCACTTCACTTTCTTACTTTTCATTTTAGATTCATGGGAAAACAAACCGTACTTCCTTTCAGCTATGCTTCTGAATATTATGACTATTGATTCCCCATGAAAATGCTGATCTGGGAATGGGAAGTAGATTGCAAAACAGATTTTCTTTGTTTTGTGAAATAATAAGACTGCATATCTCTTTTTTGGGGTCCCATATTAGTTCTTAAATTGGAAGTGAATGACTGAGACTCAGAGATAATTGGCTCTAAATCTGTTAACTTGGCTTCTCCAGTTCCTGCCTGTAATTTATCTTCCCAAGCATACTGCATTACAGAATAATTACTTGGGTTGGAAGGGACCTTAAAGAACATCTAGTTTCAATCCTTCTGTCATGGGCAAGGCTGCCATTCATTAAATCAGGCTGCCCAGGTCCCCATCTAACAAGGCCTTCAATGCCTTCAGGGATGGGGTATTCACAGATTCTCTGGGCAGCCTGTTCCAGTACCTCACAATGTTCTGAGTAAAAAATTTCCTCCTAGTGTTTATCCTAGATTATCCATTTTTTAGTTTAAAGGCATTTCCCCTTATCACTATCATACTGTGTAAAAATTCTGTAAGCTCCCTTCCAGTAACAGAAGGTCATAGTGAGGTCTCCCAGAGCCTTCTCTTCTCCAAACTGAGCAACTCTCTCAACACCTTTTCATAGGAGAGGTGGTCCAACCATCTGATCATCTTTGTGGCCCTCCTTTTGGACCTATTCTAACAGCTCCGCATCCTTCCTGTTCGGGGGCCCCAGTACACCAGATGGAGAGTTCTGCTTAGAGGTTCAGGAACACAAAAGATATGGGAAGTCTTACTGACAGCGAAGATGAAAGCAAAGAACTTTTGCCTTGAAGAACTTGTTGAGTACCTCAGCCTTTTCCACGTCTGTTGAAGCCATCTTTCCTTTCTCATTTATCCGATGAGATACACTCTCCTTTACCTGTCTCTTCTGACCACTGCACCTACAGAATCTAATCTTGTTCTTTTTCACATCCTTCACCAAGTTTAATTCCTCCTGCACCTTGGCTTTCCGATTCCATCTCTGCATGTCTATATGGCATTCCTGCATTCTTCCCAGGCTACCTATCCCTGTTTCCACTGCTTTTCCTTCTTTTCCCTGAGACTTAATAGCAGGTCCTCATTCAGCCATGTTGGTTTCCTGCCTTGTCACAGGAAAAATGAGAGTGTGTATGAAACAAAGTGATGGAATGGACTCCAAATGTCTGTAGTTATAGCCTGAAAGTTTATATTTTTGCATGTGGAAAAAATACAAGGGTGTGTTCTACACATAAAAGATCAACTATCTTTTTCCTCTGCAGGTGAATGTCAATGAATGTCACTGACCTTGTTTTTTACCCCGGGGCTACACCACCTTTCAACAGCTCTTCCAGCACTATTCTGACTCCCTTTGCAGTCACAAATTAGATCAATCACCCTCCTCTTTCAGGATACCCATATGTAAGCTTTATTTTGTAAATGTTTTTTCATTCTGTCATTTTTTATAATGCCCTCTGTGATTACATTCTTAGAGTCAGCGTTAGCTAATGCTGCACACCATTTTACAGTGAGTAGATGCATGGCTTCTCCTGAAGCCTGCCAACAGTCTTTCTGCTGGCAATAGAAAAGCAATGTCAGGCATTCACTCATGTTCGTGAACAAGAAAGCAGGCTGAGTAATGTGGGACATGTTCACAGAAATAATACAAGACCATTAAGCTTCCCGAAAAGATGTGTCACAGTATTTTGTTACTGGTATTTTAATATATTTGAAGAGATGTGCAACTGTCACCAACAAAGCAATCTTTCAATCACTGAGCTCCCATTAAACTTTACGCATTTTCTGTTACAATTCAACAATCTGAACTGAACAATAAAATAATTCCAGAATGTGTTTGAAAAAATATATATTTTTTTTCGTTAAATCACTGCTCATGTTTTGCTATGATCTTCAAACTGACATTAAGCCACCATGTTCAAAGGGTCTGGTATTCAGACCTTGCCTGAAGCTAGTGATAAAAACACCTTTCATCCTTATAAAGGTTGAAAGGCTGCTTAAAGTGCTGTGGAAGAAAGTTCAGCACCTCTTGATGTCAATTTTGTTATATGTAGGAGGATCTGTTTACGCTTAAGATGTACAATGCTTTAGTACATTCCAGGGCCAAAAGAATTAAAACGCAGTACTTGTCGAAAGCTTTTCTTCCCTCAGCTTATTTCTCTGAACTTAGCACCTCATTAGAAAGCATAACAGTATGTTTTCTAGCTAGGAATACTTTAATAAGGGCCACTAACATCTATCAAGATGCTCTGAAGGTTATTTAGCATTTCCTCTTCTTGATGTCTTCATTACGTATTTAACGCCTAGTTGATTTCACATGCTACACTTTATCTGGTCTGTGCAGTGAGGAAATTCACATATTTATTCACTGTTTCTACACACGCAACGTCTAACCACTGTGAGATGAGAATTTCAGCAATTTTTTTCTGGAGTGCTGTTGAAATATACAACTTCTTAGAGGTGATAAAAGAAATAGCATGTAATCAGTTAACAGATTTCTGTTCCTTAAGTTACTCTGCAGCCAGCAGTGTATCTCTGAAAGTGAATACTTGCACCTTCAGCTAGGTGAGAGAATAAGACATTGCCTGTTTCCCTGTTAGAGATCTGGGGGAAAGAGCAAGCTGACATATCTACGGCAAAGAAAGGCTGAGTGCCGTGCTGTCAGGGCACCAGCTGCACTAGGATGTACTGAAGCAGCTTCATTCTCCCTTTTGGTGATCAGATTAGCTCAGTGCTTAATGATGGTGAAGTTCTCTTGGTGATCAGGCTGGTATTGCCCTTCCTATACAGCCTGTTAGAATGAACACACTATTATTCACCGATTCAATTAAGTGCTAAGGAGACAGGGGAAATATGTGGCCAGAGAAGAAAATGAAGCCATCTTTGTTTGTTGGCTAATCAAAAGCCAATGGCTTTTGAAGACAGTGTGGAACGATCATTAATTAGGAGAGATACCTAAATTTGAAGTTCAAAACATCTTGTGCAAGCCCAGAAAAAGAAGCATGGGGAGCAGACATTGTTCCCCTGGGTTGTTGAGGCAGTTGGCTTAGGCAGCACAAATCAGCCTGTATCTGAACTTCCTACCGCACTTTTGCCCCAGAAGGGAGGAGGTTAATCACTTGTGCTGACACAGCTCCTTTTCCTCTGTGTCATAGAATCATAGAATGGCTTAGTTTGGAAAGGATCACAAGGATCATCAAGTTTCAACTCCCCTGCTGCAGGCAGGGCTGCCAACCTCCACATTTAATACTAGACTAGGTTGCTCACGGTCCCATCCAACCTGGCCTTGAGCACCTCCAGGGATGGGGCATCCACAACCAACCATCTGTCAGTCCTGCTCTGGCTATGATGATCTATACTTAGCCAATGTAGTGAACAAGGTGAGATGCACTTAGAAATGACGTAAAATATAAGACAGGGAAAAACAACAACAACAAACAAAACAAAACAAAACAAAACCTTAAACAATTTATTTCCAAGCTACAAAAGTTAATAAAGATTATCTTTCCTAAGAGAAATATCTGCAGCCCTCATAACATTCAGTGCCCTTAACTTACAATAACTATTTACTTTTCCTCATTAAAAGAAAACACTGCCAATTGGGTGCAGAAGAACAGATCTAGGATCTCCTTGAGAAGGCATAATGCCTGAAGTTATTAAAAAAATGAACTGATATTCTACAAACATACGAACACTTATGCACTACAACTTGTGTTTTCAGAGCAGTATCATTATGATTTTTTTTCAACTTTCAGGCTTAAGTTGGAGTTCAATCACATTTTTGATAATAAGAAATGTTGGAAGCAATGTGTCCGTATATTAAAATAATTCTGAACTAACCCAGCCAGCTATAGAGAAAAATAGGAAAGCTGAGGAAAACAGAAGAGAGCAGAACTAGAATAATTCATGAAATAAAATGTCATTTTCTAAGGGCCAAGGGGCTGAAGTATTTCTCTTTTGGGAAATAAACACTTAAATATGTGTATTAAAGATTATCTTGAAAGACAGTGCTCTGAGAGGGCATGCCAAAAACTTCATGTGATAATTTTCTGGAATTTCTGGATTGAAACAGATAAGAGCTACATGTTGACATCTGTGAATTGATGTGACCTTTTGCTTGCAAGATGATCAGACTCTGATCAGTGAAGAATCATGTTCAGAAGCACTTAAAAAGGACTCAAATACATCTCAAAGAATTAAATTTTGGGGGAAAAAAAAGCAACAATAAATAAATGAATAAAAGGACTTCAGTTCTTCATAGGTCAAAACTTTCTCACAGAAGAGCTACTTCCTGGTCAGGTTTACTGCCTTATTTCCACATATTTGTTCATATTAAAATATACATACTTGTCATGAGCCTTCATGAAAGAAACACCTTGAAACAGTTTCAAGAATTGTGAATATGTGAAACAGTGCTCTCTACAAATATGCCATAGTTTGCATCTTTTTCTTGCAAATGGCTTAATTAGTGCATTAAAGCCAGGAAAGTGATAATATTGATATATAATACTGACAGGTTCAATAATATTTTAAGACACTGTGGTTTTGAAAAATATACCTTGAAATTATATGTACCATATCCCATATTACCATCATTTTATAATTTTCAAAGAGTATTATAACAGAGTTTGAATGAGTGCTTTCTCTTTACTTAAAAGCTCAGATAATTTTGTTGGGCTTTTCCTTTATGCTGAGCCTGTATTATTTACACAAGGAAGTTGTACATTCTTGTTAAGACAAAAAATGAAGTTTTGCCATTGATGTTAATGAAGCCAGATATAGCCTTAGTTATGTCTCCATTACAGTTCTACTGTTCTTGACAATCACAAGCCCCACCAGCAAACTGAATTAGAGCAGTGACGTAGTTCAGTGTAAATAAAGACAAAATATTTGTAGGAGAAATGCTATATAGGCCTTTATGTCTGTGTGGAGAAGTTTTAGTGTACAAGAACAGAAGTGTAGGGCAAGGACGTGACCTAAAGCTGAAGGTTGAAACTCAGTATGTTCTACTGGTATGGATAAAATCTCTTCAAATGAAATGAATTTCCTGACTTGTCAGTCTGAAGATACATGTGCTAGCCTTCCCACCATAAACCATCCACTCAGAGCTGCAACTGAATTTAACTTATCACAGTAAATATATTTCTCTCAAACTACAGAACTATAGCTTTATGAAATGAACTTAGGTTGGCTAAAGGTTGTCCTGCTCAAGGAATGGCTATTTTAAAGTTGCTAAGAGCTTTGTCAATACAAACTTTTAAGGATGGAGATTTTCCAGCTCTTCTGACATACGTTTCAGTGCTCCACCACATCCTGTCAACATTCATATTGTTGGGACCGTGGCTTCTTGTCTATTCATTTATATCTCTGGCTCAATCATCTCTCTATTCCCCTGTACATATCTGGAGGCTACTACTAGATTTACTTTCATGCTTTCTCTTCTGTATGCCAGACAAATTGTTGTTGTTACTTAGTCTTTCCTTTTGTATTGGGTGCTTGATTCCACCAACAATTTTTTTTTCACATCCTTTTATAATGACAAATAGGTGCAAAACTGGACACTGATGTCAGGGACTTGTCTGCATCCTCCTTCCTGGAGGTCTGGACTGGGGTTCAGGGAGTTTCCTGCTGGATACTGTGGGCAAAGACTGCCAGATGATAATGGGGGCACCACAGACAGGGTGATGTTCTGTTCCTGTACCCAGGAAGGTGCTCACTGCCTAAAGCTGGGACTACTCTGTGGCTGCTCCCATCTTCCCTGCTCCCGACCTGGGTGTTAGAACAGCCATGGCTGCAAGGTCCACTCAGAGAAGACCTCACTGTGCCCTGCACCCTAACAGAGCTCTGTGTACGGTCTCACAAGAGCAAAGTAGATGGGAATAATCTCATCACTCAGTATTGTGCATAAATAAATTCTTGCTCTACACCATGATGACTTTTGTACGCTAAGCCACTTCTCCATCCTTCTGTGAGGATACAGGACAAACTGGTCTGACAAAGCCTCTCTGTTAACATGGGTGTCAAGCAGCGCCCATTTTCCACCATTTCTATACAACAGCAAAAGTGAGGTTTGTTTAGGGACACAATTCGCTTTGTATTTCTTGCTTTTAATTACCAAGGTGCTAAAGAGAGTATCTGAAATAGTTGATAATGACACACACATTAAAGACCTGCTGGAGCATTTATTAGAAGATTATTTCTTTCTTCTTTAACATGTCAGTGTATATGGGGAGGATGTTTTTCCTGTTCTTTTTAAACAGAAAAATATTCGGCTTTGATTCTCTGGTTTCTTTTCATCTTCTTCTAGCTTAAAAAGCTTCTGGAAAGGAATAAAAAAGGTAGAATAGCAAAGAAACCACAAAGGGAAGATATCAATAAGAACTGCTGACTGTTCTCTAAGCAGTTTCCAAGCAACTTTTAATGGAAGGTCAGGCACAAGCAAGATAAAGGGAAGAAAAAACAAGACATTATTTCATACAATAAAGTGACTGTGAATGCTGCCAGTTACAGAGGAAATAGAATGGCCAGCCTGAGCACTTATTTACGTTTTTCTATGAATACAAATGGAAATCCTGTATAAAGGGCACTATCAAATTTGAGCGGGACTGTTAATTCCAGCAATAGGTTTACATTACTCCTCTGAGAGGCTTTCATCACTGAATATGAGATGTTGACTCTGTGGTAATAATAACAGTCTGATTTGAATCCTTCAGCTCCTTCCATCTGAAGATCTGTAGTATCATCTGTCTTTAATTAATGATGTCTTATATTTGTAGCTCCATGTAGATAGGGTATGAGTTATATGGATGGGATAACTGAGGCACAGAGGTAGAGTGTCTTCACCAAAATTGCTGCAGCTATCCTCAGACATCCTAGTGCAGAAATTGTAGAGTTTAAAAGTATGCTTCCAATCAAGAAGAATCAGTCGTGCGTAGATAGACTATCCCGCTCTGTATACTCCCTTTGCCAGATTCCAGTGGAAATACCAGGGTTGCTCCAAAAGTAATGCTTTCTATGTTATTATACTGGAATATAACATCAGAGGTGGATGTTGGTGGCATGGCAGTGGAGGTTGAACCTTCCTGCCAATATTCCAATTTATGAAATTTTTGAAAACAAACCTTACAATAGAAAAGCAGTCATTTTTTACAAAACCTGTTGACATGTGAAGTTAACAATTTAAATGTTCTGTCTCATAGAATCATAGAATCATAGGATGACTTGAGTTGGAAGGGACCCCTATCATCATCAAGTTCCAACCCCTCTGCCATTGGCAGGGCAACCAACCTCCAGATCTGGTACTAGACCAGGTTGCCCAGGGTCCCATCCAACCTGGTCTTGAACACCTCCAGGGATGGAGCATCCACAGCCTCTCTGGACAGTCCGTTCCAGCACCTCACTACTCTCTCTGAAAAGAACTTCCCCCTGACATCCTATCTAAACCTTTCCCCTGTGAGCTTAAAACCATCCCTCCTTGTCCATCACTGACTACCCTTACAAAAAGCTGCAAGAGCACACTGCCTGCTCTTCATCCACCAGGATCCCCAGGTCCTCTTCTGCAAGGCTACTGCTCAAGGTTTTTCTTCTCTTAATCTGTATATGTATCTGGGATTACTCCAACACAAGTCTCCTGATAGTAGTTATAGCTACAGTGTCAGATTTAAAACAAATACAGAGTTTTTAGCTCTTAAAAGGCAAAGCGGTATCAAACAGCACTTCAAAAGAAAAAACACCTTTGGAAAATGAATGTTCAACACAGATAACCAGTGGATTATTGCTATTATATACTGTGAAACATTAGCATGAAAAGCCCATTATGCAATATTTGTGGCTTTGATTCATGGAAATGTTAAGGTCAGAAAAGATCTCAAAGACCATCTCATCCAATTGTTCAGCTACTGTCAAGGTTGCCCTCTAAATCATATCCTTACAAGATATGGTTTAGTAGCTTGGGGTACTAATAGGAATGGGAGGGTGGTTGGACTAGATGATCTTGCAGGTCGTTTCCAACCTTGCGATTCTGTGATTCTGTGATTCTGTGATTCCCTAAGTACTACATCTACTCTTTCCTTAAACACCTTGAAGGATGATGACTACATCACTTTCCTGGGCAACCTGTTGTTCAGAGTGAGGTTATGCATCAGTTGAGCATTGAAAAATCTCCATTTGAGAAGAAAGTCTTGAATTACCTTCTTTAATGTCCTCTTATTTTTCTTACTTGCCTGAAAGATAGTAGAATGTATGTATTCTACTGTATGTATTCTAACTTGGTAACTTGCTTTCTATACACAGGAGAGAGGAAAGGAGAACTGAATATTCTTGAGAGTTCAATGAGTTCTTGATTCAAGCTCATGTGGTAGAGTGGATCAAGCTGCTTGGTTAAACTTCGTGAAGTGTGCCCCTAAAATAATTATCAAAAAGATTATTATTGCGTTTTTGGAGAGAGTAAGACTTGATGAAAAGACAAGTCTTCAGAACTACTAGCAAGCAACAACATCATGTGCTACATTTCTTTCTGCAAGTTTACATTAATTAAGTCACAAATTTAATGCTTCCTTGAGCTGCAGCTGAAAACTCAATTACTTTGTTCTGAACATCATTTCTAACTACAGATGTATAGAACAGTATTTTGTAAATCAGGGGAAAAAAATCCCATCAAAAACCTCAATTATGAAGTTAAGCACCCTGTGAAGCTATAAAATTCCATCTTCCATCCTGGTCTGGAAAGCCTTCCCCAGGTTAGCTACTTCTGAATCCATTTGCTGCATTAACCTGTACTACATGAAGTACAGTCTGAGTAATGTGAAAGATTTTCTTCTCTAAGGAACATCTTTGTCTCACTGGGCAATATCTCTGTGATTCTTTGTGCACAGATAAGCTGGAAGGGTTTTTTCCGTGTCAAGCTTCTGACAGTGCCAAAGTTCATGTTCTACCTGAGACAGTTTTTCACAAACACAAGGCTATTCAACATGATTAATTAGAACTGATGAGACTGAAATCTTTCCCAACAAATGAAGAGCATCCTGATAACAATAAAGAGGCAGAAATTAGCAAAATTGCAATCTCATCTTAAACTGATGCAGCTGTATCTGCAGTAAATTTTGAAATAAGATCAGTATAATTTATTCCACCTATAGACTGATATGGACAGTAGGAGTAACTTCTTTCTGTGTTCTCCTGATGAACTAGACCAGTTTTGTGGCTCAGTTGTATTCAGATGTACTCACCTGCTGGTGAGGTGAATAATGATACAGCTGCCAGCTCTGGGTTAGAAGGTGGAAATGAGAGATTTCTACCTCAGAATAATAGGCTGATGCTGGTATTATCTGAACTGTTATGCTGTACTCTGCAGAAGGATAGTGCCCAGCTCTGAGTATATAGGCTATGTTGTTGTTAATCTCTTGAGAACTGGTTTATTAGGGCAATGCCCAGCTCTATTGGCTGCTTGGTGGATGTTTCTTCCAAGACAAAAGGTTGAAAAGAACTCCATTATTATAACGCTTTTTTTTCTTTCCTTGGTCCCAACGAGGAAAGGTCCTCTTGAGGCCTATGCATTTATCTTAATTTAATATAGTTTATGGAAATTATTTATTGTGATTAAATCATACACAATATGATACAGTATTCCTTATATTTGATAGCTACACTTCTTCATGCCTTCACTTCTTTGCCTAGTTTTATTTTTGGGGAGTTTACTTCAAGAGTTACTTGAGATTTTTTTTCAAAGTAATGATCCGCACCACAGTCAGCAGCTTGGCATCTCAGTGGGACTACAGTATGTGCTTGTTTCACAAAACTACTTGTTTCCTTGTTTCTGAAGCCAATTTAAAGCTCTCATCTCAGCCTCCATGAGAAATCTTGAGTATTTTGGAAACTGCCTCAGCTGGACCAGGGCTTCTATAGAGCCAACAAAGCTAATGGTGCCTAATAAAACTTCTTGTAGCTAAGGAAAAAGCATGATTAGATGAAGCTTGTAAGTGGAATTAACCACTAGAAAGAACGAGCTGAAGCCCAGTATAAGTTGGTTTTGGAACAGATGAAAACATTTTAAAAACAATCTTCTTGCAGTAAGCAAGGGTGAAAAATTACAGCAATAATAACAGGAAATTTGGGGCTTTCAACCAGACCTCTGCAATAGGTTTTTAAGAAAACATTAGTAATGGTACAAGAAGTAAGATAATTTCATGGCTATTGACAAGGGACTGCATGTAGGAGCGAAGAGACCCATCTTTCTAACTGTTGTATTGACAGCAACAGTTAAAAAAACAGTAGCATTTGGAGATGATTTATTTTAAACAGAATTTAAAACATCTATAATTTAATATATCTTTTAATTCCTAACCTACCTCCTCCTGCTCAATTTCAGGTCTTTTCTTCTCTCGCCTATAACACTTAATGGATGTTTAGCCATCACTTCAGGTGGTTTATCTAGCTAAAACTTGACTCTTTGTTTTCACTTTCTATGCCTTGTTTTCCCCACACCAGAATATAATCCTGTGGTTGAGACTTCTGTTGGCCTTACATCCCTCCCAGCTTTTGGCAGAGAAGTGAATGTGGGTGTTCTTACCCCAAGCTTCCTCTTGCTGTCATGCACACCCTGACCATGTTTCCATCATATTCCCTTCTTTCTTCACAGAATCGAACAATCACAGAATCACAGAATGGCCAGGGTTGGAAGGGACATCAAGGATCATGAATCTCCAACCCCTCACCACAGGCAGGGCCACCAACCTTCCCATTTAGTACTAGATCAGGTTGCCCGTGGCCCCATCCAATCTGGCTTTGAACACCTCCAGGGATGGGGCATCCACAACCTCTCTGGGCAGCCTGTTCCAGCACCTTTCCATTCTCATAGTAAGGAACAGTTTTGTGCTTTGATGTGAGCACGTGAGGCAGTTTAGGGAGCTGTGCTGGCTCAGGGCAAAACGGATGTTTTTGGAAGATTCTGGTTTTGGTTGGATTAGTTTCCTGAAGGACATCACCATGAGGTTTCACGAGCTGTAGTGCTGTTTCACGAATTTGATGAGAAAAAGCATAGACTATGAAATGGGTTAAACAGGAACAAAAAAGAAGAATTTTCTCTATAATTTCTTCAAAATATGGCTTTTCCTGTTCACAATTAAACAACAACAAAAAAAGAGGAAATGTACGAAGGGGCCAGGAGATTCATTGTTCCATGGGTGAACATGAGAGACAGATTTGCAATAGGAATGCAGGAGCAGATCTGCAGATGACCCATATCTGTAGCTGGAGCCAGGTCTTTGAAAATATTTCCATGGTGTTCGCTGTGGCTTATAGTCTGATTTTCCAAATGCTTTTGAATATTTGTCCATTTATGCATATGTTTCCAAAGAAATATGGAATGTTTTAAAAATCTGCGTACAAATCAGTAAACCAAGTGCTTAAAAATACAGTGTAGGACATGTCTGCTAAGTTAAAAAAATACCAGAATTTGAATTTACTTGGGAATTTCAAAAATTAGGACTTTAAAATGAATGTTAATGGAATTAATCTAAATAAAATAAAACTTTCTGGCCAGGAGGATTTTTCTTTTTATTTGCTTCATTGTGGGATAAAGAAACTCATTTCTCTGCTCCAATGTTTGTTTTTATGAAGCCATTTTGTATGTAATGATGTGTTGATATGTTACTGTGGATGTAACACTAAATATAGCATGAGAATATGTGTGCTATTTAAAGTGATCATACAAGGGTGGATAGTGAGGGCTGCACTTGGTGTATGTGCAGTAACCTATTTTTAATGGACATATAGGGTGGATTTAGTGTACTAATAGTGAGTATTTGAACTGAAGACTTGAAGGACATCATGATTTGATAATAAACTAGAGTATCTAAGATAAACAAAGGAATAATGAAAACACAAAATTATGTTTGTTTGTTGTTTTTTTCTCCTATAATAAGAAAGCATCATTGGATTGATTTCATTTTACACCTAATCTTAGTAGTGAAGATTATATGCAGATATGATATTTCAATTTACAGCAAGTGGCTTTTGGCACTCGCAATCCAAGTGAAGTCAAATGACTCTTCAGTGTGTAGCCCCTGTTCATGTTGCAGATTATAGGATTGGGGCTGGGGCTGGTAGGGCCTGCCAAGGAGCCGCGCCAGTGAATGAAAATCTGGTATCTGTTTTCTGGGCAAAAAATAGGATTTTTTTTTTCCAGAAACTGCCTTCTCTCTCCCTAAGTAAGTTTGAACATAGCTTTGATAAGTTTTCTTGACCCTGCTACTTCCAAATAACCAGATAGAAAAACTGAACAACTACTTTCTTACCTATGACTTAAGAAATACTTTTCCTCCTTTCACCCAGGCTTTTGTACAGGCTTCGTCCATACTGTTCTGCTGCACTTTTCTTTGACCTTATCTCCATTACCAACACCATTGAGGTGTAAACTTCCTTCACAGAGAATTTAAATTTGGCCATAGGCTGTTGATTTTGAACACTGAACCTATTTAAAGTAGGCATATGACTTGCAGGTTGATCTCAGAAACAAAGAATGTGTTGAGGAGTTTCATTTCCCTGTACTAAAAGTAAACAACTTGGTTGGTTTGTCACAAGTTAAGTTTCTTTTGCTTGCCTGAAAAGCTGAAACACAAAAAATCCTAAGATTAAAACTATACACAACTCTGACTTCTTCATCTGCATATCCTTCTGAAACAAATAATTACAAATGTAAATGTGAATACAATTGTAACTGGCAAATCTATAGTTAACAGTCTTTTGAGAGATTGTCTGCATGTGTAGTCATAGAGAATTTTGCTCTTAGTTACATCATTCCTTCAAAAATTATAAGGATTTTCTTGCCTTCCAGGAGCACAGCGCACATGGGCACAGAGACATGCCATCTACTTTTTGTAAAGAAATCTTCTTCCAGCATGTTTTCTAAGGCTACAATTTTTCAATCCCAAATCCTTTGGTTTATAAAGGTAGGAGTAAAGAGTTACACTGCTTGATGTCTGCACTCCTGCTTCTATTGATGACCTGTGGCAAAACTGCCCTTTAGGAGTCAACCCTGTCTCTCATTTAGAACCATGCAGCAGCTTGTTCTGGATCTTAACCTTGCAGTAAGCTACACGGGAAGAATGGTATCTCCCACAGTACAGTGTCCTTGGGAGCACTCAGAACCTCTCTTATTTGCATGGCACTTCTCTCCCCCAGTGAATCCCTTTGTCTAGTCCAAGGACAATTGTGCAAGGAGAACTTAGTACTTCAGAGCCCTGCTCTGAGATAATGTGTCTTTTTGTCTCTATGCATGACATTGACTAACAGATGTTGTTTCTCAGGGCTGCTAATATTATGATTCCAATTTTTCTCAAGCTAAAGTAATAAGAAAGATTATTTTCAGGAGGAGCCCATTCAGAGTTGATTTCAGTATGTCAAGAGGAATTTCTGGGGCTGGATGGTCAGTAAGAAGAACTGAGCATACCTTTGAAAGGCTGACTGCAGATGCACCAAGGGGAGTGCAACCAGGCTCACAGGAAACTTGGGGCAAAGGTTGGAAAGGGATCCAGGCTTCATTTTTGGGTCCTCTAGCCCAACATTAGCATTCCTGTTTACTCAAGAGAAGCATGCCATGTTCAGCTGCAAGTGTAAAGGAAAACTTGGTCAATGCAGATTTACCAAGACTCTAGTTTGGTAAGGATGCTGGATAAAATTATCAGCTCTGCTCATGTGATTTAAAGACTGCCAGTAGTCAAGGTGAAGCATGTTTGAAGTTTTTTTTTTAACAGGATTTATTTAGTTGGAGCTAAAACATTTTCATCAGGACGAAGAACTTTCTGAATAAGAGATGGAAACTTCATTTCTAATGCAGTCATAGAAACACACCTCCTACTTAGACTAGTACATGGACTGTCAGAATGCAGTTGTAGGCATAAAATCTTCTGACAGTGTTCTTTTCCTGTAGAAGGTCTTGAATTTGGTCTGAAGTGACAACCACGTCAAAGTCAAGGTGAGGAGCAGTAGCTGGGAGTTCTCCCAGAGGACAGCATGATGAGCCCTCCAGCCCTGGGCTCAGCCTAACCAAAGGCAGGCACCACAAGTGTGCTGAAAGCTGCTCCAGACCTGGGTGACATCAAGAAGAAACACTTCTCAAACCATTTTCAGATCTTCAAATTCAGTTTTCTGTGGCTCCAGTCTGTGCACTAGAGGAAATGTGAGGACAAGTTCTCCTTTTCGTCATCCAGATAATGGGGTGACAGTTTACAACTAGCTCAGCCCTGCCACCTGTGTCTGAATGTGGCTTGGCTTCACAAAACTGAATTTCTGAAGGAACTTCCCATTTTCTGAGCATAGGCACTCCCAAAACTTTCCTCAGAATTATTTTTTAACTCAATGCATGTCCGACTTGGAATGAAGTACCTGAGGTCTGCTGTTGTGAAGGAAGTGAGGTTTACTTTTTTTTTTAGATGATGATTTGCGTCCTTACTCTGTTGATCTGTCATCTCCTTCAGTACAGATCAGAATGGGGAACAAAGGAATGAATGAAAGTCTGAATTGAAAACACTACTCTTTCATTAAAAAATAAATAAATACAGGGGCTAATTACATGATTTAACATTTGAAAACTTTGCATTCCTCCTCTGCTTTAGAGAGTAAAAGGGTCTATTATCATTTCCAGGCCAGATGTTTCAGTTTATTGAGCCTGTTTGATCCCTGCACCTGTCTAAGACCAGCAGTTGCTGGATTAGCGTAAGAAGCTGAATTAAAAAATATGGACAACTGTTACTGAACAAGTGAATGGTGTGAAAATGAGCAGACTTTTGGTATAAAGGATTTACTGTTTGTGACACAAGGCAGTACACATCATTTATAGTGCAAAATGAGCACGCAGTGTTCATTCTGCATGTCCATGTGCTGGAATATACATTACAAAGTGACAATTACATGAACTTCCAGAGAGGGAAAGAAAGGAAGAGGGGAGTAAGGGAATCAGGGGACACATTACACCATCCATCTGTGAGACAGCCGTTCAGTTACAAGGAATTATATATTATTTCTGGTGGATTATGCTGATTATAAAAAGAAGAATTTGGTTCCTGCCCCCACAGAAAACACTGCTGTGTATCCTGAAGGAAGCAATGGCTTTTCACTTGCCCCTTCCCTGAGTTACGGCTCTTTCCTCTGCTCCCTGATCCCTCAAACGTAACAATTGGATAAGTTGTCTTTCCTCTTGTTTTTTGTTTTTGCTCTCTTTGACTTAAACATACTGTGCCATGTGACCTGGGGAAGTTGTTTCCTGTCTGAGATCCTTTCAGTACTACTGCAAGTATGGTCAGCCATACTATGCAGAGATCAAGATCTGTCTTGTCTGGTGACCTGCCTCTGACAGCTGTGATTAAGCAGATGGCGAATATTCATGCATCAAAACAAATCTGCCTCACACACTCCAGAGCACTAACTGCAAGATTTAGCTTGTTGGAAAGCTGTTTCAAACATTATCGTTGTAAAAATTACTTCTGCAAAAAAAAGATAGCAACAGTAGCAGGCCTGCAATTTTCTGAATCACATTTGAAATCCAATGAAATATAGCATATTGTGATTTGCATTTCCAATCCATTGACTTCTATCACAGAATGTATACATTTTTACAGTTCAAGTTATCACTGATCGACTGCTTTTAGTAGAGAGAAACCAAAATAAGACAGATTGTTGCCCTCCTGAGTGAGGTGGGTCTTGAATCATATGTTGAAATCCACGCAACCAGAAGTGACTTGATTCCTACCCTCAGCATTGCCAATGAGAAATCTGCCCTTTCAATGTGGAAAAAGTCAAATGTGTGCTCAAATACACAGCATAAGGTTGTCCATGTTTGTGCAAAAATCTTGCCTAGGTTGACTGTGGATGTTACTTCTGCTTTATAGATAGGAACATAACAAAATATTGTTACTTGTCCTGCACAAAACAATTCAGTCTGTGGTGAAAACAAACATCACATGTGCTGGCTCAGAGATTCAATCACAAGTTCATATGCCCTTCTGCCCTTTCTAACAATATCTCAATAATGATTTCTCATCTTTATGCACAGACACATTTTATGTGCAAATAAACTGATTTAAGTGAGTGTCACTTGAGCAAAGACATATTGCAAAGCTAGGCTCCATTCACATTCATTATAAACTCTTTTTATGCCCAGCTAGGAGATAACTTGTGATGCTTGTTTGGAGAGTGGCATTATAGAGTAAAACTTGCTCCTATCTGGCACCTTCTTCAACATTATTGCAAAAGGACTGATCCGCTGCAAAGGCAGATTGCTGAGCACAGATCCTGATGTAATGATGGTACAGACATTCTCAAAATTTGGAATATGCTTATATGGAATATGGAGAAAGCTTAGAAATCAATTACTTCTAGATTTTCAAAGATATATTTATGCGCCCTCTCTTTCATACATCATTCATATCTCTTTCTTGCTATATTTTACTGATGTAGTTTCCTGAACTTCATGACTTCCTTTGGCCAAGTGCCTAAAAACCTGCAGGACTCTTGTTTCTGGTCTATTATGACAACCAAAAAGCAAGAATAGCACATTCCCAGATGTCCTGGGTTGATGCAGTCAAACGACTGCATTTTTGTTCTGCTGCTTATCATACGGCACAAAGTATACAACAAACACTCCACTAGTTCTTTGGTGCTTCCAAAATCACTTTTGATTTCTTCAAAATAACTTACCAGCAGTACTATTTATCTGCTTCTCCCCTCATTCAAAGCATTCTATTTGCATGAAAGGAATGCTTTTGTGTTTTGACACTAGCTTGCAGATATGCCAAGGAGTGATTTCCCAACTGTAAGACAGTTTCTGTGACTCCAGTTTAGCTTTAACAGTATTGCTTTTGAGCAGTGTAGTTAGTTTGAGCTTTTGAAAATCATAAGTGTACATATTCTCCTTGTTGGATCAAACCTTGTACCCTGAGTCATCTATGAAGAAGCTGCTGAATACAGTGCAAGTTGAAGGTTGACTGCATGCTAATAAGTGTGATAATACCCAAATGCCCTGTGTTATTTGTATTTGAACATGAGAGCCAGTCAGCTTGCTGTAATGCAATTGAGCACTGGAACCTGATATCTTAGTCCTAGTGGTCACTGTGGCTGCAAACTATGTTTGTTGCTCTATCAGTGTACGTTGAGTACGTTCAATTCCCAGCTGAACAAAAGATGCAGTAGGGAAAAGTTGCTGCTAGCTGTGATCGTGCACTTCTGTATAGGAGGGTGAATGGAACCTGAACAAGTATAGGTTTCTGAAGAACATGTCTGAAAGAGGTTCTTCCTTGGAAATAATCATATGGGCACAAAGTAGTCACTCACCCTTGAAATGGAGAGAGTGGTGTATGAAGCCATTGTGAAATAAGTAGTGCCTTTGTCAATATGGACTTATTTTGACTTAAAACTATCCATATATCATATCTTGGAGCACTGAACCCTCTGAGAGACACAGTGCCTTTGAAGATATGGTGGTATCACTGGCAAGACATTAGTAGACAAAATATTAAGCTCACCTGACCTGTCTCGTATGCCATACAGTAGAGTTTTAGGCTGTGTTCTAGACCTTAATGAAAATCCACTGCTTTTGTTGAACTGTGACTAATCCAGGCAGAAGAGGAAGGGGAGATACATAAACAGCGTTTTCCCTGTATGAGAAGGATTCAAGGTTGATGTTGATAAAAATTTTGATATTTTGATATTTTTGATATTGATAAAATATTGATATTTTATGATTTTTCAAAATTCTTTGCTACGTGTAAATGAGGGAAAAAGAAAATAAAAACCAACCACTACTGCCACCACCACCACAATAAATGAAAAAGTAAAAAACTAACCAAGGGACTGTATTGTATGTACTGAGCCTGAGCTACAATATAGAAAACTGGAGATTCATTTCGTCACTTTGCGCTTGTGGTTTAAATTCACCCTAATCCTTCCAATGCAGTGTTGAGTAAGAAAGAAGTAAATAGTCTAATGCCAGAATCTCCCTGCTGAATAGATTACAGTGGTAAGGAAACGTCCTGGACCCCTCTCCTAAGAGTGAGTGGGAAGAAGGGTACCCCTTCAGGATGGGTGAAAGGAGTGGTGGCAGATGAAGACCACAGGGTAACAGCATGTTCTTTGCCAGATGATGAGATAGATTTCTTCCTCCTAAAGAAAGGAGAAAATTCATGAATCTACTCATTTCAAGTGTATTTAGCCAGTGTATACTGGGATGAACAAGTGTGTCTTCTCCCTGAATGTATTTAACAATTCTGTGAAGTAATAACCTTGTAATCAAAGGAATAATCAAGACCTGGTTAATGTCAGGCTGCTACCATTAGCTTATATGATACATTCTGAAGTATTTCAAATACCCTTAAGCAGAAGCAGAGTTAAAATCAGCACACATTCAGAAGCATGTCTCTGGTAAGTCCTCCTATTTTCATTTAACAATTATATTACTAAGTACTCCTGTAGCACCAGGCTGTCTACATCAGTTTATCTTTCAAAATTGTTCAAGTATAAGTTCCTAATTCACTTATAATCAGCCTGCCAATGAATTTCAGCAGACTGAGCTTAACAGCATCATCAACATAACAGAAGCTTAAGGATACTGAAGCTAGGTAGTAACAGAATGAATGTAGCTTTGTAGAAAACACTGGAACCCCAACATATCTGGTCTGTAATGCATTAGTGGACTTTTGTCATCCCATGAAATGCTATTTTAAAAAATTCTAAGTAGAAGAGAAAATGAAAAAGAACCTGTTTCAAAAAAGCCACAAACAGCGATGTGTGGCAAGTTTCAGTGAAATTGGAAGCAGCTGTTTCTAATTGGCCACAAAAGTAGAGAAGCAGTGGGTATGGGACTATTTTGTTTTTTTGTTCATTTGTTTGTTTGTTTTAACATGACCTATGTATCCTTATCTGTTCAGAGGTCCTCTGTTGGTGAATAACTCTTCATTACACGTTCAATAATTTGTGGTTTTAGTTAGAAGAGACTGACATACTGATTATCTCTATTTTATTAAAATCTTAGAATGCACTTTCAGTTTTAGATGGCTGAATTACAGGGTTTCTAGATTCTGCTTTGAGGGAATCTCAGAATCAGCCTTCTTAAGTACATGTGAAACCACCCTTGCAATTGCTTACTGATGCTTATTTAGGGAACATGAAAAGAATATGAATCCATGTCATGTCATCGTAGCAATGTCTGCACCTGGAATTGTGAAATCTATGCATGAAAATGTTACTTCACACTAGGAAGTGTGTAGGAAGTGATGTTTACTTCATGCAAATTATACCTTATTCCTGCAGTTGTCTGGATATTTTGGCACAGCAATATTAGGTCAAGCTAGGTGAACTGTGTCCGACTGACAATGTGAAAATTTAGAAGATGCTGAAACAAGTAATGCCATCAATTGTTTTTGTTTTATTATATTTGGCGAGACTTGACTTTGTTAAAGATATTTATATTACAAATCTATCTTTTTGTAAAAATTTTAGTTTATTCTCCTTTTTGTGAGTCTTTTGACCTGATGTCAGCTGTGTACATAAACAACTGCTTTCTTTGTCAAGTGGATATGTTGTAGCTATCCTGCTATTTCTGTGGTCCTCACGGTGCATCTTGCAATGTTAGCATCCTTATTTTTTTAGTGTAAGAGGGATAGCTGAGTAACATGAACATTCCAGCCCAGGGTCCATAAAAGCACCTGAAAAGAAGGAAGAGTAAGCCATTAAGTATCATCTCAGAGAGACCAAGGGGTCAGAACTACTCTTCACATCCTCACTGAGGCTCTGCCACTGTTCAGAAAGGACTATCAGGTTAATGGAGTCAGAGAGAAAACAAGCTCTTGCCTGGTAGTTTGGTCAAGGAGTCCCTGCATGGGGAGAGAGGGCCCTGTACTCTGGCCTTGAAGTGTATATCTGTTTTCATTAAATGTTGATGGTGGGGACTTGATGTCAAAGTGGATCTCTCTCCTCTTCTACTTTGATCTTTAGTGAATGTACTCCTTAGGTTATGGACTCATTTTCCTGCCTGTGTAACCTTGGTCTGGCTCACCTGTTAAATTGGTGGCTGTGCAATGTCACAGGCGCTCAAAGGACAGTGGAGGACACATGCCCTCTTGCAGAGTCCACAGGATAGATACTGAGTGTTCAAACCTTCTTAAGGGCCTCCCATTCTCAAGCTCAATGTGGTGCTATTCAGAAGGAGAGCAAGTTATCAGATCCCACCCAGAAAGATCTACCTTCTGATAGAAGGTGTAGGGCAGTGAAACTCCTGGCTGTGAGAAAGCACTTAAACAAGATACAGCAGTAGAATTTCATAGATGCCTTTGCTCATCAGCATGGCCTCTTACTACTCTCAGCCATCAGATGATGTTTAATGCGGCATGTGAACTGCACTTCTGTGGCTGCAACCCTGTTGTAGGGCTCATCTCAAGAACCTTCTGTGAGAATGCACACAAAGGGCCCAATGTAAGTTCTCCCACAACCAAAGACTAGCTCTCCATTCCTGCTCTGCCCTTTACTCCAGGGAGAGAAAACATAGGTAAATAATTACACTGAAGGTAACACAATAGGGGTACAGAGCAAAATCTATGCAGAGCATAGCGAGGGCTTGCTGGTTATGGGCAACTTCTCATGACTGTCCAGCAGCAAGTAATGACCTTCTCCTACCTATCTGTAACTGATGACAGCCACTCTGTAACAGTTGCTTGTAATGCTTCATCACAAATAAATTGTTCTATGTAATCTTCGTAAGTGAAGGTAACCCTCATCTCTACCCAGAAATGAGGCAAAATATTTGGACGCACCGATATACACTGTAGGATGCTCCCATTGTGAGTAAACTTGTAGAATCTGTTCTGTGACCAAAATACATATTTTTTAGAGTAGAAGGAACAACAAAAACCTCTGTCATAACACAGAGGAGATGCCATTAACTAAAAAGCAACATAGGAAAGCACTTTTGATTTGGGCTTGCTAAATGTAATGTAACATTTACTTGCTAGAAGCCAGAGGTCAATGTGTCTTCTTTTCTAGCGAATGCTGGCTATGAACAAAAACTAAGTTCCAGTGTTCTTTCTTTGAACAGTGCTTCCATTAGCAGAAATACTGCTGTTTCTAAGTGGTTTTCTTGCTGAGACACATGGACACTGTGCTTAAGTGTTTTAGATCTTTTAAAACATGAAAAATGAAAAAAAAATCCTGTTAGAACATCTCCTTGAACTTAAATGTTTTAGGCAGAAAGTTTCAAAAAAAATTGGTGGCATCACAGATGATGGAATTTTGGGTTTTAGGCTGGAGATGAAAAACAGTCCTACTCCTTCTTCTGGGTTTCTATTCACTTTGCATTGGATCACTCATTTACACTTAAAACTGAAGTTGGGATCCCATTCTTTGGTGTGTGTTCTATCAGATGTTTCTAAGTGGATTGGTTAATGTGGTCTCATTTTTGGAAAATTTAGGAGAGCCACCATCTGTCTTTCTGCCATTCCTGGATACATCAAGCCAGATGTTGATTTCTGCCTTTTGGGCATAAGGAGATTTTCAGGTAGAACAGTGCTGTGAACTGGGAATGCCTCCTTGACCCTCAGCAAAGGTTTTCTGTAACTGCTGAGTGAGAGGTTTCCATTATTCTGGAATCTGCATTACATTTCAAACTAAACAGAAAGGATATTAAGCACTAGCACCTGAACCTTGTTTTGTATGTTCCTTGCAAAAGACAAAATTATCTTCAGGAAAATATACAATTATATATACAATCTGGAATATGTGCTTGCACATTTCTGACTCTGAAAACTTCTACCAAGACTGCAGTCATTACCCAATGCACAGTTTGCTAAGGTTATGTGCAATTTCTGCACAACTGAAGTGAAATATGCAGTCCTTTATATTTTAAGTTGTTTTGGCTAAGATTTGCCATTCAAGAGACTGATTTTGTCACTGAGAAATAGAATTACAGTTTTCTCTTTTCCTGAATGGCCTTTGAAAAATGATTCTCAAATATAACAATAACTTTCGTTCATGTGCATGTTTTTAGAAGTACTGGCAAATAATTAAAAATATGAACATAAAGTTGAGATGTTCTAAAGCTGAAAAATTGCAAGTATTTTATTTCATGGGTAACATCATATTCTATTCAGAAGAATTAGTCTTTAAATGTGTCCTCTATGCTGTTTATAGAAGCCCTTCCTTTGCATAATAAGGTGTATATAAGAAAAACATTATAGCAAAAATCAAAGTGATTCTAAGCCAAGGTAAAGGTACTTCTTAAATTATAAGTAGCCGTATTAGAAGATATATCAGTACTTTGATTCATTCTTTCCTTTGAGAACAAATGCTATTCATGTTTTAGTGTTTTGATATAGTCAGCTTCATTTGGAGGTATTCAATGTTTTTTGTATGGCAAACCATCTAACAGGAGCTACTCAGCTCTTTATGAATAGAAACTCAATTTCTGAAGTATAATAGAGCTGTTCATTGGGTCTGTCCTTGTGTTCTATCATTGAAATTCAAAATACATGTTCATAAACAAAAAGTGGCATTATTCAATACACATTCAAAAGAAACAGAAACCTAAACATTTCTTTATGATGGCAGAATGAGACTGCAAATATGTGTAACAAAAAGGAGAGGCTTTTCTGTAACGTGGTATAACAAGATACAACAAACAGCGCAGAGTCTATAATACAACAGCTCTAAGAAATACACTACATATTTTTGTAGTTTTCCCTGCAGTATTTTCCATATGGTACTGAATATCTGAACAGGACAGTCAATCTCAAAACAGCTGAGTAGTAGTTTTTGTTCTGAAAAGAGTAGGCTAGACTAAAGAATGATTTGCAGATTTGGTCGGTAACTTTCCATGATTTTAAATAATGACAGTCCTGAGTGAGCTGCTTGCAAGGGATCTGGTCTTGCTCAGCAGAAGCCTGGGGAATTTTTCACCAGCTTCGGGAAAAAAAAAAAATATTTGCTAGAGGTGTTAGTTCAGCTACGTGCAATGAAAATAACCTTTTCCTATAACTTCCTTTGTTCTAGTGAAGTTGAACCTAATAGTAAAAAACTTTGTTAATTATTAAAAACTCACGTACAATAAGATTCTTCAAATACTGCTCTTGCTGCTGGTGAAGATGTCAGGTGCCACTAAGTAACATAGCTACAACCTGCGCTCAACAGGAACAGATCAGAGGGCTGGGTCAGAGGGCTGGAGCACCTCTCCAATGAAGAAAGGTTAAGGGAACTGGGCTTGTTTAGCTTGGAGAAGAGAAGGCTCTGGGGAGACCTCATATGCTAGCCTGACCGAAGGAGCACAGGAGGCTGTTCCCATCAGTCCTCTGTTTTCAAAGAATTATTATGGTTGGAAAAGACCACTAAGATCACCTAGTCCACTGTCAACCCATTGCCACCATGCCCACTGAGTGTATTCATTTATCTGCATGGCTCATAGCAGGCTGTGGCCCCAAGGTAGCCAAATAGGCTTCCCCATGCAACCAGGCATGGAGCAGCTGACTTCCTACTCCTGGAGCTCCGACTGGCAGTGAGGTAGGCATCTACTGTTATGTATATCCAAAATTGAGCAAGTAACAGGTATGGGAGAGTTCAAAGGCTTCTGCCAGGAGGAGGAGCTGTTAAGAAAACAACTGGGGTACTAGGAAAAGTAGTGACAAATGGCAGGACTGTTAGGAAACTACCTAGTCTGCGACATTAGAGTGATGCACGGATTTCATCAGTATAAAAGTCACCCTTCAGCTTTTACTGCCCTCCCCAATGTTACTGAAGTGCATCCTCCATTAGACAGTGCAACTGTCTATGTTCCTCTCACAAAGAACATGGCTTTAAACCCAGAAATCACCCTGTTTTGTCAGGGATATTGCCTAAATCAAGGCTCTGCTGTAACATATCTGAACTTTAGCTTGCTTAGCATAAGGTTTACTTTATAAACACGGAGATCAGCCAGGTGATCAGTGCTTGGTTTAGCGGGAAATTTGGATGCCACACAAGTGCAGAGAGAAGAATATGCTTTCTTCTGCAGATAGCAATGTTGTTGGAAGGCGTTGAGGCAGAATTGCTATAGTGGGACTGCAGGACTTACTCTGATGGGAAGCAGAGATAAGAATGAAACTCTAGCTAGAGAGTCTTATCTCAAAAGGAACATTTGATACCCTCTGGATAATCATGTGTCTGTCTAAAGTGTTTTGTCTATGGCAGGAAAAAAAATAAAGACAAGGATTTGGAAATACAGATTTGATATTAAAGCTACTATGAAACAGATCCCAGCACATGAATTAGTTGATTAGAAGGTTAATTCTCTTCAAAAACAGTCAGAGAAAACAACAATCAGAAAAAAATTATCTGGAAACAAACAAACAAAGCAAAACAAAAACAAGCATTTTAGTAGGAAGTGAATATTAGCCAGATTTTATACTTCCCCTTTAGGTTCTTCTCAAGGTAGAACGAACTTGCAGATAGTTCAAAATACCTAATGCCTCATCACTACATAACTCAGGCAAGCAAGACCTGTGCCGTATTCAAGGATTGGTAGAAGTGTTTAATTAAGGAGGCTATGAAACTGCCAGTAGGAACAGTGTAAATGTTACTAGGACAGGACAAGTATGACATGATCATACAGTCATACAGAGATACATATTTCCAGCATTCAAGAAATACAGTGGTGTTTGAGGAGGAGGAGGAAGGTAGACAGGCAACAAACCAAAGGTGAGAACATTTCTGACTTCTGAGAGCTATTTTCTGAGCATTTCTTGCTTGCTGAAACTGCAGTGGTTTTTTTTTTTTTTTTTTTTTTTTTTTTTGCAGTGAGTATGATGTTGCATTGCTTTCTACACTACTGACCCTACCCAGGCCAGGACCAAATAACTGCACGTATACACCAGTATGATGAACAGCAAAATTGCGTTTATTACACGTGAAACCTAGCTTATTTACCCTATGTGCTTTGTCTACGCCCCTAAAGCATGTGCCATACGTCAATCACAGAGCAGGGGAGGTCCTGCCGCGTCCCGATGGGGTACCTCACAGTCATCTACTACAGTATGGATCACAGAAGTTTAGAGTGGTTGGTGGTGCTAACACATCTCTTTTGGGTCAGTTCACTGCCATTTGTCTATGATCTTCACGCTGTTTTCTTCACTGCTTCTTCAGTATGTATAAAATTAGGAAACCAAGCTCTAAGAAACAGTGGATGTGGATTTGCACTAACTTTAATACAGTATATTTCTTTCTCACTTTGATATGAACAGTCTGTGATTGAAAAATCAGCCCTGGGATAGAATAGATCCCATTATGAACCTTGTTCCTTACCTCAAGCTTTTGAACTTGACCAGGTTCTGCCAAACATAATCTGTATGATGTGTCCTGTGCTGCCTCCTGTAAGGTCAGAGCAAGGCATTTGATTACATGTTTCCCTGGTAGCAGGGAAGAGGGAAATGCAAACAAATGCAAATATGCCCTAGTGGCACGCAAACAGTTCTTCCTCCCTGCTGTCAGAGAGCTGCTCTGCACTTTGAGCAAATGGAGAACAACTGGTACTACTGAAAACAATATTATCAACTCAAGAGTTTGTATCACAAGACCACAACTCATATTCTGCAGAGAAACAAAGGACAGCCCTCCTGGGAGGTGTTGATCTCATGCTGTCCTACCAGTTTTCCCTCCCCCTTCTCTTTAAGTCATTTCTAAGTTTCAAATAATGATTTTTGTCATTGCTGGGGGTTAGCAAGAACAGTTTCCCTTCTCCTTTTGCTATTAGGGTCTTTCATGTCTTATTACTTTGGTCTCTAATCTTTCTGCCCTTTGTTGAGCATTGCAGCTGTTCTGCATAAGTTTAATCTATCTCACTAGATATATGTGTGGATGAGACTCTCCAAATGCTTGTGTTCTGCTTAGATAATATCAGAAAGACATAGCAGCCTTGACCTTTCACATAGCTCAGCTCACCATGAATGGTGGCAAGCCCTGTCCCCCAGCCACATAAATTTCATGCCTGTTACATCAGCTGCTGTGATGCAGAGGGGCATTTTATCTCCATTACTTTTGACGTCTTAATTTGGTTACAAGGGTTTCCTAGGTGTTCTTTGTCTATTGTCAGCCCCAGTTTGTGGCTGTTTGCAGGACAAGAGAGTGCAACCCAGATGCTTTCATTTATAAAGTATAAGCTAATTAGCATTTTCAATGGGTTTAATGGATTGCAACAGAGTCTTACAGAAAATACTTCTTATCTAGTTACTAATATTTGGGAGCACAGATTAGCAATTTCTATGCTCACTTGCAATTGCATTAAATCCGGTGATGTCTGATCTGGAGTAGTACCTATGTGAATCCACTGATGAAAGCTTTACACCTTCCACTTGATTCTTTCTCTGTTGACATATGCTTATAGTTGTGATGGTGAGAGCACCTGCATGTTGCAGTCTGTGCTTGTGTGCAGTTCTCATTTTGTTTTGGTACTAGTTAGCATTAGTAATGAGATCCTAAGGGATGACACAGCTTTGTGATGAAGGGTTACCTTCTATTTCTTAATCCCCTGTTATTCAGTGTTACATGTATTAGATGGTTTACATATTAGATGTTAATTAAAGGGGAGCAGATGGAATCTGTCAGCATCAGAAAGGCTGCATGTTTGAGTTCCTGAGCCAGCAAAAGCAATCCACTGCTTAACAGAAGGCAGCCTGTGAATAAAACTCATCTGGGATAGTGGACAATCAGAATCACAACTTCCTTGCATGAAATGTAATTAATTATGACGTAGCTAAGAGTAGCAGATTTGCTGAACTGCAGCTGCTGCATATGTCAGATATGTCATATCCTTGACGACAAAATAACTTTGATTTGGAATTTGAAAAGTGCAGCGCAAAAGCCTGGTGCTTTTCATTTTGTTTACTTATTTTTTACATTAAATAGGTAATCCAACTCCCTAAAAAACAGATTTATTTCTGTATAGAGAAAAACACCACTGTATTTTTCTTTTACTGATGTTGCCTCAAAATGTTGTATACTTTTACATGTAAGAAAATCTCCCTTTTTTCCAAAAGTTCAAAGCAAATTGAAGGGTGAGTGCTGAAGCTGCAGATGTACACACAGCTTCTTGTAAGTAGATTGTGCAATGAACAGATGAAATATCAGAACCTAGTAGAAATTATTGGTGTGGGGAGGAGAGAAGGAAACAAAAGTGGAAGCATCCATAATGGTATGTAGCAACATTATGATGCCAGTCTTGATTTCCAACACTTTGTAGCTCTGTTTCTGTCACCGTGTGTCAAGCCAAAGTTTAGCTAAAACACATTTTTACAGCAAAGCTTCCTGTCCACCAGCTTAGGACTTGACAGAGGTAAGGCAAATCTGCTGTATGAGAGAATGAAAGGAAAAAGTGGGAAAACGAGGCAGCGAAGTGGAGGATATAGCATGTACAGAGAACTTTGGTGCCTTCCAGCCTTTCACATCCTTCTGAAAAGCAGCCAACTTGTAATCATGGGATGCAGCCACGGGGATGTATGAATTGCTGTGTGTCAGCAAAGACCTGGGGAGAACAGGGTGAACTCTCCCCTTCCATGATGCTCCAAGTACGTGACAGGGCATCACCTCTGCAATATAAAAATAGGTGGAGAAGCAACATCATGGCATGTAGCAGCTAAGGACTGACAAACATGCCCTAGTGAAAGTGTTCATGGTGTAGGATTCTGGAAAGCAGTTTTCTCAGCTAAAATGGAGAAAACTGGGCTTTTAAGGTCACACGTTATTGTTTTATTCTGCTTTGTGTTCTGGGGCCGGACAGTCCATCCCGTCAGAACCAGTCACTCTGCAAACAGAATGTGTCTCCTGTTTAGACTGAACTAGCACTCAGTGTGGCATCTGATACTGTGTCAGATATGTGGGAGAAACCCAAGTTATACTATTTTACAGTCAGCTTTATTGATCAATATGTGGCCTTACTGTTTTTTATTTTTAAGACAACTCATGATCCTTGAAATGTGCTAATTATTTTAACTGTATTTTTGTAGCTTACAGTTTCCAACTCTTGAACAGACTTTCACTAATCTTGAACTGACTTTAGTCGTTTTGATTGACATAGGATAATTTCCATGAGCCAACATTTTTAGCCACCTTCCCTTTCTATAGCAAAAAGAAGGCAGTAGAGGCTGTGTGGGGTTTTCTACCTTTTTTAAGCTTAGTTTACTACAGCTCAAAAAATAGCTCTGATCTGAGAATCTTCTTAAGGATTCTGAATGCAAGTTTGAACTAGTTTCTGAAAATAAGTAATTCTAAAAAAACAAAAACAAAAACAAAAACAAAAAACGAATGTTTTCCTTGTGTTTCCTTTTTTTTCCCAAAAAATATTTTTCTTCTTCCATCTATAACACTACATAGAACCATTTGTTCTAAGAATAACACAAAAATCTCTCCTAAATCTCTTAATTTTTCTGTGAGCTTGTCCATTTAACAGAGATAATTTATACCAAATTCTACTTGAGCTCAGTTTTGGTGCAGAAGCAAGGCATAGTTACAGACACAGTAAAACAGCTTCTAATACTGGACAGGTGAGAAACAGGGGAAGGTTACTGAGCATGGATGGGCTGACCTAGGAGAGTCTGTTTGTCCACAAACTGCGTGGCCAAGGTCACGAGTCAGAGCGTCTTTCCATTGACTTCATCTCAACTGGTTTCATGTTTCTCACTGAAATATGTTACCTTAATTTCTTAGCAAGAGTTTCACATTAATGTTCATTTACTGCATGGATAGATTAGAAAAGTGTGTTTTTCTGCTGAGATTAATGTATAATGACATCTATCCAAGGAATGCTTAAGTATTCACACTTCAGAGAAACTGACCTTTAAGCCACACTTAGTGAAAGTAAGCTAAAATCAGTATTGCATTCTTGTTTCCAAGGACACTTATAATCATCTTCTTAATTGTCCTTGACAATCTTATCATTAAAGATCTTGGCATTAATTAACTATATAATATCCTTTGCTTGATAAAATAAGCCTTGTTGGCACAATAGGCATTGTATTCTCTAGGCATTCTTTGCAGGGACTGTATCTATAGCAGGGGTCGTTCATGCTGTTAATGTTGCCTGGATGACACACAGATATTTGAAGCACTTAACTGTCTGAGAAGTGAGCTGAATGAAGGCAGTCGTGAAGCTGTAAAATATGTTCCAAATCAGTGTTTCTTAAGGGAGCTTTTATGCTTGGATTAGTATCAGTGTTTAATTGACAGACTCTTCACTTAGTTAATTACTTGGGCTATTGTAGCAGAAAGAGAGAAATGGACAAAAGCATTTGTGATATGAATCACCACCAATACAGAAACAAATATGTGAGTGCTATGAAGACTGACAGGAAAAATACCAAGTCCTATCTTTCTCCGCTGTAGTGTGATCTTCTTTCAGCATTTTCAAAGGAATACCTGAATTGCCACAGTAACATTTGTGGTTCAGAGGTGGCCAGGTTCAATACTTTCACATTTTTCAGATGACTATCGGGAAAAATAGCAAGTTGAAGGCTGAAAATTCGATCTGTGTGTTGTATATTAAAACAGAAATTGCATTTAATTCTGTATCTTCACACACAAAAAACTTTGTGATGAACAAAACTTTACCAGTCTCAAATGTTAATCATCTTTGAATAATGAAAGATTTGAAAGATCTTTCTTAAAGCAAAATATGTAGCCTAACTATACCTTCCTGAACTATAACCATGCTATATCAAAGAGAGTTGTAATATATAGTTACAGTGCTTATGAAATCATCACTTCCCATTTTAAAAAATGGACAGGATGAAATTTTCAGTGTAGTCTGTAAGTGCACTGACACTGACCGTTTACAGTGTGAGCATGCACAAGATCTTTCAAGTTCAAATGAGGAAATATAGCAGTCTTGTTGAGAATGCCTTGCAGAAGGTACAGTCACTGTACAGTCTCTTCTGATCTGGTCCAGGTTTACCGTCCTTGTCTTCATTGACTGCACCCAGCTACTGCATTATCAGGTCACCTCTACTGTCTCCTCTATCTGGAAGCTGGCAGGGAAGAAGAGTAAAGTGGTAAATGGATTAGGTGATGTGTCTGGCTGAACTGACACATGGGTTAGGGCAGGACACACGAACTGGGGATCAGTGACAGAAAAACTGTCCTCTTAGGGGAGAGCCAACATCTAGATTGGCCTCAGCACATTGTGTATCCACGTGTCTGTGGTATATGCAATGTGTCTGAATGCAGAGACACCCAGTCAGAAGTTTATATAAATGTACAACTGGAAGATTTATGGTTAATTTTGAACAGAAAACAATAAAAAGATCTTTTGACTCAGTGTGCTTGTCAGGTTATATTTGCCTTTAGCATTTTTTACCAACAAGATCCCTTCAACACCGTTTTAGTGTGGAGTTACACTGCTAATGAAAACAGACCCTTACTGCATACCATCTCATTTGATGATCCTCATAAAAAGTTGGCATTCTTCACTAAGGAAACCAGGAGCAGTTGCTGGGCAGAGGGAGACTGAACCCCATCTACTGTTGTCAGTGGGTCTGAAGTGGATGCAGAGATCTGCACATACACCCTGCTAATCTCTGAAGTGTTCATGCCCAGTAAAGAATCAGACCATGCTTTTTTTTTTTTTTTCCCCCTCACTGATTTGCTTTCTCACTCCCTGAAGAAAGAATGCAGAGATTCCTAGATTCAAAAAATTTTTTTCTTCTCTGTTCTAACTTTGCAACTTCCTTTTTCTTGTAGAGGTTTGTCTTTTGCTAATCATTTTGCCAAACAAATTTAACAAGATAGTGGAAGTATTTCAAAGAGGGTTGCAAAAATCTGGATTCTCCAGCATTCCCTTTCTGGACTCTCAGGAGACAGTTCATGGCAATGTAGAGATTTGCTTTTCTCTCTCTTTGTCATTTTTCACTAAGAAAATATGTATGCTGGTATATTTGCTGGAGAAAGTCCAGAGCTGGATAGTGGGAAGACTTACATGCCAGTGAAATTCAATGGTAGGGTCAAAAAGTCACTTCAAAGTTTCTATTTTGGATCTAAACAGAGGCCCTGAAGAACAGTGATGCTTGAAGCTCAGTTTGCTATAGGCTGAAATGCACCTTTAGTTTGCTCATGGGCAGGACTATATTTCACGTTTTTGGATACAACTCACAAGCTCCCATCACACTGCCAGCCAACTTAGTGAGGCCAGCTTCTTGCAGGTCACAGTCATTTCATCCACTTTTGGATGCTAATTTCCGTAGGTGTAAAGAATTATACGTACTGTATCTCAGCACTTAGGCTTTTGCTCTGACTGCTCATTTTGGAAGTCATTTTAAGTATCATAAAAACATAAACGACAGGTGGGTTTGGTGAGTGGGCTAAAAAGGAAGACAGCGTATCAGAAAGTGCCCTGAAATGATTGTATGTGAGCTATAGGTATAAGCACACCTGACCGAACATCTCATCATACATTGAGGTCATTCAAGTCGTTTGTGATATTGTAGTATACAAAGAAACTGCTGTCCTGCCTTTGCCACCTCTGTGTTCTTAGTCATATAAAATGCCAATGGCTTAAAATGAACAAAGTTTTTTAAAATGACACACAACTGGGAAATAATGGAATTTTGAAAAAATGAGTCTGGAATAAGAATAAGCTGGTTTCTGGATCCGGTGTTCAACCACACAAGACATGATGAGGCTATCTAACTCTTGTCAATGTGTTACCCCTGTAGACACAAGCACAGGAAGAACCAAGAGATCATTTCTATCCAAAAGATTGACTTGGTAGTTAACTGCAGCTGAGTACTGACTGCTTCAGTGCTCACAGATCCAGTGGAGACCTGTACAAAAATATGGTATTGCCCTGTTCTGAGTCAAATTATCCCACATGTTGTGCTCATTCTTACTGTTGAGTTAAATGAAATTAAGCTCTGGAAAGAAAACAACTCACGACTCTCAGAAAGGTGACAGAAAGTTAAGTATGGCACACTTTGCTGTTGCTTTCACCAGATAATCTTTTCCTTTACTTAGTCCTTCTACATGCAACGCAGTATGATTTCATTCTGTCTGTATCCATTTGTTTAGTCCTTCTTTCTACATTTTGCAGAGCTTCTGCTCTTGTTTTCTCTGGCAGTTTGGTAGAGCTTGGAGTAACTGAAAAAAATGATACAAGGGAAAGTCTTGACTGGAAAAAAATAAACTTTATGGAAAAGAGCATCTGTTAGTCTCTGGAAGAGTCTTCACAGTCAGACTCTTCAAATGGGTTATTTCAAACAGAACCACTCACTAGCCAAGAACAATCTAGAAAATGTTGGAAGGAGACTGTCAATTTTAAGAGTTTTTTTCATGTCTAGTGCTGGTAGAAGGCTTCTGTCACCTGAAGCACCTAGCAGTGATATCCACTATTGTACTGTTAGCACAGGATGTCAGAATTAGTTTCCCATAAGACTCTTCAGCTGGAGTATGTGGCTTTGGCTTGCTGTTTGTAATTTTTAAAGAAGTAACACCATTGTGTGTTTAATGGATTTATTACAAAAATAAAATCTACATTGCTGAATACTCTTGAACCTCTAAAATAGTACTGGAATTACCTTCTTTGTATTCTGACTTACTTAAACTTTCCTTCCCTACGACAATGATGGCATTAAATAGGATGATTTATTGTCACCACATAAATGATGCACAACATCCTTATTTCAGTTTCTGATTGAGCATATGTAGTATCTTTGAACAGTTTGAGGCAACAGTTCTTGGGGCAGTCACTAATGCAACATGAGACTTTGATAAAATAATTAACTTTAATAATTAATTTTGAATTGAACACTGAGATGATAATTTATCATTTATGCATTCAAAGCCATAGTAGGGGCCCACAAGACAAGTATATGTTGCCTGCATATGGAGTATAGAAATACAGCTTACTTCTTCAGTTTACTTCTGATAGGTATTCTTTGCTAGTTGAATTGTATGGCTACCATTCTGTGTAAGAGATTACTTGATGTCCCATGCACATAACTGTTCCACAGTCAGTGTACAAGTCCAACAGCACAAATAAATGGCCAGCTATGCAAGTGCCTCAAGAGCCACAAATTGCAGGGGTCAGCATGCTGATCAAGGGAGATTTTTCAGAATCTCCAAACAGAGCCTTTATCTTCCCTTGACACTAAAAAGTATTCCTCAAGACCAGAGTCTTTGAGAAAAGGCACATCTGTCAGGTTTCATGCAATCACTTCCTCCATTGTCTTTGGGATAGGCTAAACAGTTCCAGGTCAGAAGAATTTGGGATACAGTGTAACTATGTCAGTATGTGCTTGGCATGGTCTAATGAGCTCTGCTGAGAGGTAGCATCTGTTGCCTCCTTCTCAGTTTAGTGCTAACAGGGATACATCTGCTGACTTATCTCTGGCTGGCTTGGTATCTTGCATAAATGACTTCTGATGTCTGATCACTTATATCTTGTAGAAATCAGTATTATTTATTTCCCAAAGCGTTGGATTGTCTCTCACTCTTAAAAGTGAAGAAAAAAATGTAATTCAGAAAATATGATTATTAGAAAAATGTTTAATTTGTTCTGATGTGCTGCAGGACATGTAAATCCCACAGTCATCAGGTAATCTTTACAGTAAGGATAGAAGCACTTGGACTGCAAACACCGCTGCTTCAAATGGGACAGGTATAAACTAGTAGAGACCTACATTTTGAAGGACAAGTATTTATGAAAGACATCTATAAGTAAATGTCATCTACTCCAAGGCAAGTTGAAAGTTTGAACATTTGCCAAGGATGAGCCAAGCCAAGGGACGTGACTTGGCTCTCCCTTCCAATCCTGAAAGAGCCCAAAGGAACTCTCTGTATGCACATAGCAAAGCATATAAATTATATGATTTTTGACAATGGCCACTGGCAAGCAGTGTCAGCTCCCTGTCCTTGGCTCAGCTCTGACCTCTCTCACAGCCAGCACTTGCTGAAGGGCACATGTATCTGGATCGCCTCAAAGCCCTTTCATGCTCACAACTGGTCCTGATTCCCCTTCAGTGCAGTCAGTGACAGGATCATGAAAAGCCCTCATTCCTTGTCTCAGGCTTTTATTTTGCCAACTGCTGGTAGCTAACCATGGAAGAAAACACTATGGCTATTTTTTTTTCCCCACTTGTTGCTTTGTTTTTAAAAGAGCAGTGCAATTTCCAGTGGAATTGAGAGTGTATGAAGAGAAGAAAAATGAGGTGCCAGCGTTAGTCTTTTCTGAATAACTCATCACCAACAGCACTATTAAATATTTCACGCCACAAATCTCTTTGAATCTGAGACAAGCCTAAGTCCCACGGGGCAGGAGGCATGATCTTCCTAGGATCAGTGAGCACACTCCGCTAATACGGGACCCCACTTCTGGAATCTCTAGCTTCAATAATATTTACACAAAAATAACTAAATGACACCGCTGATTTAAAACTAATGGCAGATGAATGTAATATAATTTATCTCTAAGTTATAGCTGAGTAAAGATTTACAGTGCCAAAAATGCAGAGAGATTTCCCAGATATTTACAGCCAGTGAGAGTAATGCCTGTAACTCCTGATGGAGGATGCTGCTTGAATGGATTTGGTGACTTGTGGCTTGGCCCTGGCTAAGAGCTGTGTGTCTCCTGAACTCCCTGCCTCTGCAATAGGGCTAGGTGCCCTCATCTTCCTCTCCATGCTATTTTTCATGGGGTATGCATAGTGAGCATGTCCAAGCACAAACTCTTTGGAGAAGAGATAAGAGAAAATGAAGAGAAAATGTCCTTAAAGGCAAACTCCAAAGCTAGGAAAAGTCCTTTGTTAAGGCAAGGTGATTTGAAGTGTATTTGAAGAGAGCTTGAACTTTTCTGTCATTTGTTTGTTTGTTTGTTTGTTTTTTAAATAGCATGTGAAATACCAGCAAATGTGTTTATAGCCTATCAGCTTCTGTAGAAATCAGGATATACTTTCACTTCCAAATCACACAGTACTTCACATTTTTTAGCTCACGTTGTTCAATAAATAGATTAAGTGAAAGATACATGAAATAAAGCTATGCTATTTACATCTTGGTTTAAAAGTTATGAGTACAAAGTGGGAACACTCACTGCACAAAGGTTTGAATAAAATTGATAAGACAGTTGATTAATAGATATAATGCAAAGTAGCACTTTAAGACAGAAGTAGTAAGAAGAAATCCGTGCATGACATATGCAAAGAATGCTACCAATAAAAGACAGTCTTTGAGGCTGTGAGCTACCAAGTTAACTTGGAGAGGAGAATTCATATTCATATCTCCATACAGGATACAAGAAGCTGAGTTGTGCAGAGATGGGGCAGCTTCCAAGGGAAATTCAGCCAGTCACAGACTGGGTTCATGTTTGGAGAGGTGACTCTCCCTTTCCTGAGACTGCCAAGGAAGTACAGAGGAGGCAAAATCCCCAGCTGGAGACTGGTTTGTGCAGAAGACTCTGAGGGACTTCAGTCTGGTTCCAAGGGAAGCTGGATGAGTAGGGGCTACTCATCTGAACTGTGTGGAAAATACATTGTTTCATTTTCTCTGAGCAATGCCTCATAAATGTATGTCACTAAAAAATCCTGTTGCACAGTTGTTGTATTACCATAGTGAAATGGTTATGCAATCAAGGAGAAAAAACATTTTAAATGTTGTTTGTCGTTAAAGGTTGGGTTTAATTCAGTTAAAGTGAAAAACTACAGACCGAACCTCAACTGAAGAAATTTAGAAACTCACCATCTTTTTCAGAGGGGTTGATACGGTAAACCTTACAACAGATGCTTAGGCCTAGGTCTAAGGGTAAGTGCTGAGCCCATATGGCATTTGAAGTCATTTTTATCAGGGATTTTAATGTTGTTCCAAAGAACTGAGTACTGTTTTTACCAAAGAAGCTATTTGGGTTTGAGAATAACCTACAACAAGTACAAGCATTTAGAAGACATCACTGGATCATTTAATTATCTGTCCTGTTAAAGTATGATATCTTCTCCACGCTCATTTACCTTCTTCACTGAACCTGATGATTGTACAAGAAGTCTAAACTCATAAAGAATGTTCCAGAGACTTTGTGATTTTTAGATTTAGAAGATCTAGCAATAAAATTGATTTAGTCATCATTGACCATGTTTGTGCTTGATCTGGAGACAGAGGGTACTACCTTAACCATTTCATTGCCAAATGCAGCTCTCTAAATAAGAGTAACACATCTCACCCTGGGTGACTGTCCAGAATAGGACAGATGAATTGCCACCCCAGAGGAAAGAATACAAGATACCTAAATAATTAGGGCTTCTGACTTTTAAAGTTAATGATATTTTGTTAAGTCTGTGTTGGGGAACTACAGTTTGCAGCGTAGTATGCAAAAGGCCATGCACTGACAGATACATATAAAAGAAAGTATTTTAAACGTCCCTTCATCATCACATAAGCATCAGTTGTACTGTGTTGGGACATGGGTGAAGCAATACGTGGCAATGCACTTCAAGGCTCTGTCGTGATACATTCATACAATGAAGTGAAGTTAAGATTGTTGGGCAATTTTAGTTCTTAATTGTAAAAGTGAAGTCATTGGCTTATGTTGGATTTTCCCCAGTATAAGTGAGACTTCAGAAGAACTTAAAATTATTTTTTAATGAACTCCATCTTTGCTGGTAAAAAAAATAAAACAGCCTACAATGAGCAAACTGGTGTTATTAACACGGTCAGAAAAGAATTATTTTTGCAGAATGTTCATTAAGGAATAGAAAAGATCACTTCAAAGGGACTCACTTGCAAAATACCTTTCCTCCTAGGTTTTGCATACTGGATAATGTAGCTCAAAAAATCTCCCTCTTATCCTGCCCTGTTTCAATTCTGTGAGGAAAACTCTCAGTAAATCACTAGTGAAGCATGTCCCCAGATGTCCTTTTTCCTTAAGGGGTGATAATAGTCCTCTGGAAGTGTCAGCTAGCTCCAGATATTGAAACATGTTGAAGGCTGATTGTATTGATTAAGGGTTACCTCATGTGATGAGGCTCTGCTCAGTAGTCCAAACATAGGATTATTTCTTTAACATTTGTTTTGAGAACTGCTTCAGTTATGACCACATGGGCTTAATCACACTGAAGGACTTTCCCCTTACAGGCTTCACTTCAGCAGCAACCACAATTACACAGCATCGGAGAGTGGCACAGAGAAACAATTGTTTAGGTATGACAGCACTTTGCTAACATTTTCTGTGAGAAAGAACAAACATAATGTGTGAGATGTGAATAAACACTTACATGCTGCCTAAATAGATAGGAGATAGGTAGAATCTTGTTCATCTGTAAATTGATGGGGATCTATTTAACAACACTAAAAAAAAAAAACAAAAACGTTTTACACTGAGGTTACTACAGTGTCTTTAACTCCCCCTGCTATCTGATGGGGACTAACTTAGGGTTTATCAGTTGCTGTATGACATTAGAGTTGTAATTAGATTAATTTCAAGGTCTCTTCCAATGCAGGCCATTTTTTATTTTATGATTTCATATTCAGCTCTTAATTTTGGCTCATGCAGGGATGCAGAATCATTGCATTACTTATACTTCATTTTTAAAAAGGTGGTAAGGAAGTGAGTTTGTTTTGTGGATAAATATTTATTTCCTGCTGTCATTCCTTTCTTCATTCATTCTTTTTGGTGCAGGAGTGACACAAAGGACCAGAGAAAGAAAATATTTTAGTGTTGATTGTGTAGTAAGATAAATTTAGCTCTGCTATCAGTCAGGTTCATTGCCAAGCACGTGTTGAATTTACCTTGAAAGATAGTAAAAATAACATGTAATCTCATAGGACCTGTAGCTGTAATGTTGGAGAGCAGAACAACAGGTTACAAATATAGAAATCTGAAGTCTTTAATTCTATTCTCTCCTATGGTGTCTTTTTAAAATCTCTGCTTTCTACATGAAAGCTTCCACTGTAGTGCTTGCAGATTACATTGTTCTGTTATTTTTTGATTCTATTCAGTGTTTTCTAGACAAAATCAAGAAGCAGAAGGAATACAGTTTGTGTGCCATCTTTGTTTCTCCTCTTCCTATGCATCTCAAACACAACCTTTTCTGAAAATTCATGAAAATATGTCCTAATTTTCTTTTGCTGTTTATTCTTCTATTTTATCTGATACTATAAAATTTGAGGATTTCCACAGATAGAAAGAGGAAAATGTACTTTAATGGAAAGTACTTCATGCCACTGAGTTGCTGAGTGCCTCTGACAAACAAGGAGAAGTAGAGGTGCATATACCTTGGGGATTTGATTTAGGAGATTGAAAGTGCTTGAACATTGTGGTTTGAATGAGGAAAAATAATTCATGGAGACTTGTAAAAGCATTATTTGGCTTTAGGTATTAGAATTTGGAATTTGGCTTTAGGTACATCTCTACTTTAGAGAAGGAAACTATTATACATTATCATGAGAAAAGAACATGAAATTTGAGTTTCACCATAAATAAGAGAGACATCAGGGTATCCTTTAGGAACACATTCCTAAACTGAACTTGGCCTTTGCTCTACGCAAGCACAAAGGCCACAAGCAAAAAGAACTTAAGACTCATTCTAGACTTAGATATACTTTTGAGCCTTATGGAACATCCCACAATAATAAATTTGTGCCTGAAAATATTTCTTTGCTATGATACAACTTTTGTGAGATAAAGACGTGTTAGCTACTCTATTAAGTCTTCCCCATTGCCTTTATGGTTGTTCTGTCAGAAAAAAAAAAAAAAAATCAATCGCATTTAAATAAAGCTGATGACTGAAGCCTAATAAAACTAAAATAAAATCAGGCATGGTCTAGCATGCTCAGAGAACAGTCATTCATCCCACTAAGTTGTACTGGCAGGTAGCAGTTAATCCTTGCAGACTGGTGAGTCTTGAAGGCAAAATGGGAACAGGAGCTTTGACCTTCCACAAGCCACTCAGTTCTACTGGGTTGGGCTGGAGGACACAAGGGCAGTGAGGAATGAGGCAATGGAGAGATGCTCTGACAGTGAGAGCCATGTGGGATGTGAGAGGAGTGTCCCTCTGCAGGGAGAGATGGAACGAGAAGGGCAGCTGAGAGGGTGGTAGGGCTCAAGTGGGGGGAGATGAAAGGAGGAGAAACTGAAAATAAGTATGCACGCCTCCGGGTCTCCAAAGGCTAAAGCTGTTAAAATTTGGAACCACACTGGCTCCAGGAAATAGCTGAAGTTCACATCCTATCCCCACAGTCTGCATTTAGCTGCACATTTACTCTTAAGTTTATTTTTAATTTTATAGCCAGTCCACATGCCACTGATTGGCCTGCGCTCCTGGTCCTGCCGTATTTACTTGGTAGATTCAAAAAAATTTTTTTTCTTCTTTTTTTCTTTTTTTTCTTTTCTTCTTTCTCTCTCTCTCTCTCTTTTTTTTTTTTTTTTTTTTTTTTTTTTTTCTTCTTCTTCTTCTTTTTTTTTTTTTTTTTAATTCCTTTTCTCACTATGTTACAATCGAAAATTTGAAGAAAGAGCATAAATTCTACATTGCCCACCGTTCCTTAACTCTCACTGGTAATTTTTTTTAGGTTTCTGCAGAAACAACAACTTCAGGATTATGCAAAGAGGCAAAATAAACAAGGCGGTTAAAAAGTTAATTAAGATTATTAAATGATAATAACGTAGGAATCTGTCACATAATTAACAAGTGAAATGCTTTGAATCGAAATTGTGAAGGCAAGATCCAGGGAGCTGAACTTCTCTTAAAGTCAAGTCCCAGCCCTTTCTAAAACTGGGAGTCTCAGCTGGCAAATCTGGATCCTGCTCATAGCAGGCACCCAGCTATGCAGGGCCAGCCTCTGGTCTTTGTCACTAGTCCAGCAGAGGGAGGAGGAGGTGGCAGGAGGTATCCAAGCTGTTCAACTGCAGAAGGACCAAGACCAAAGAGAAGCCCATCAGGGAATGCTCCTATAGGCTTTCCCAATCTGTTGTGGGAATACAAGAGAAAATTCATCACCTAAGAGAATATCTGTAGCAGATGGATTTTCTCCACAAACTCTAAAACAATCTGAACACCCACAGTAGCAGTAACAACAGCAGTTTTGACAATATTAATCTTGGCTGATGTTAGACACACAGTTCTCTCAGTGTAGAACGTTCACAGGGAGTTAGTCATGTAAATCCAAATGCAAATCCAACCACAACACAGAAGGGTTTACCATAGATCAGGCCAGAGCTATGGTGAACTCACAGCTAACTGCAAAGAAATGCCTTTGGATCATCTTTGACTAACTTTCACATGCTGTTTAAAGCATTTGCATGTTTGATAGATTTTTTTTAAACTATACCTATTTTACTATACCATTTTTCTTTTGATAAGTCATATTTACGTCAAGGAGAAAATTTTATGATAGCTGGATGTGGTTTCAGGAGAAATTTTTAAAGAAATGTCTTCATTGAGTTCATTCAGGGATCCTGTGTTACGTTTGTAGGAAACTCTCACATGGTCACCTCTTTGTTAGTGCTAGGACATCTTACCAAAGCCCTGTGAACAGTGCTGTGTTTGTGTAACACTGACAGAGTTGACTTCTGTGGGATGTTTTTAAGCACCTAAATACGTGGTAGAAATCTGACATAGAGTGGGAAAAATGAAGGTTTTACTGGCACCACAACAGTGTTAAAATGGGGATTAGTATTAGCATGTGCTTTGAATTCAGAGTAATAGAAGTAAAACCAGACGCGTTTTGTTTGGCATCCATTCCATGTCCCAGTGAAACTGGCATACCACCATTTGATCAGGCACGAAGCCATCTCAACAGATGGTCCCCAGCAGCAGCAGCCAAGAGACCATGTATGAACATCAAATGTGTTTGTGAAGGGCAGGACTCCAGGCTGCGAATGTTGAAATTGTTTTCCATTCCCAGCTTCCGTGCCGATGGGGAGTGGGGCTCCACTGGCCTGGGGACAACCTAGTTGCAGATCTGACAGCTTCTCACTGGGCTCTGCCCAGCACCTGTGAGTGAGCTTTGCAATGCAGGCACTACATCTTTTTCTAGGGGAATAAAATCACTCAGGTTGTGTTGAGCCCTTTGCAGACCCTGGGTGTCTGTTTCTTCCCTTCTCTTACCCTGCTCCACACGGGAGCGTGTTTTGATACCACTCCATTCACAATGCCTCTGTGTGAGGAGAGAAGGCTCCTGAGCCCACCTGGCTCTGCCCACTGACACTGGCATGGTGTGGAGAAACCCCCATAAGCCTAAGGAGCAATCCCCAGATGATACACATGCAGGAGTTACTGTCTGTCTTCTCTGCATGGTTGTAGACATGATGGAGAGGGTTTTTGCCGCTTCGTCACTCTCTACAAGTTCTTCTGCTTCACCTTTTTGAAGTACAAAAATACTTCAGATTTCTTTTGGAGGCCTCAGGGCTGAGAATCAGCCTCTTTTTACTCATGTTAATGGCTTATTTGCCATCCGTTGTACATCATGGCCTTGTCCACCAAGAAGGGTGCTTTCTAGAGTTTAACAAGCCAGACACATAGCCTTCACAAGCATGCAAATATAGATGTATGTACTCCAAATGACTTCTCTCATTACTGAAGTGCAGCCACCCTGCCATGAATTGTGGCAGTTTTTCAACAATGTGCAGCTGCATTACAAAACTGTGCAGGATAGGAAGTGAAGGATACCTCATTTCAAGGAAACCCAGGAGGAATCCGAGGTAGGCTAAACAGAATTAATCCCATGTGAATTTATCTCCTGACCAGGTTAAATAGTTGGCAAGTGAAAAAGAAACAAGAACATATTTCATTAATACCCAGGCTTTAATTTGCTTGTATTTGAACCCCTTTGTGTGCACGAACCTTGGAAATAGCTTGTGATTCAACATCAAATGCTTTCGTGCAATTGTCCTGCCAAGTGAAACTTGTTTGAGCTTCACTGATGTTCCAATACCAACAACTGATACAATCTGGCTAAACCCTAAATTTCCATTTATTACACTCTTTGAATATTTCCGATTCTAAACAAAGTGTCAAAATTGAGATGGATCTATGGATAGTTTGGAGATCAAAATGAAGGATTATATGGTCTGATTTGTATATTCATTGTATATCAAGAGCCTGGCCAGGGTGCCAGACTTCACGCCAAACTAACTCCAAGCAGCTTTTCAATTAGCATCTCCTCTCATTAAGCTCTCAGGTGCACCAAGTCTAGAAAACACTGGCAGGGTCAACATGCCAGTGCTTCCAGCAAAGCATTTCACAGAATCACAGAATCACAGAATCACCCGGGTTGGAAGGGACCCCAAGGATCATGTAGTTCCAACCCCCCTGCCTAGCAGGGCCACCAAACATACACATTCAGATCAGGTTGCCCAGGACCCCGTCCAACCTGGCCTTAAACACGTCCAAGGACGGGGCATCCACAACCTCCCTGGGCAGCCCGTTCCAGGGCCTAACCACTCTCCTAGTAAAGAACTTAACTTTCAACAAACTTAAATTTCAACACCAACTTAAATTTCAACACCACCTCATGAATTGCAAGGGTTTTTCCTGACAACACCTGTGGGGCTGTGGGAATTCCTCAGTCCATACGGACAGAGCCCAGAGTCTGAGGCAAAATACATGGCTTGGAAATGATACCTCTGCCTGCAGCTCCACTCTAAAATCTCACCCAAGAATAAGTGAGAAGCATCTTGTCTGTAGCAGTTGTAGGTTAGATTAGACTCATCTGACTTAGCAACAGGCATGCTATGGGTATGTGATATTTGTTTAAGTTGAGTATCTATTTATCTTCTTTTGAAATTAAAACAGTGAAGATTATGGCAATGCTACATCAGTTCTCTATGCACACAGCAGCAGGTTCTTGACATACTGAGCTCTGCTTAACACACTGTCATATTTTTGAGCACCTTTTTCACTTGCTGAAAACAAATACTGGGAAGCAAGGAAGAAAAATTTCACAGATTTGTCTTTCTGTTATGGAGTTTTACAGCTCTGTCGGTGCATGCTGCCATGTAAACTAGGAGCAGCAACGAGCTCTCAATCTGCCTTCTCTCAGTAGATTACTTTGTTGTTGTTGTTGGAAGTTGCAGTGTTGTAGGGAAGGATGTGCTGCCAGCACAGTCCTTGAATACTCGTGTGACGCCCAGGAACAATTTCATCTTTTGATCTTTAATAGGATTCTTTACACTTCAGCTCAAAAAACAGACACGTGCACTCTTTTGCCTTTTAAACTCCTCCAGTGGGTGCACTTTGCCTCCGCAAGCGTTCTGGGTTTGCTCGCAGGGAGCGGGTGCGCGGAGGTTCCCCAGCTCTCCAGGGCTGTGCTGCCACCTCCCGATGGAAGCCGGCGCGTCGCGGCTGAGCCCTGAGCGAGACGGAGGCGTTCTTCCCCAGCAAAGCCAATGAGTGGCCTCTGACCTCCAGCAGTACCAGCTCTGTAAGGAACCGCTGCCCTCTTCTCCCACTTGTTCTATATGCTTGGCATGAGTGTTTTGACAGAGGGACGCCATGAACACTGCACGCTTATTTGGCTGACCCCCGGGTTTAGCAGAGGCAGGGTTGATGCTTTCTGGGAAAACGAGGGACATTTTTGAAATTGAAACTTTCAGGAAATTCAATCTAGATTTTAGGAGTGTTTTTGAAACACCCAAGCCCACCTTTTTGGATGTGTTCGCTAGTTCCGCACTTCCAACGTACAGCACCCAGTCCATCTTCCCCACTCCTCATCTCCGTACTGCACCTCATCTCACTCTCCTTCCATTCCCTCCTTCAGCCCGCAACGGTGTTCTGCGCCCGCCAGGGGGCGCCCTAATGGCGGCCTGCGCTGCCCTCTGGTCCGCTGCTGTCAGCCCCGGCTCCCCCGGCTTCTCCCTTCCCCCGATGCTCCCTCTGCTGAGCTTCCTTCTGCCTCAGGTGCTTTACCGTGGGCCTTTCCCCTTCCCTGCCCTGTCCTTAGCGGTGCGGGCAACAATCCTACGCCGCAACCGACCCGTATGCCGGTTTAGCCCTTGTGCAGGGTGTTGTGAGGATAACAATGTCTGCCAAACTCACTGTCATGAGTGTGTCAGCATGATCTAAAGAAATATCACCATCTTTTTTTTTTTTTTAATATATATATATTATTTTTTAATTGTTTTGCAGGAAAACATTTGATTTCCTATCTCCCAGTAGATATATTTTACTGTAAAATCTGAGGAATATGTTTGCTAGCTTGAAAAGAACAAACAAAAAAACATTGTCTGCTCTGCTTTTACAACAATGACTATCTCCCTTGCAAAAACATGGTGGCTCTCTTGTATCCCAAACCAGAGTGATATTTATAATTTTGCCTCTACTCCATTGCTCTTATTTATTCAGGTTTATTTACTCCAATAAGCGAGCCATTATTGGAAAATCCTTCGGCAATAAGGCATGAATTTGCTCTTAGGTTCTTTCTAACACAGTAGTAAAGACTTAATGGCAGCATACCACCTCTCTTGCAGTAGGTTTTTAGTCACTAAAGTAATGGCAAGTGGAATAAGAGACAGGTGGTGGTATCTATAAACTCTGCTAATGGCCCCATCAACATATGTTTAATGTATTCTAAACTATACTTCACATCCTACTGTTGCTAGTATGTTTCCTCTGGCACCTCTTCTCAACAAAGAAATTTGGAGAGGAAAGGAAACATTAATAAACCCAAAGTGTTTAATTTAAAAGCAGATATAAAGTTTAATACTGTTCGTAAGAAGGCTTTTTTTAACAGGAGGTCGGCTTATTATAGACCTCAATAATTTTGTTGCTAGCATTAGTGAAAGGCTTTGAAAAAGCAAAGGCTTTTTAGATACAGATATGACCTTTATGCTGCATTGGTCCTTTGATTATGTCATGCAACAGTATTACTTTCTAATGGATTACAAAAGTCACGTAATCCTGGGCAAATGTTTGTTGGAAGAAAAATAGGATCAGGCCTAGAACAACATATTTTCCACCACCTAGCTTTCTAAAATAAAATATCTTCCTCTATCTAAAATGTATGTTGTGCTCTTATGTAAAAGAGTGTGCCCGGCTTTATTCAGATGCCCTGCCTTTCTGAACACCCTGAAGAAGCCCATGCTGCCATTTCATTGCCAAACTTTCAGGCCATAGTCTTGGGAAGGGCATTCCTCTTCCATGTGCCAGCATCACAGAGCCACCATCCCAGTCTGCTGGGATTGTAGCTGGACTACAGAAGTTCTACTGTATGTACTTCATGTGAAATGACGACTGCCTGGTAGCCTGACTTACTGGCACGATCATCAGAAATACTTGCTTCCAAAGAGTTGAATAACATTAGACCTGCTATGTTAGCATACTTATCCTGGTGATGTGCTTATTGAGTAATGATAATGGCCAAAATTTCCAGCCTTACTTCATTATTCGTAGCATTCTTCTATTTAGCAATATCTACGCTGAGCTAAATCACTGAACTCAATGTATTTTGTCATACCATGCTCAGGATACAACACCCATTCCAAATAGTGGGCACTGAATGTGATACTGGGACTAAAAAAAAACAGTCAGAATCAGTTGTAAAGTGTCAGTTTTGGGGAGATGGGGATGAAGAGTGTGCAGCGCCAACCCAGCTAGAATTTATGTATATGATCTATGTAACACATCTTGATAGTAACTGGCTCTTCATAAAAGGCAGCCTTCATTTTTTGTTCCTGTTACAGTTCAGAAAGAAATGGAGCTTTCCCTTAATGGCTTCTTCCTTGAAGTATGTGCCCAGGCAAAGGTAGGCCCAGCATCATATTCCTCTCTTGATCATGAAGAGTTCTGATTCCAGTATTGTGCTCTAAAGGTTTAGGCCGTGCTTATTCTTTGTTAGAGCAGTTATTAGAGAGTGATTTGCTTGAATAGAGAAGTAGTTCAGGAGCAGAAATGACAACCATATCCTGTGCACACTGTGAGAAGAGACTAAGATCTAGCACAAACCTGTGGGTTCTGCCTTGGGCTTAGAGTTTTAAAAATGCTGTGACTGTGCCTCATTACTTTGAATTGATACCCTAGTTACTAAATACATGCTTTGGGTAAAAAAGTGATGTAATTCAACGAGTACAGAATATATGACTAGAAATTCAGAAGGCCTCTACAATATGTGCTGAAGGGCTATTTGTTATTAGATACAGTAACAAAACCATTCATATAGAAATAGCTGTTCAAATTACTTTCTGTTGTCCATGCTATGCCAGAGTTATGACATGATTTTCAACTATTTTTTTTCCTGCTATTACAGAGAATCTGTTCGCTTCTAATCAAATTAAACACCTACACTGCACATTGTCTTAATTGAAGGTCAATGCTGCTACAACATGTATGTAAAGTTAATTTAATAAAATTGAGTCTGGAATATGTAACAATTTGCAGGACCAGGGCTTAGGAATGTTTCCTCTTTCCTCTTAATGATTAAAGAGGATTTTTTCTTTAAATTCACAAAGGTATTTCCTGCACCACATTTTAGCTAGTGCAGCTCTCTAACCCTTAATGATAACCTGAAGAAAAAGATCATCTACTAGAAAGTCTTATTTGACTTAGCAACTATGATTTCAGACATTCAAGGACTCTCTTCATCTCCCAAAGTCTGTAAAAAAATGAAAAAGCTGTAACTCAACTGTGAGAACTCCTAAGAGTTGCAGTGTGACTGTCAAAGCCCATTTTCTCTTTTACATTAGGTTCTGATTTTGGTTTGATGTCAATGAGAAGAGACCTTGAAGATGATCTCACAGTTATTCATTTTTGCTTTTATTTTATGAGTCCATATGTCTTGTCGTCAGCACATTAGACTCTGCTTTATCAATCTAGGGTGGTAACACTGCAGCGTCTCGCAGTGCTTTGTACATATCTTGAGTGGTGATTATCCTATGATGAGTCATGATGGAAGCAGATGGGATAAGATTTTAGCTTGTTGCTAATAAAGCAGAGTCAGGTTTCCTCTGTTCTCCCAGCTCTCTGTTTGAGATAACCTTTATAAGGGACACAAGCCAACAGAGGGAGGGTTTGTAACTACTAAAGAATATACAGAAGATCTACACACACAGTAGAGATCAAGTCTCTCAGCTGCAAAAGTACAGATTAGTGAAACATTCCTAGCATTTGTTGTATAGGGTTCCTGCCTTCCCTCTCTGTGTCAAATTTGTCATGTTTGTGACATTGTTTCCAATTGGGAACGTTGGACAAATTTGTGCCATCATTCCTCATCTTTCCTTCTCATATTCCTTCCCATACTCTTAATTTTTTTACAGTCTGAAGTAAAATACTACTTATTTCACCTAATTATCTTTTCATTTTATGTACAAATAACTTTATCTACTTGCTCATCTTTTTTCGTTTTTAATTTATTTCTTACGTCTATATTAATTAATTCCTAGTCCGGTGCTAATATTTGTCTCTGCTGTGTGATTGCAATATTGGACTTTACACACACTCTCACTGAGCCTCAGCTTGCAGTATAGTATTGCAGTTTGTTTCCTCGGGTTTGTTTGTGGCTCTTGCAGCCGCCCATTGATACTAAAGCAGAGATGGTTAACAAATACAAGCTGGGAAAATCAGTTGATCTTCCGTTTACTGAAGACCTGATGGAGAGCTGTACTGCAGTAGCTAATGCAAAGTTCTGGTTAAATATTGTCCCACCGTTTGCACTATGCCGTCTGTTGTTTTTACACTAAAGGCTTAGCAGAGGTTGGAGGCACTATTGACTTTGTAATTAAACTATTTTAACTTCAGGATTTTGTAATCACTGTACTTAAACCATCTGTTGTGGTGTATGGGTGATTTCCCCACCCCCACCCCTACTCTCCAAGCATGAAACACCATCATGTTTTTAATTGCAAAGCGGCAGACTTCACAGTCTCTCTTATTATGGGGATAGCAGAGAAAATGAGGGTAATTTCCTTTTTCTAAGACAACATGCAAAAACTCACAGAACCTCCAGTTGTGTCGAGGGGATGTGCACGTAGGTCTTCCACTGCCGGCTTCTCTTATCCCTGCTCTGGGAGCAGAGGAGAGATCACACCTCAGCAAGGCACATCCTGTCCTGGCTGAGCCCCACCTGCATCTCACAGAATCAGAATCACAGAATCACAAATGTCCCGGGTTGGAAGGGACCTCAAGGATCATAAAGCTCCCACCCCCCACCACAGGCAGGGCCACCAACCTTCCTATTTAGTACTAGACCAGGTTGCCCAGGGCCCCATCCAACCTGGCCTTGAACACCACCAGGACGGGGCATCCACAGCCTCTCTGGGCAGCCTGTTCCAGCACATCACCACTCTCTCTGTAAAGAACTTCCCCCTGACATCCACCTTAAATCTTCCCTCCCTAAGCTTAAAAGTATTTCCCCTTGTCTTGCTGCAATTTACCCTTCCAAAGAGTTGACTTCCCTTCTGTCTGTAGGATCCCTTTAGTTATTGAAAGGCTCAATGAGGTCACCCCACAACCTTCTTTTCTCCAGGCTGAACAAACCCAGCTCCCTCAGCCTATCTTTGTAGGGGAGGTGCTCCAGCCCCCTGATCATCTTCTTGGCTCTCCTCTAGACCCTCTCCAACAGCTCTCTGTCTTTCTTGTACTGGGGGCTCCAGACCTGGAAGCAGTATTCCAGATAGGGCCTCACAAGAGCAGAGTAGAAGAGGTCACCTCCCTGCCCTGCTGGCCACTCCTCTTCTGATGGAGCCGATTGCTTTCCAAGCTGCAAGAGCACACTGCTGGCTCATGTTAAATTTTTCATCCATTGGGACCCCCAAGTCCTTCTCTGCAGGACTACTCTCAAGGATGGCTCCTTCCAGTCTGTATAAATGCCTGGGATTTCTCTGGCCCAAGTGCAAAACCTTGCACTTTGCCGTATTGAACCTCATTAGGTTCACCTGGGCCCACCTTTCAAGCCTGTTGAGGATTTCCTTCCACCGTGTCAACCGCACCACTCAGCTTGGTGTCGTCAGCAAACTTGCTGAGGTTGCACTCGATTCTGTCATTGATGTCACTGATAAAGATGTTAAAGAGCACCGGTCCCAAGACAGACCCCTGGGGGACGCTGCTTGTTACTGACGTCCACCTGTACATAGAGCCATTGATGACCACCCTCTGTCTGCAGCCTTTCAACCAATTTCTTATCCATTGAATAGTTCACCCATGAAATCCACATGTCTCCAGTTTGGAGATAAGGATGTGCTGGGGGACCATGTTGAAGGACTTGCACAAGTCCACGTAAATGACATCAGTCACCTTCCCTTTGTCCACCAATGCTGTCACTCCATCATAGAAGGCCACCAGATTGGATAGGCATGACCTGGTGAAGCTGGCTGTCTCGGATCACACGCTCATTCCTCATGTGATCAAGCATGTCATCCAGGAGGATCTGCTCCGTGATCTTCCCAGGCACAAAGGTGAGACTCACCGGCCTCTGGTTCCCCTGGTCCTCCTTGCACCCTTTCTTATAAATGGACGTGACCCTCCAGTCATCCAGGACCTCCCCTGACAGCCATGACTTTTCAAATATGATGGAGAGCGGCTCAGCAACCACCTCAGCCAGCTCCTTCAGAACCTCTTGCTCAGACAGAGCATGTGAAGAGCCCTTCAGCTCCTTGTGCTGAGGGATTTTGGTGGATTTACAAGAAGACACAGCAGTATCAAGCTTTGTGGTGTTGTCTGTGGCTGTTGGGTATCTTCCCCACTGATCAGGACATCCAGTACCTTATTTCTGAAGTTGTTGGTGTTACCCAAACAGTGGCATCGCTGCCTGTGTTAACTTGGGTGGATCACTAAGGGTTTGCCTTAATCTGCAGATTGCACTACATCAGTGTGGGGAAGGTATAGCAAACCTATTACAACAATTTGGCATTGCCAAAGAAACTGTACTGATACTAGCACCTGGCAGCATGAGTATAACAAAGTCAGCGCAGAAAAGATGTTCTTAGTTACAACAGTTGGCACAGACTGCCCAGGGAAGTGGGTGAGGACTTCATGATCTTAGTGATCTTTTCCAACCTTAATGATTCTATGATTGTATGAGTTCTAATAGGAATACTGAGAGGTATTAAAACATGGGATGTCTGTATCCATAAAATGAATTAACAGTATCACTTCCTCTCTCCCACTTATATGAGTTGGGGTTTTTGTTTGTTTGTTTGCTTCACCATGTTTGTTTCCTCTGTAGTTTCAACAGAACAAAATGCTTGTAGAACATGTACAGATACAAAACAAGGGGTTTGCAATTTTGCAAATACAAAGATAGACACAGATCTGGATTCTTGATTCCTGGTTTACTGCTCTGAATTTAAATTACTATATCAGAGATCTTTTTGCACACATTAAGAAAAACGCCATTTCATTTTGCTTCATCTTGCATTTACCTATTGGCAGTCTTTTTGGTAGACCTCCTTTGACCTGTGAATGAAAAAAATGTACTCTCACTTTTTGTCAAATTAGCCTAAAACATTTTGAGAAAGCAAGAAAGAGACAGGTACAAGTGGTTGTGGATCTTCCCAGCTGTACCAGATATAATTGACATATTTTTCCTCTTCTAGTTTGCCAAAGTAATTTCTGCTAAAACAGATAAAAGTACTAAAATCAGACAACAAATGCCCTAAAAATCTGAATATATGGCTCCAATTGTTCTCCCATGTCTCATGCCAGACACAAATGTCTTGAAGATCTTGGGCTTTTATCTCATCCAAGCTTGTTTGGCATTAGAGCTTCTGAAGATTCTGAAGACAACAGATAAAACAGTCCTCAAGAGAGACTCTTTTTTGCTGTTAAGCACTGAAGAAACACTAGGGATTTATTTGCATGTCCAGAAAGAGGGCTGGCTACCCTTTGGTGTGTCTTGCGTGGCCAGCCCCACCAATCTGCTTTGTAAAACTTCCTCCTAAAATTCCTGCAGCTAGATGAAATTGATCGATGCAATATGATTGTAGCTGTGTGAGATTCTGTCTGGTTTAATCCTGTGTGACATCAGTAATCACTGTGAGTTCTCTACAAGCTACTTTTCCTTACTAGCCAGATGAATGCTCTTTATGTTTGCTCTAATGAGATTGGAACTGACAATACCAAGTTTCACCAATTTCTTTTCCCTTTGGAAAGAAACGTGTTTTTAGTTGTTTTCAAAGCAAGGTCCCTTGTACTGTGCTGCAATCATTTCTCAAAAAGCACAGTTTTTGTACCAATGGTACTTTAGGCCAGTTATGTGAAGCAAAAACTGCCCAACCCAGCCACCCCCATTCTGTGAATTTTGTTTGTGTCTCTGTGTCTCTTCAACATGTCCTTTTCTGGTAAAGTCATTTCATTAATGCCAGTAAGCAGGAACTGCTGAGTGTGCAACACTTTAGAAAAACTGTTTGCTTAATTGAGAAACTAAACGCAGATGTAGAAACCTTAAGTCACCATTCTAATTGTCAATAAGGTGAAAGAACCACAGCTAGCATTTTTAGGCTTTGGACCTTCAGCAGTGTGGGTTTTATTTACATGTTTTAACTTGCTGCTATGCTCAGCACTGCAAGGGTGAAGATCTGCTTCTTTAAAAATGGTTGGGTAAGTATTACTGTAGAAATAAATTTTCTATAAATTAACTCAACATTTTTAAGGGGTGCCTTCTATTACTTACAGGATTAAAGATAAGGTCCTTATATGTATTGAAAGTTGGACTCCAAAGTCTATTTTTAAAAATTCTTTAGTTCTTTTTGGTGGTTGGTCTTGTCCCCTTCCAGGTTAGGCTCCAGGACCTGTGACATGTAACTAGATGTTGATAAAGCACACCTTCTCCATTACACACTCCCTGAATGTGATTCATTTCAGCTCAGGAGCTGCGTGATGCCCTGTTCAACCTGTCCTGTTAAATGGCTGTGTATTTCTTAAAGGTTGTTGTTATGCTTGTTGATTTGCGCAGGGCTCCAGCCAGCCTGAGATTTGCAGCATAGAATCATAGAAAATCTCAAGTTAGAAGGGCTCATGAGGATCACTGAATCCAACTCCTGCATGGCCCAAGCAGATGGCCATACGTCTCACCCTGACCTCTCCAGCTGCACTGATACTTCCCAGGGCTGCAGCCACTAAGGGAAGAATGACTGTCAAGTACCCTACTGCATAACTACCACATATTCTGTTTCCAACCAGAATACTCAGTCTAGACTGAGGGGTCTAGGATCCCTACATGATGCATGGGCAAGCTTGTGTTTCACTGGTAGGAAATCCTACCAGTCACAACTAAGAATCTGTGTGAGAAATAAATGCTAAGCAAAAGGATTTACTGAGCAAAAGAGTCATTCAGAAATTGCTATCTGCCAAAACAAGAGAGGTAGAAGAGAGAGAGCCACAGTCCCAGAACTAACAAGCCTTGCTTCTGTCCAAGTTGTCCGGTGCTCAGAGGCAAGCACTTATTGATGATAAGTCATACCCTGGCTGCTAGAAGAAGTAGTTTGCACCTCATTCCTAAATCCTTGAATAGAGCAGGAGACCTGTGGGGACACCCTTGGAAAACTATAGGGCTGGGAAATAACTTCTTGGTCATATCAGCAATTCAGAGTAGATGTGAACTTGCAGAGGATGAATGCTTGATTTATAGCTTTCCTGCAGAGGGAAATGTGTGGTTCCAAGGTGAAACCAAGATGTCATACAGAACAAACTGCTTGATGGAGAGATAAAGGCCATTCTGCAAAACAGAGATAAACCAAACTGACAATACTGATATCTTTATTTTCTTCTGCTGGTACTCTTCCACTTCATGTAAACTTTAACTTGAACAAAACAAGACCAGAGAACTGAATTCCTTCCAAGTGAGCAAACATCATGACCAGTTGTGATAGCTCAATATTGAACTTAATCTGTAGCTCAGTTGATATTTAGTTATTTCATCAGAAGTATTGTATCTCCAGTACAATTTACTGGTTCCATTTCAGACTCATCCTTAATATTTTGCTTGTTTTAAAATTAGTTTTCCACAAATTCATTTTTTAGAATAAAGTTCACATTTCTAATTCAGAAGAAAGTTATTAATATTGGCAACTTAGTTTATTTTAAAATCATTTTTATACAATAATGAGTATTACAGTAAAAATTTAAGGTAAAAAATATTTCCAAAATGGAATTGAAGGCAAACTGCCACACTTGGGGCACATCAGCTCTGTTTCAAGAGCCAGAAGCTGGATAACTGCTATCATAAGTATGTATGGAGATGGGCTATATAGTCTCTAAAATTACTCTAGTTACAAAGAGCTGAAGGCTGGGGGCTGTTAGGAACCCATTAAGTATAGAGGATCAATTCAGTTTATTAAGCAGTTGATGGCACAACTACTTGTCAAAAAGTGTGTAGGGTCAAAGAAAGGATGCTATTGAAGGATGCTGTGCATTGTGTCTAGGCTTTGAAGGTTGATCATGCTCAATATGAAGCTTGGCAAAGACCCTATTAGAGACAAAGGAAGGGCTGTTTATCTTCTTAATCCTAGTATTATATAGACTTGATATTTTTACTGTAGTGTAGCTATTTTAAAATATGTAAATTAAATTTTGAGTTCTTTCCATGTATCTTGATTACTAAGTTATAAAGTCATCTTCTGAACAGAATGATACAAGAATTAAACATGACAAGAATAAAAAAGCTGTATAATAACAAAATCTCAATGTAGAATTTCACTGTATGTCTCTTTCTACTGTAGCAACCAAGGCACAAGGGCAGTATGAACATGTGGCCCTTTGTTTGATCAAGGATAATAATCAACTAAGCCAAAAGGAAGGGAAGTAGATTTTCCTATTTCAATCGCTAATATAATCTACGTTTCCAATTGTGCAACCATTGCTACATGCAGCATTGTTAAATGGGAAGAAAACTGTGCAAATAATAAAGAACCCAGAATATGGAGAAAGAGCTAGTGTCACTAATTCAGTGTCACTAATTATGAAATGAGTATGAAGTCCTGCGTTCCTCCATTTCAGATCCCAGCCTTGCTTTTTTCGTGCTTTCCCTGTTCATGTCTCTGTTGGCAGGCTCAGGTCCTAGTGAGAATTGATTTTGCTGAGCCTTGAAATCTCTACAAATGTCTGGTGACCATGGAAGCAGCATAGTCTTGTCAAGATCTGCTTTCATCGTCCCAGTAATGTTGACTATCTGAAGTTTTATCATTAGCAGTGCTGCAGCATCTCCCTAGAGGCTATAGATACCTATAGTCCTTTTAGTTCAAGAATGTTTGAATGGAGAGTGCTCTGAGCAACACAGATTAACAACCTTTCTCTTTTTAATGAAATACTGTAGGGCCTTATGATGAAAGAAAAGGCAATATTTTTGTCAGAATTATTCTGCCTATGCCCAAATTTGAGTTGTTGTTGTGGTTTTGTTTTTTTTTTTTTTAAGAAAACTGTGGAAAAAGCCAGCCTCTAGCATCCATCACCACATGTTAATGTATGTGTATAAATGTATAATTAAAATGTATAATTTAAACAAGTCTGGCACTTCCTTTGATCATGTATTTCCTCATGGCTACGCTTATCTTCTGGAAAAACATCTAAATTATCTTCTTGTTCTCTGTACTTCTGCTTTAACTCACCAGGAATATTGCTTATCACACTTTCCATTATTACCTTCTCCTCTTCTTGTTCTGACATTTTTTTCTCTCCATCCATTGTCTCTTCCTGATAATATACTTAAACATTTAGACATTTTTCTGTTTGTGACATGAACCTATTAATACCTTTACCACAACCTAAATGTGGTGGCTGTCCTTATAATTAAATTTCCAATTTCTACCCAGCACAGATCTTGCCTTCATATTTGAATGAGATAACCAGGTGAGCCCTGAATCTGGCATCAGATGCAATCCTTAATGCCAAACTTGAATCTTGTATCTAGTGCCAGCGTTATCCCCTAAAATACTTAGGTGATTCCTATGAGCAATGTTTCATTAAAATGGACTTGAAACTAGTTTAAAATCTTCTTCCAGCCCCAGGAATAAACTAAATTCCCCAATCAATATTGCCTGTCTCATCTGTCCAAAATCTAGTGAGACTAGATACTAAAACAAAACCTCACATAACCCAGTCAATTATGTGCAGCTAATGGGCCATATCCACAATGGTCCTTGTCCTGCCCTGATGACTTCTTTCAGACTTGCAAGTAATTTGGGTTAACAAGGCTAAAGCAACGTAAAACACAACCCTAAATGTAAGCCTGTCTAAGCGTAAGACGTGCCCAGTAGTAACATTAGGAACTACTCTGAGACTCTCATCGTAGGAGCTGCCCTCTTTTTTCCATACTGTCCCCAAGACTTAACATTGATCCCAGTTCACACCACTACTGATCTAGTCCTAGCCTTTTATTTGGATTCTTACCTGAAGCGAATGATTACGTAGTGATTTTTACTAATTTTAGGAATGAGTATAGATCCTTAAATGTCTTATATCCATAATTAGTTCAGATTTATCAGTTTATGTTGGCCTAGCTATGACTTTAAATTCCCCAGTGCCAGCCTCAGGCATCTAATTGACGATGGGGTCTAGAACCTCAAATTATTCTCACTCTGAAAGTTCCTTCTAAGTGTGACTCCAGTCTTGTCTTCTTCTATCTCTAAATGAAAACGATAGATCAATTTTTTATCTTCTCCTAAGACTACACCTTGAGGGAATCATAACTAGATCAGATAGTCTGGTAATAAGTTTCACAAAAGCTCAATAGTCCCCACTAAATGCAGAAGCAACCCACTTTCACCAGTTGTGGAAGTCACAAGACTTTTTTTCTTGCTCCCTGGCAGATCAGAGTAAGAACATCGGTTTTCAAAAACTCTCTCATTTATTTGATTTACTAGCTCTAATCCCAATTATTTTCTATTTCTGCTATTATAAATAGCAAATTAATTTTCCTCCTTAGGTCGTTGCCACTGCTTTTTTTTTTCTCTTTCTTTCCCTCTTTGTTCCCTTTACCCTCTCCTCTCCCTTCCCCTTTTTGGGAAACAGATCTAGAGATAACTATGACACAGTGTGATGCACAAGTCCATTGTGGAGCATAAATTACGAACCAGTTGTGCCAAGCCAGCGGCTCAGTGCAAGTTCTTTCCAGTTTAGTCCTCTGAAAGTATAAATAATTTCACTGTGCATTCTCTACGTATTTGAAGGTAAATGCAACATTTGAGTCTAGAGCAAAATTTCCATGGTCCTGTCTTCTGTGAACAAGAACTGCACTTCTCTTCCAGCACAAAACATGTAAATTTCCCCACTGCACTGCTAGGCACAGAGTCATGTCACACAAGTCAGTATGTTCTTCTCTAATATTGCTTCTTCTCGCTGGATCAAATTTGTATTAGAAACAGTTTTACATTAGAAGTGACAGCAGATTTGACTTGTTCATACCATCTGTTTCACCTCTGTTAGCACCAGTTCAAATTCACTGATATTGATAAATAGACCAGAAAGATTTCATTTTTCCCTTCTCACAGAAAAACAAAACAAATACACACACACACAAAATCTACTTTTGAGTCATGCACATTTGATGTGGATTGTACTTGATATCTACTATTTTCTGTCTCACATTTTCTGGCACATATATATTATAAACAACATATTGATGCCTACATAAAATTGTAACTACATACCAAGAACACCAAGTCGCCACTCACAGAATCATAGAATATTCTTAGATGCAAGGGACCCATAAGGATTATTGAGTCCAACTCCTGGCTCCACTCCTTTCTCAACATTATTTACCATGATGCTGCTAAACAACCAAAAGTAAGAATCTTCCCATGAGTTAGCCCCAAGAACTGAGTGATTTAGTTTCCCACGGATAAAACTTCTTGAATTCATCAAACTACGTATTTGACAGGTCATAAAGTCATAACATGACAATTTCTCATTTGATCTTGCTAGATACAACTGTCACTTTTTTTTTTCTTTGTTATGCAATACTTTGAGAGATTTCTCTTTGAATATTGGGGTGGCTTGATTTTTTTTACTGCTCTTTTCTTCTTCCTGCTGTTGATAATGAACTGTGATTTAAAATAGTGAGATACTTCATGCTACTCTGAGTTTTGCAGTCATCATGATAATCTGCACATTTAATGGTAGACTATTCTTTCTTATCTCAGATGGAGTACAGATAAATTAGTTTATGTCCCCCAAGACAAAAAAATAAAAAAAAATAAAAAGAACGTGAAATGGTGGACATAAAAAAAATGACTGGAAATGATGCATATAAATTATGTACGAGTCACTATGTACCATCAACTGTGCTTTTTATGTAGGACTTGATGGACTAAGACTCTTGGCTAGTGGCTGTCTACTTCCTCTTAATTATACATATTTACTCATATAAATTCAATCATCTAGAAGTTTCCAGTTTAAAGTATAAGCTGTGCCATTTGTCTGTGAAGGGAGCCAAGCATTTCAGGAAAGTGGCTTTCCTGGCTCTCTTCCCTTTCTACTACCCTTCCCCATCGAGGATTACTTTACACTGACTACAGATGGAATTTGTGTTGACCGGACGAGAATCCTGACTTTTAGAACATTAATATTTGGAGAAAATATATCAAGTTCTAAATAATTATGAAGAAATAAGAATTTTTTTTCAGTAGTTCTTTCACTTGCTGTAAAGCCTTGCTGAACAACATATCATTGGGAATTTTTGTTGAAATTAAAACATTCCCATATCAGTACAGCATTTCAGTTTCAACATAAGACCTCACTGTGAATAAGGAAGAAATTGAGTGGGAATTTTTATCTTAATTACTGAACTATGATACCTCAAATCTGCATAAAATATTTCGTATCAGGAATTATTCATGACTTATTCCTGTCAACGCTTCTTTTTTATTTCTGGCTGTTTTTTTCTGTTTGTATTTGTTTTGTTTTGTTTTGTTTTTCCTGCGGTCAGCATTTAATTACAAAAAACACTAAAGGAAAATAGACATGAAATAGCCTCAAACAATTAGAAAGTCTGGACTTAAATTCAAATCTGAATCTGATGTTGAGTCCACATGATTATAAAATTTTACCTGCTATTTCATGAACACATACTAAGAAGCTTGTTTTATAAGTGTATTCTTTTCTTTATCCTCTTTAATAACATTAATATTCTTCACCTAACTTCCTCAGAAAAATACGTAAATGCATGTTTGTGTACAGAATATCATGGCACTTGTAAAATAGTTTTTTATTAAAACAGCTGATCTGTAGAGTTGCAACATATTTGATCATCTTTACTACCCTTGAGCTGAACATACACAGCTTTCCTGAACTCATGAAATATGATGGACACATTTTTGTGAATTTCCACCAATAGAAATCTGGGGCTCAAACTACAAGTAATATTGAAAAATCTCATGACATTTTGTGCTGTAGTTTCACTTGTTTCAGTTATCCACTTACAGTAACGGGCTACTGACATTGGCAAGCTAATGATATTTGCATGTTTTGTTTGTTTTAAGAGAAAGCAGTTTACTTTAAAGGAAAAAAATCCCACAATATGTTTTATTTATTTCCTGAGAACTTCCGCTTACACAGGTAGACACTAGACACTTGAAATTAATTTTCCAGAGCACAACAGTAAAAAAGTAAGAATTTGACTTAGTTTCATTTAAAACAGTAAAAACTGACCTTGTAAACATTTCCATAGGAGGTAGGATACAATTTGACAATTGTCAAATAAGAGAAAGTAAACAGTTACTCTGTTGTCCTAATAAATAGTGAGCAACACAGGCATTAAATAAACATTTTAATATAAAAGATATGTGAAAGACTAAAATATCGTTTTTAATAAATTAGGAAGAGATTCAATCATTTATTTACAAGTTAGTCTTGCTGTCAAGAATCACTAGCTCTTTATGTTCATCCTGAACTTCTGACTGAAAAGCTGTAATGAGAACAATCCTGAGTGATTCACAAGTAGGAAAAAAATGGTGAATACATCTGCTTTGCTGCATGGAGGAGTGCTAAAATCTAAAATGGTTCATTTTTTATCTATATGTAATACTTCCGTAATCCACCAACTACAAGAATTGTCATCATAGCCTTAACGTCTGAAATGGAAAAGTAAGCTTAAGACAGTGAAACGTCTCTCCCGCTTCAGGTTCCTCCGGCAGCTGTCCCCATGAAGACTGTGTTAATTGGTGGTAAAGATGATACCATGTCTCTATTTGGTGGTTGATGGGACTCCAGATTTTCTTGAGGAGTGAAGTGACCAGATGTTCCATACATACACTGCGAAGATGTGGTTTGCATGTTTGAAGCTGTGGAAAAAAAAAACAGTTAACATAATTGCAAGTTTTCTATCTACTGCATTTAACAAAAATAAACAAACAAACAAACAAGCAAGAAACCCAACAACAACCAACATCAAAAACACAATATAATTTCATCTGATGGAAATCCTGGTCTACCAGGTGCACCATGTGAAGAACTGAAATTTCAACAGTTCTATTCTTCACTGAATTTACTTCTACAACTTTTCTTTAGTGGCTCTTCACAGTTTCTGATAATAGCATGAGGGAACAAGCCAAAACTAATGCATCAGTGAACTCTGCTAAAAATGCATCTATGGGCCTGTGTATGAGCCATCTTTCATGAAAACTGCAAAGCTGTTTGCATTTGCTGTAATCATCTTTTCATACCTTGCACCATTCATGTCCATAGTCATTGATGGGACCAGTACCATCACCTAGCACACAACACAGCATACAAAAGAAAGTTGGTGGACACAATCCCCCTCTGGTGATTCTGGATTCCTCCCCCTGCTCTTTAGCATCCTTAAAAAAAACTGACTATTAAATCCTTGCAAAGCCTTAAAGAGGCAAGTAATGACTGGCCTTCTGCATATGCTTAACAAGTAGTAGGAAGAGGTAACCTTGTGGACAAATGAACAGACTGTGCCTTAATTTACCTCTTCTGTGTGATACTTCAGAGTCTTTCAGGAATGCAAAGCCAAACTCAGATATCTTTTGTTTAATGTACGTATCAAAAATTGGAGATTAGGTAATTTCACCTGTAACTCACTGTCAGTAGGAAATCTGTCTAATTCACAGAGTTATTGGAGAACAGGGAGGGAAGAGACTATAATACAGGAAGTGTACATTTAGACATTACTGAGCCAGGATTCATTTGATCTGCTTGACAGTGAGGATCCTGAAGAGCCCTTAGAGGAGCCCAGTTCATTATTAGGTCACTTAATAGTTAAAAAGTGTTTCCTAACACGTAATTTTCTGCAATTCAGGCCATCCATTCCAATCTTGTGGACAATGAATCACAGTTCTCTTAAAAGGAACAAAGAGTTATTCAACTCACTCTCCTGAAAATTTAAGGAAACGTCACAGGATACATCCCATGCACTTAGCTATTTTATTTGATACTGCATCTTAGATGCTATATATATATATGAGTTACAATTTAACTCTCAGTTCTTGTGAAGATGCTAAAAAGTTCATTGCTCCTGAGTCTTGGATATACTTACGCATAGCAGTTCGACAGACAATTGAAGGTGAGGACTCTGTGTAGTATGCGCCTGTTTGCTTTCTTCCGCTATCATCCAAGATGTTCAGTGGATCATGTGTATCATTGTATGATGGCAATGGTCGAATGCTACTTACACTGCTGATTACAGAAACATGTTGATCCACCATTGATCCAAGTCTGTGAGATTCTGGATAATTGATATTGTTTCCATAATATCCTATTGACAGGAGATTGGAAAAAAGAAAGTAGAGTGAAATCATTATTGAAGAGAAACAGCAGTGTAGGAGCCTGTGGTGAGTTGGAGCACAAGGTAATCGTTATTGGCTGAGTTTCTTGAGAATAAGGTTATTTAGTACATACATGGCCTAGTCACCTTAATATTGCATGCAGTGATGGACCCAAAAGGGGGACAGACAACTGCAGAGCAAAATAAATCCTAGTTCAGTCATGCTTTCGTTACAGAATTGCATCTCTATTGTATCACATTCTAAGTTCAGAATTAAACAGTGCCCTGCAACCAGTGGTCAGAACAGATGCCATGTGGACTCATATCAGTCATGTGGACTTGTGGAAGGCAATTTAGCCTCCCTTTTGAAACTGACAAACAAGAAAAATACACACAGAAAAAAATATTTCATGGTAATACATACTTTTCATATACAAACTCACATACAAGCAATATTTCCATTGTGTTTTTTCCTCCAGAAGAGAGTGGTGTTTTTTTCTGACTACATCTTTGAAGCAGACTGTAGCAAAAACTTTACTCTTGAATTCTGGGGAACAGTTTCATAGTAAATGTTTTGAGAGATTTTCAAGAGATTGACACATGGCAAAGTCATCCTAGTTTCTCTTGTTTTGTGCAAGACATGGCAATGGTGATAGAGGAAGACTGGCAGAGGTGTAGCAGAGGCATTTGAGGTCAACTGAGGATTCCCCACAGGAAAATAAATCCTGAAGTAGCTTGTTAAGCTGCTTTACTATCTATGCATGTCATCAGAGAAGTAAAAAACATGAAGGTATAATTAAGAGCTGAAATATCTTCCATAGAAAAAAAAGGCAGATAGAAAGCATTTCGCTCCAGCAAGGAAAGAGAAACAAAAGGGAAAAATAAAATATTCTTAGTATGTTTTATACCGTTGGAAGCATTAGGGGGATATGTTGCTCCTGGACAAGTAGGTGCTGAGTTGCTCAAGAAATTGAAGCTTCCTGTATTCAGAAACTGCATATTGTGTGCATCCTGAGTCATGGATGAGGGACAATAGCTGGAAGGTGACCTGGCACTGTATGGAGTTACAGCACAACTGTTGTTGAAGTAGTCCCTGGAGAACTGCTGTTCACTCAAAGCATTGAATCGGCTGTGCTCCGCTCTGTGGTGGTAAACTCCTGAAGTGGAATGGGCCTGAGTTCTGAACATAGCCTGGTAACCGGGATTGTTTCCATAGTAGTTCTGATTGGTTTGTGACAAAGTCTGATAAAGGGGTTCTGAGTAGGAAGAGCACTGTGAATGTGTGGATAAGACAGGGCCTACACTCGGAGGTCTCACAGCCATTGGCCCCTGGTTGATCACACTTCCTCGGCTGACCAGGGCTGGTGAAATGGGTGGAGTCATCAAGTTACCAGTGCTTTGAGGCAGCTCCATCTGACCTGCAATAAATAAGCATTAGCCGTCACTAGTGTTCATACCGCAGTTCTTATGAATGCAGTGGATTTGTTAAGACACTAACCCTCTGGTGAAGTGCATGTTACCATCTGAAACTTTTACAAAGTGTATGGTTTGGCTCCTGCCTACGCAATGTAGGTTCTTTAATCCACAGCTTTGAGTTAGAAAGCTTCTGAATTCCATTGTCCAGATTGGAGACTGGCACATTCAGTGTGAAATCCCAGCATTTAAAAGTCTTGTATGCTCAGGATGTTTGTTCATGCCTCGCAAGAATCTCATCAAGCCATGACGTGTGATATTTTTATCATTGTATCACGAGGATGTATTACTGGCAGGTCTCTAAAATTGCCCCCTTCCATGAATTGGCACAGATGGTGAGCTTGCGGGATGTTACTACTAGAGGTTCCCATAAATACATATGGTCATTTTTCCTTTTACAGTAATGTGCTATTGTGAACTGAAAGACTAACAAGCAAACAAGGGAAGGAAGGACTAAGAGAACTGCTACATACCTGTCAGCTGCATATTCTCACCATCTCCTGTGGCAAAGAGATTTAGACCTGAAGGCATACTGCTAGGCTGACTAGCTGACAAGGACACGTAGGTTTGCTCCGCTAGACACTCATTTTTGACTGAAGAGTCATTGGGCAGAGAAGCAGTTTTGTTACGATTTGCTAAGAAGCAAGAGCTTGGTGATGCAGTAAAGGTGGCTTTGCTTGCATCTGGAATAATAAGTGGAAAACTCTTGGTGGCTGTTATGTGTGATCATTGCACATAAATTCAACACTAATATTGCAAATGAGATGTCTGATTTGTTCATAAACTCGTTTGCTTATTTTAAAACACAGTGAAGCCTCCATTTCTTGTATGCAGATGAAAATAAATATTACGCCAGCCTTAATCTTCCCAGATCAGAATGCATATTGTCTAAATCACATCCCCTCACTACAGATCTATGTAATACATGTCAATTGTATTAACAGCTCCTTACTGAAATCATCACAGTGTGAATATAAATCAGATTTATTCTCTTGAAGTAAATGTCAGCAATGCAGTCAAGTAAATTGCACTGAAGCTCATGATACTACATCTTAAAGATTTAACAATGAGAGTTTTAGAATGCTTGAAGTGTATCTATTTTCATACGATATCTGGAACAAAAGCATTTTTTTATCATCAGTAGTTTTCAGTTTTCTGCGTTCTATTGATAAATTCAGTGGAAATTTTGTTATTTTTCTGGAAATCATGGCTTTATGCTACAATTTAAAGGACTTCACCAAAATGTCTCAGGAAAAGGCAACTGCTACATAGGGCAAGGCTTTTCCTGAAGGATAAAGAGAAAAGGCGCAGCCATCTGCTGTGAGACAAATTCTATATAAGCTTGTTGCAGCACAGTGCAGATTAAACAGAGTAACAATAAGCAAAGACTTCAGTACTGATCACAGATGCTAATGTTAATCAACATAAATTCAGCAGAATCCAATGGAATTTCACTACATTTTGGGGGAGTAACTTGGACCACAATTTAATCCATGTCTTAGGGATCAAATGCCATTTCTTAATATTCTTTCATTTCATACCAAAAGACCTTGAGGATGTGTCCTCCAACTGCCTAACTCTGAATCTCAGTAGCTACAAAATATTAAGGATATTATTTTAAGCTCTTCTGTTTCTCTTCCACAGCAGTATTTCGGTCAGTTGCTAAATATGCCTCCAACCTTGTGTTCCAAACTTCAAGGGACATTCATGATTTGTTAACATTGAATACATTCCTAGTTTAATGTGTAATTATGTATTTCAGATTTGGCTGAAAAATTGGGTTGGGAATTTCTGCTCTTTGCTAGATGTACTTCTTTTCACACCAGTTTGTGTCCCTTCAGCTGCAACTACAGGAGTGTTAGTTGCACCCATGATAATTTCAGTGATCCTGTGTAGTAATATTTCCCTCCCAAAATTTATTCAACAATATCAACTGTGGTTGATGGTGGAAATGAAATGGTGAATTAATGGTTACAACCATTTCAGGTGGTTTTAACAATGTGACCTAAAACTACAAATTCATAAAGAAAGAGCATAAGTCTACTTTTGTTTAAACAAATATGCAATTTTCTAAAAATGCAGGAATACATTCAAAGGAGCCAAGCTCTAGATACCTAAATTCTTCATGTATTTGTCCAGTAGATTCTGGAGTTCTTGTTCTTTGTCATTGTTGAACTGCGTCTCCATGGCAAGCAGGATGTACTCATCTAGCAGCATGCGGATCAAATGAAAAGAACCTTTAAGGAGGAGAAAGAGGGAGAGTAGCCAAGTTATCTTTGTGACCATCTCTCAACACTCTACAAGAAGCTGGTGAAACAAACAAATAATTGTGGACTTTAAATGACCTGGCAAGACCAACACTGGATAGTGCCTAACTTCTAGCTCTAATCTCTCTTTGCACTGGCCCACCTAGCTCAATTGTTTACTGTCCTGTAGGCTATTTGACCACTAATTACATCAAAGAAAAATACTGATGAAAGTGAGACATGCTTTATACTTGAAGAGGGCATACAGTGGAGCTAGATAAGGCTGAAGTCTGCTAGAATGCCTCTGCTCTATTTCTGTTTGCTTTGTGCTAAGTAACCAGACAATAACTGGTGAAGTCTTCAACCTTATTTCAAGGATGTATCACATTAAAAATGTGTCTGTCCTTATAGTCATTTAAAATAGCTGCTGAATTTTAGATAATGAAGTACCTACAACTATAGAAATAGCCTGAGAAATGATACACTGTATTTAAAGTTAATTTCATTTGCTCTAGCATTTTCTATATTATAAAATACTATTTCTGAGAGTCCTCAAAAATATAAACATTTCTAAAGACAGACAAGTGAAACTTAATTTTTAAAAACCACAAAATACTGATGAATGCACCCTCATTTCAGAACTGAAAAACAAAACTGACCTGTCAAATTCTTTTTGCTCTTACAAAAACAAACAAATAAACAACAACAAAACGTATCTGCAGTAACAGTAGTCTTTTTTTGGTCCATATATAAAACAAATAATTAGAATTTTCTGTCTCCTATTGAGATATGTAGTTATGCTCCAGTGTCAGATTAAAGCAAACAGTTTTTAGTTTGCAAATGGCAAGGCAATATCAAACAGCAGTTTTAATAAAAACTATCTTGAAAAATGAATATGAGACATAGATCACCAATAAATTACTACTATCATTTACTGTGAAATGTTAGTTTGAAAAGCACATTACAAAGTATTTGTGCCTTTGATCAAAAAATCTTTGGGCTAGGACAGGCTTCTCTGCTGAGAAAGTAGCATAAGGTGGCTAAATGTTGGCACATATGTACAAAATGTAAGTGTTTTTACAAAGTCCGGGTACCAAAACTTGAGGCGTTGTTCAGAGTGAGGTTATGCATCACTCGAGCACCAAAAAAGCTCCATTTGAGAAGAAAGTCTTGAGCTCTCTTCTTTAATGACCTCCCATTTTGCTTGCTTGTCTGAAAGACAGAAGTAGCAGAATACTGTAGTTATACTAACTTGCTTTCTACACACAGGAAAGGAGAAAGGAGAACTGAATATGCAGGCTCATGTGGCAGAGGGAACCAAGCTGCCTGATTTAAACTGCCTTCATAAAGTCTGTCCTAAAGTGACAAACAGCAGCATTCACTCTTTTCAGTGCAACCAGAGTGGAGATCTGACCACATTCAATGAAGTAAACTGCTTACTGCTTGGACTCTGCTGTAGCCTAAAGGAATGTAAAAAAAAGCCCTCATGTTCTAATACTGAAGATGGGAAATAGTTCTGTATGTGTATAGTTGTAAAGGACAAGAAGAAAAACATATCCTCTGGTGCCATGTTATTCCATACAAAAGCTAATGGAAATTAGTCTCTTTACTTCAGTGTAATCTTTATAATACCAGCTAGACTTTCCCTTATAAAATGATATGCCTATTGTAACAGTGGGGCTTTTAATGCTGCTCACTTCATACTCTGATTTGCTCATGTGGTAAAAATATGCACTGTTGCTTTCTCAAATAGCAAGTAAAAGGGAAGTGTTGTGCGAGTTTGAGAGTAACCATACTTTAGCATTAACAGAAGACAACAGTGGAGGGATTACATGCTCTGTAAGTGCTCAGCTCCTACCCAGTGGATTTAGAATGATATCAGGACTTGCTGGTATTTCCTACTCCTAATTACAGGAGAACAATGCTAGGAAACATACCTTTTAAATTTAATAAAATAGTATGACATAGAAGACAATGAACAGGAGGGTGCTTCATTGTTTTTACCTGGCTTGTTAACTGAGAATTGTGTTTTGAAGTTGGAGAGTCAATTTTAGACTGCAATCAATCAGTTCTAAAATAAATTGTGATTGCTCAGCCTCAGTAAGAGTTTTGTGCCTATACAAGTGCTTCTGAGAGTTTGGTTAGGCTCTACTGCCCTGACTCACCCAAAGCACCTCACTGTGCTGCTCAGAGCTTATAGTAAATGTTTGTAAATTCACAGAAAATATTAATGTACCCAGTGAAATTTGGGAAAACAAGTAAAGAAAGGGAAAGTAACAAGTCAACTTCTGTGAATTGGCAGAGGCACTCTTCTGCAAGTCAAAGCTAACTGCACTCCTCCTGCACCCATTCATGTCAAGGTGGTCCCTAAAGTGGTAAATAAACTATCATAGCATTACCAGACAGGATAGGACCTGATGAAAACACAGTCTTCAGAGCTATTAGCAAGCATTACCACATGCTACATTTCTTTCTGATGGTTTACATTAATTCACAAATTGGGTTAATATATATTCCTTGAGCTACAGCTGAAAACTCAATTACTTTGTTCTGAACTGTAAATAGAATCATAGGATTGCTCAGGTTGGAAAAAACCTTAAAGATCATCATGTTCAACTGCAACCTGGCCATATTTTCCTAACTCTAACAACCCTCCACTAAATCATGTCCCTGAGAAAGTATGATCATTTGTAATTATACATGTATAAAACATTTGTGATTATGAAGTATCTCGTAAAACTGGTAAAAAAAATCCCATTAAAAGTCTCAACTACCAAGTTAAGCACCTTGTGAAGCTATAACATGGCATCTTCAATTCTGGTCTATAGAAAGCCTTCCACAAGTTATCTACTTCTGAATCCACCTATTGCACTTAACCTATATTACATGCAGTAACATCTCAGTAATATGAAAGAAAAATCTGCTTCTCTAAGGAACAACTTTGGCTCACCTTACTTAGTTTTTCACAGATGTAAAAATATTCAACAGCATTCAACATGATTAACTAGAACTAATTAAGTAGTCTTGACTCAGGTGGAATATCTAAAAGGTACCTTGATAACCCTTTGCTCAACCACAGTATCCAGCCATTCAATAAATGATTCCACAGTGGCATTCTTCTTTAGAAGGTCCTTCAGTTCTTGGAATACAGTAATAGAGTCATCTACCATGTGAAAAAGGAGAATATATCATTCCATGTTCTTCTGAACATGCGAAAAAGCCACTTATCAGCTGTATGACAAAATTGTAGCATCGAAAGGAAAGGCATAGAATTACAGTGGTGAGGAAATGAACTGCTCTTCAGTGAAGTAAGCAGACATACATCTATTATGCGTATGTATTTTACTTATTTTAGCATTACAATGATAACATATAGTTTTACAAGAAAATAAAAGCAAAAAAAAAAAAATAAATTGGATGTTTTAAATTCATTTTAATGCTCATCCTTGAAAACCTACCTATTACTAAGTTTAGTAGAACAGCTTTATCTGTAATGTGACAGACTTCTATAATGTCTTTGGTTTCCTTTACATTTTACAAGTTAACTTCTTTATTTCCCATTCTTGAGAAAGTGCCTGAATAGGATTATGATTCATTACGTAAGAGAACAAACTTTTCTGATCAAAATAACAATACATAGAAGATAACACCTTGCTATTATTCTTTCAGTTCTCCAAACTAGTCACCATACTTCTCATGGCAAGAATTATCTTTTAAACAATATCTCAATATCAATATCTTTTTCAGAAATAAGTGTATATAAAATTAACTGCAAAAAAATTATCATCCTCTGCACTTGTACTTCATTCAATTTTTCTTTATTAAAATAGCTGTTACGCTTCATAGAAAGTTACGTTTTTTGTTTTTTTTTTACAGATCAGCTTTTGGTCAAAAATAAAAACAAAAACAAAGAATGTAATCTAGCCTAAATATTCATGAAATTAAACTATAATTACATGTGATTTGGGGGACATTTTTCAAGAATCCATGCTAATACTCCCACATGATAAGATAGAACTTCAAAAGGGATTTTATTACAAATAGCAACTGACATGGAAATGATTTTTTCAACAACCATTTAAAATCATCTATCTAGGATGATTTCCCAGCTCAAGCTTATACTTTTGTAGGACATGCTAGGGCAACAAATTGGTTTTCTTGATCTAAAGTTAATGATGAGCTAGATCAGAGAATGCAGTGTCTTTGTGTCTCTTCTCTGACAATCTCTATGTAGTACGACATGGAATAAAGAGTGCATTTATTTTAACATTACAAATATATCACCATGGACTTACATTCATTGTAGACCTCTCCATCAGGATCTGTACTCCCTGAGACTGCAAGGAGTGCCTGAGAGCCAATACTATTCAAATCAACTTTTTCAATGTCTGACACCATGGAATTCACCACATGCTGATCAAAAAGTGCTGGCCGAGCAATCTGTAAGAGAAATCAAGACAAAATTCTGAGAAGCTTCTCCTCAGAAAAGAATCAGTAGCTGTTTTTTCTTAGCTGTGTTTACTGGAGGTCAGATGAAATAATATTCTCTTTCCATTAGACTTCTAATATTTTTGTTATGTACCTTCCTTTCCTGATAATTTTCACATCACCCACATGCTACTTTTAAGATTTATACAACAGAAGTCTAAATCAAGAAGAATATATATAGCCATTATAATATATAGCTATTCAATCTACAGTTATACCTGAGGGTTAGTCCCTCAAAAGATTCCTCCATTAGCACCTAAGCTCTGAAAAAGGTACTGTATCCTTCAACAATCTACTAAATCTTCATATGGAGGTGCCTCCTAATTGCAAATATCTGCATCCTACCAACTCAGCCTTGGAACCTTCAGCTGCCTATCACATATTCCTTGCAGTTAAAATTTAGAAGGGATAAACTCAATAAAGGACACTGTGGACAAGACAGTGAACCTTTGCAAGGCAAGAATGTACTAAAGAAAATTCTCATATATTACACTTTATCATATGATTGCCAAATATTCCCACGATAGTAGTTCACCATAACCATGGTCTTTTCTCTCTTTTTTACTACAAAATTTTGAAGATCTATTTATGGCCTCTTCGTTCTCATTCACTGAAAACTACAAGGCATAAGTCTTCCATGGCTGAAGCTGAACATTTAAAATACAAAAAATTAACATCTGCTAGCCAGAAAGATAAACAGAATATAATTGTCAATCTTTTATGTACAAATCTTATTCTGTTTACCTGTGCAAGGTGTAAGAACGATGTCTGTCTTTTCAGGGAGGAAACAAATCTTCGAGCAATAGGCAGTTTCTTATCCATCAGGATTTCTGGTAGATTTTCCAAAGAGGAAACAACCCACTGTTCCCAGTTTTTTGCAAAATTTCTTATATCTGCCAGTAAACTACAGTAAAAAATGTATTTTAGAGAAATACCAATAAAAGATTTATTGCATTTGTTTAAAAATAATTCACAGAATCCTGGACAGATCTGTGAATTACTCTTCAGGTATCCCTGAAAAGAAACAGGAAATGACTGATCATCAGAAGGCCAAAACTGACCATGTATTGATCTGTATCCCCTCTGAGAAAAAAACATAAGCTATCTGCCAGTTGAAATGGATTGAAAACAATTAGCCTTAAGAATAAACCATAACAAATCCAAGAACCATTACAGGTGTCTGAAACTCAAGATCTTAGACAGACATAAAACCCCAAATATGACAGCCTCCAGGGGAAAAGTGAGAAGATTCAGAGGTAACTTATAATAATCCTCTTCTAACTGTCTTGTTGACAAAAAAAAAATGCTTAGATACCATGAAGATGTGTATGATACAAACCTGAAAAGTATTCTGAAAAAAAAGAGATAACAATTATTTTTCCTCATACAACAAAGGCATATTTATTTCTTTTTTGGTCTTCCAAGGCTTTAGTCTAGAAGAAATTTATTTCAAGATATTCAACAAGCCAGAAAACAGAACATAAAAATACTTTCTAATATTTTAAGGCTCTTCTATAGCTGTTCCCACAGCTGATATTATTTTGCCATACTTACTTTACTTTTCTAAAAATGAGCTTAAATATTGTGAGAAAAAATCTCTAGATTACAGAATTTCTGCTATTTGTTCTCCATTTTATTGGAATATGACTATCAATTAGAATGTATCATTATTATACCTACCTTTCTGGCATTTCTTGCATTGTTGCAGGGATAAGTACATCTGTAAGAACCTTCAAAAAGGTAACATAAAATGATATCAAACTTTCACTGGACACTTCATTCTGTTCATTCTTGTCTACTTAGATTGTAAAATGATAAGGACAGGGAATTTATACAGAGTAAAGCCATTCAACCTACAGTCCAGATTTCTTACTGTATTCATCTTTCTCCCATCACTATTAGATAGGTGTATATGAGATGTTTATACAGCTAGATATTTCCCACTCCTAATGTATGCTTTCTTGCAGCATGTTACTGCTTACAGTAGATCTGCCTTACAGTAGAGCAGTCAGTAGAAGTGAGGTGTCTAACCATTTTGACTTTTCAGACATCACTGTTAGTCCCAATATAAAGCAGGTACTCAAGAGTCTCTCAAGTCCTCAAACACTATTAGCTGCCTGACTCTTTCTACTGTCGTACTGCATGTGGCATTGAAGTTCTTCAGAGTTTGACAGATCACTTACAGCTAACTGTGGTATTATGGAACTGTTTTGGCAAAAAAAAAAACAAAAAAAAACCTCTGCCAGCTGACATGTCTTCTGGGGCAGCTTAGTGCAGAAGGCAAAGTTGTTAGATCACCAATATTGTCAAAATATTTTTCCATTAAAAATTCAAATGGTTTGATAATAACACAGCGGAATTCCTCCTTGGATGTGCTAACAAGAATGTCTCAAATAATAATAAGAAAGTAATGGTGAAAAATAGAGAAAAAGGACAATGATAAATTCATGAACTTTTCATAGCTCTTCTTTATCAGATTTCTAATTCAGATCTCCTCTAGTATTTAAGTGTCCATTAGATTAAATATTTATTATCAACAAAGTTAGTATTGGATCTACTGGGCCATCAGATTTAAAGCAGAAAAAGCCTCACAAACACAGTGTACAATATATCCTCTACAAACAAATTAGGCATAATGAGTCATTTCCGGGGTAGTAATTACCATCTTCATTGTTAATTACTTTCTCACTTTATAGTTTGATATGTTTCTAAGAAATACATATTTTCTTCCCCTGGAAATTTCCCCTCATTGTTCATTAAAGAATGACAGATACATAATAATAAGGCACTCAGTGCTGAACAGCCTCAAGTTTCTTCCTTTGACTGCTTGGTGTTCACTGTTACGCCATTAATTATTTCCTCTATACAGTTGCAAAAATGTGTTAAAGAGAGGATGAAAATTATTTCCTAATTAAACAATATACTATTTAATAGGAACTTAAGATACTTCACACTTATTAGTTAATTATTTAATTGTACAAACTAAAAACACAAGAGCTTTGTTAATTTATTTTTACTACGGTCTAGTCTTACTTAATTGTGCCCTTGCAATTCTTAGTTTCACTAGCACAACTATATGTGGGATCATGCTAGGAAAAAGATCTAAGAGCTCATATTGCACAAAAATTCTACAAAAGAATGTTTCTTACTATTTTTTAAAAACCTGAACCAGCTTAGAATGCAGCCAATTAAACAGTTTTGCTGATACATCTAACAGTATGGGAACAGAAAGGAGTGCTAAAAGGCAAGAAAAGTGGGCACATCTTAATTCAGTATTGTTCCTGCTCTGTACCATGAAACATAGCCTCTGAGTAGTGGATCCACAAGTGGAATCACCTTGTTGATAGGTTGAAGACTGTCCTTGCTGGTAGAAACTGCAATAGTATTTTATGTAAAAACATCACTTCAGTTTTCATTCAGGTTTAACTTATTCAGCCTTGTCAGTGAAGCGCACAAGCCTTCTTTTAGCTGAATTCAAAAAGCAGGTAAGGATTTCACAATTAGAGAGCTGCTTGTAGTCATGGCGTTCTTCTCCTTGCTGATTCACATAAACAGATGCAGAAAGCAGGCAATGACATCCTGCTGTTGTAACACTGACACTGTTTTTACATAGACAGAAGCTATAACGTGGCTGAGATTATCCATGCAACTAAATGCCTAACCTACCTTATACAGAATCGAGTCACAAACGCAGAAGATGTCAACAATGATGGGATTCTCAAGCAGGGGAAGAAGATGGTCAGGCATTCCTTGCCAAAAATGTAATAAGAAATGCTGAATCTAAAGGAGTAAGAACCAGAATTATGGACATAAATAATGTTTTCTTAGCTCCCTATGTATATATACCAAGAATGTGTGTTCAAACAATCTTACCTCTTCAAAGTTCCCATTAATTGCATTGTCAAGGACACACTGACAGTGTGTTTTGTACATCATTATAAGAGTATCTACCTATTTTGGAAGAAAGAATAATTAAACAGAGTTTCTTAGCTCTCTCCTGTATTGCAATTGATATCTAGGTTTCTGCTTTCTGTAGCTAGAATTTAAACATGAAATATAAAGTGTATTACAATGCATATTCACAAGTAGGTTCTTTAGAAGCAGTGACATCACAAATCTTTATTTTTTATCAACACCTTCAAGTTTCAATGTTGCTGCTAGAAGTGTAGTATTTGAATCCTTATGCAATGCGAAAATGTGAATATCAAAGTAAGGCAATAGCTAGATTAGTCAGTCAGATGGTAAATTCACCTTTCTGAAAGCTAAGATTAATCCTAAAGAGTAGTGCAAGTTAATCATTAGGCTGCTATAGGCGTCTATGAGTGTTCTGAAACATCATCTAGTTGGACAAATGAGAAAATAGCTGCCAGTCATTTGGTCAAAGTTTAATCACTGCCTTACAGGAACTGAACTTTAAAAAGCAAAACTCCCTTTCATCTCATTGCATTAATTTATCAAAGTGGAGCGTTCCCTTATTTTAAGAACTCCACAAAGTTAATACAAGAGTTTGTAAAAAATTACAGTAAATTTAAAAATTTGTAATAAATTATAAAACAAGAATCTTGTAAAGTATTTTCAGGAAAGAAATATGGACATTAGCAAAAGCAATCTTACTGCACAGAAGCATGGAAAGTTTTACTACAGCTTTTGAAGATCTCCAGCAAACCAAAGTCGGGTTTTGAATGAACTTCTAACAGCTTTTATTCCAATAGGTTGAGAACACAGATTTCTTTGGAAATTGACCTTGCTGACTTTCAGAGCTGCTTCCTTAACTACATATATTTTAAAAAGTGGAGCAAAATACGAGATTCAAGAACAGTATGATAATTTATTGAAGGTTTTGGTGGAAATGTGAAGTTTAGATAATATTTCTTCAGAAACACATAATGAAAAAAATTATCAATCTATTTTAATACTGACTGCTACAGTTGTCCAGCAATTTCCATTGCATACAGTCTCTTAAAAGTTTAATGAAGGAGTCAAACTTCACATATGTACTCTCTTCAACAGAGAATCTAAGGATCATTTAGACATTTTCTCTGCTTCAAAGCTTGGGAAAGTCACTTCTCTTTTGTCCTCTGTTAGAGATGTAAAAATCACTGTATCAATTCTGGATGCATCTTACTTTAGGAGACTGAGTGATGGGATAGTAAGTGGAGGGATAACAGTGTGGACTGCTAGAGAGAGCTCAATAATCCTTGGTCAGATAAGCTAAAAGAGGGGAAAAAATCAGGGCGGAAAGAAAATAGAAAATTAAAAGCAATGAACAAACAAAACAAAAAAAGCAAAAACAAAACAAAACAAAACAAAAAACCTACAACCAAGAACAAGGAATAAAAAAGAGTAACAGGGAAAGAGAGGGCGACACATAAATACATCTCTGTTCCCACAGCCTCTTCATAACTCCAGGAGGCTGTTTGCAGAAGGGATTCCCCCCTAAAGCCCTCTTGGACCCTCCTGTCATCTGGTCCCAATACCAGAGCAGCTACAATGGTGCCAATCCAAGAATGAAGAGAAAATGATTTTCATCTTATAGTTCATTGCTGGAGTGGTAAAATCCAGTTTTGTTTGTGCTGCTGTACTTGGGCCGCAAGGAATCTCAAATGTTCCCCAGATGTAAATGTTACAAGAATGCTGTTTGAGTGATTTCAATTCATGAATGGAGTTTATAGCAGTGGATGAGGTACACTGCTGAGTACCCCAGTTTGTTGACTTTCTTTAGAATCTGTAAGCTTTCCAGCTAACATATGTACTACAGATGAATCTTTCTGTTTAGCTCTTCAAAACAGGAACCCTGGTTTTCACTGCCTACATGGAGCAAATTTAAGAGGAAGGGCTCATTGAACAAAAAGTATTAAAGCAACATATCTCAAGACAACCACCATTATGACCTATTCTGGAGCTTAAAATTCAAGTTCACAATTTGCACCAAAAAGGTATCTGTCTCACTTCAGGGACATAGCAGTCTGTAATGTGAACAGAAATACAATACAGACATCACAGAAGAAAGCAGCCAAAGATATAAAACATACTATAGCAATACTTTGAACTGACCCTTTGGTTAAGCAAGACTGTATACTTACTTCTGGAATACAATTTTACTAACTTCTAAAAAAACCTGTGTACTCTGATTTTCACAGTCTCCTTTCAAATAATTAATGAATGATTGTAAAGTTCATCTAATTATTTGCTGTGAATTATTTGTTCTGATCTAATCAGAACAAAATTTACCTTAAATCCAAAGGCATTTGGAATGAATACAACTCTGTTTGTTTGTTTTGCTCTCCCCGTCTTACATACCATCAGTTTGTAAAATACTAGGTCAGTTAATAGGTAAATAATTCAACCATCTTTCCAGAGGAGAGCCAGTTAATCGGTGTTAGTAAAGGTTTGCCCCCTCTATAAATCAGTCACCTCTGTTTGATTATGGACATTTCTGGTTCTTTCATGTCAATACCTCAAAGGCTAAGATATCAAGAAACATTGTGGCAATTTTTGATCTGTAAATTAGAAGAGAAGTAGCTCATATTTTACCTTGTCTTTGGAAATGCATCCTTGAAGTAAAAGATGTTGGGCACTTGGAAACTCTGGGAGGAGAGTTCCAGTTTTGGAACTCAGAGAATATTTCCGAGTAAAACCACCCTGAAATGTGAGGGAAACACAGTAACATTGAAATATCTAATTCAACTTCAAAGAAACCAACAGTTCATGCTAAACATGTATATTATCTGAAGAGTCTCTCAGCATTCTAGAATTTCTACATTCAGATTAGTCTTCAAAATAATGATGCTTATCCAGACCTGTATTTCAGATCAGAAAGGTAATGAAAGATATGCCTAAATCTAAACTATACCAATTGCAGTTATCAGAACAATGCAACCTTTGGACCACATTATTTCATGGAATTCTGTGAGATTTGAATTTAGTCTATGTTTAAAAACTCTGTAGAATATCATCACTTACTCTCTTCTACAGGATGGATTGTGATATCCCCAGGGTAACACTAAGTTTTATTTAAGATGCATCTTTCCTGTGCAAGGAGTTGGGTACTGGTGGTGCTATGGCTCTCCCCTGTTCTCTTGCTGCTCTGATAGCACCACAAGAGTGGATTCTGCTGCTTTAAATGCAATACCTGACATTTTATGTTATCACAACTTTTGATAATATTTAATAGCATTATGGGTATGACGGTATGTAGGGACACTTCTGAACGATATATTTATTACATAGTTCCAAGTAATTATGACAGAATTGACATGAAACCCCAGAAAATATCTTCCAGTCCTGTTTCCTACTGCACTGAAACATGTGCACACATAAACTCATGTAGGAAAAAAAAAAAAAAAGACAGATTGAGATGTGTATCCTTCTGCATCATGGCACTGATTTTATCTGGCTTCCTCCTAATCTGTTGAAGTGACTGAGAGTTTGGCTGTTCACTTCAGAGAGTCTACATCTGGTTCAGTAAACATTTTCACAGCATTTTGTTTCTGTCTATAAGAACAAAACAAAATTATGCTGGGAAGCACAAGCATAGATTTACACAGTAGAAAAAAATCCTGTAAAGCAGTTCAGTCCTGAAACTCAAACTCAGGAGTCAAAGAATAAGGCTGGAAAGAGGAAATGCAGTTTCAAAGGAACTTATAGAGGAAATGAATATATGATTTTTCTAGGGCTACCTCTTTAACAACAAGGGTGTTCATTAGCATTATGATCTCAGTTTCGTGTCTTAGTAAGGATGATTTCCTTACTGTGGTTTTGTGCTCTCCTGTTTCTTTGTTGATGCATTGTCATCACTGACCTAGAGTCAAGATAAATTTGTCTTGAATTACACTAAATTCTACTGATTTGAGAGTTCCTTGCAGTTCTTAGAATTCTCCAAGTCTCTTCAGCTTTTGAATTCTGAAATATTACAGACACATCTCATAATAGTTGCTCACTGAGAAAAGATCTGGAATGATTATTAGATGTGAGCCTTTGGAGAGATCGGATTTGGATGGACAACAGCCACCTTGTCTGCGTCAGTTCTCAAACTGACCATGAAGCAATATAAAGTAAATCTATCCTCATTTAAATTCCTAACCTTGTACGCTCACAGTCTGGTTTAGTCTGTTTCTCCACAGAGTGAAACAGTCACATCCTGCAGTGATATAATGTTACTATGCCTATATTTATAACATGAACCACAACATGCTTATTAAGCTCTAAAATGATATAAGATGAAACCCTCATCCACAAGAGAAGCAATAGAATCTGTGTTATGGAGCTGTCCTTACTGAATCATGCTTATCCTCAGAGGACTTCACTCACATCTAGGAAAGATTATTTGGCTGAAACTCATTGCTACGTTTTAGTCTACCCAGTCCTTATGTTAAAGCCTGGCAAAGGCTTTGAGCAGACTTTCTGCATACTCCTGTGGTAAATCCATTACTTCCGAGCAGATTCTTTTTGTACTAATGAACGGAATTTTTGGCCATGCCCTAGGTGTTTGAATAGCACTTTAAGCGGCCTTTTCCTACCCCTTTGCATACAGTCAAATTTCACTATAGCGTGAAGGAGAGCAAAAAAATATTCCCTAAAAATGTTGACTCACCAACTGGAAGTCAGATTCAAGTGGAATTATCAGAAACACTGACAAAAATATAGCCGTAGCTAATTTATTCACCATGTATATTACCCCCATTTCTATAGGGTGATATCTCTACCAAAACAGCCAGGAAGTAGAAGTTACATAATGTAAATACACTTTGCTTATGCTACCTACTACCCAACTATATACAAGCTCTAAATCAAAGAAGTTATAGAAATTTTGAAGCATTAATATTTCTTCATGTCAGTACTTTGCCTGTTAGTATCAGGAGCTGCTTGTGTTTTTTTGTCTATTTTTTTAGCTGTTGTGTTCTTTTTTAACAACAGGAGCAATCTCGATTACTTTAAGATGCAGTTACTCAGGAAATATACTAAAAATTCTGATTAGAAGGGATTAGTTCATGTAAAAGAAGGCAATGGTGTTGGTGGGTGACTTAAATAATTTGCAATGTTCTGTACCTTGCTAATGGGCTTATATGACTGTGTCTCAGTTCTAGGATTTATATTTTAACCCACTGCCACTTGCCCTTTCAATTTAATGCCATCTGTTTCTAATGGCCATTTAACATTAAGATAATGACAGTAATATTATCTGCTTAATTAACCATACAGACTCTAATGGTGCACTAACTGGTTTAGATAAAAGAATTTGCTGATATCTCCCCCTGCAGAGAGAATACTAGAAAATGTGATAAAACATGCCAGAAGTAAACAGTGTCTCTGGCACTAAGTAAGTGTTCATTCAAATGCCATTTACTCAGCATATTTAGACAATCAGAGCTTTAACATCTTTTCAATGTCTTTATGTTCCTACTGAGACACCTTATGCAACCATTGTAACTGTTTCTGGAATACCTAATTGCATGTACTTTCAAGCTTATGAATAAGGACACATCGCTATTCACTTTAATAGAAAGTATGTTGCCAACTTTTCAATAACCTAAGATTATTAAAATTCAGTTTTGTCTACAAAACTATGTTTTTCTCTTACAAGCCATCTCAGTAATTTCAGGCAACAGAGCTACAAAATAGAGATCTCATGCTCTTTCCTCACTGATTTCCACTGACTTATTTGTAATTACCTTTCTGAGTGGACCAAGGTATTGAAGGCTTGGGCAGAAAGAGCAGAAACGGGATAGGTTGATGGAAACATGAGTTCCACATCTGAGATGGAACTAAAGCATGTATTCATTTATTCCAAGGGAATCAGAAATTTTTAATTCACAAACTCTGAAAAATGAACGCTATAGTACTGCTGATGAATCCTTGAATATGTTGATATCCCATGGCATAGCACTATCTTCTTTTGATAAAATAGCTGATTATCTGAGCAGGGAAAAATGCTGCAAATCTATGGGAAACTTACTAAAATAATTGATATGGTGTTACCATGGGAAATGATCAGATATGCTGATGAGAGAAGGGATTGGATGAAGAATGTAAAATGTTTAAGAAAGTGGCTTCCGCTAAACAAGTGTTTACAGTGAAACTTCTGAGCAGAAAAGGAAATGAAGTGAAAATTCTCAAAGATCAGATTTGGGACTGATGTCACAGGGTATTTCATAGATTAAACTGGCTGACATGAGCTAATGAAATCATCAGTAAAGAGGAAGACCAAGAGGTCATGTAGAAATATCTGGATGGCTTTCAGATAAGGGCAATAAAGGGGCTGAAAATCAATAGAGTAAAGCTACACTCTCAGGAACCAATAAGAATTTCTGCTATCAGCAAGGAATTGCTTATCTGAAAATGAAAAAAGGAGAAAGACCAGTTCTCTATCAGTTCATCACAGAAACTATATTTAGTCTGGTAAATTAAATGGCATCAAGAAATGACCCCAGACAATATTGAAACTTTATCATTCAGAATGGTTCCTGGCATTTTTTTTCAGTTCATGCCAGATACAACTCTTCTAAACAATTCCCAGCCATGCTTCAACTGTTACTTCATGCTAATGGCAATGAGAAATGACTGTGCTGTTTTTAGAATTAGGAGTTCAGTAGTATGGATGCAGGCTGTGCCATGACAGTTGAACTCAGCATCAAAGAACAATCCTGAGAGCACTCCTTAACCATTAAGATACTAGTGCAATGTTCTTTAATCTTCTAGAACAAATATGGCCAGAATGACAACGACTGTATCAGATGGCACAGTAGTAAAGCTGTAGGTGATTTGTGAAACTGACACATCCCAAACATATATGGTTCTAGGATTCATCAGAAGAGATATTTCCAACAGAAACTGGAGACATGACTTTTGCAAGACTTTGTTTAAAAAAAAAAAATATCTATAGAGATAATAACATTGGAAGAAGTACAGCAAAAGGCTGTAATGTTGACCATAAGTGATTAAAGACTGTTTCTTTGTTACATCTAGTGAGAAAAAGTAGCAAAAAGATGTATTATAATAAAATGTCATAAAGAGTCAAAAAGAGAAAAAGACTATGCTGGTGAAGAGGTATAAAATTCCATTTATCAAAACCTATAATTTCCAATCAGATCAATGAGATTCTGAGAAAGTCTTCCTACAAAAGTAATGGACACAAAAATCTTAGAAGCTAGACCTTGAGCCTCTGTTTAGGAAAGCCTATTACAAACCTCTGCAGCTGCATTAGGTTGGAACACAAATTTGAAATTTCACTTCCAGTCTTACTTTCCAGTATGTATTTAGAGGAGCAAATACTCAGTGACATGAAAAAGGGTTTTGCAGTCTAACCTTTAATTCAAAATACTGCTGAAATTTTGAAAGAAGTGAATAAAGAAAACCACAGGTCACAAATACTATTTTGATTATGATAGGAGTGAAAGGAAACCAACTAAAGCACTTACCTCATTCTTCAACTTGCTTCCAGAGAACCTTTGAAAATAAATGTATTTTATTATTTTTTCATAAGTAAAACATTTTTAATATACATACAGGTATATTCTATCATTCTGTCATATACACATACTTACATACCTGTATCTACATGTAAAATAGGTCGACTAGAAAAATGACTTATGTTTCTCCAAATATAATACTAAAACCCATGCTTTTTTCTAAACTTATTCCATTGGCTTGCAAGTGTTTTACGATATCAAGGAAACTTACTGAAAGTAGCTTTTAAACATGAAGATTCAGACCACGGACCAAAAAGTGATGTATAAAACTCAATTTCAGTTTATTTCTTTGGATCTCTGCAACTTTACAAATATCGGAAGAGCAACGTAATGCAAGTCCATGAGGTTGAGGAAACTCAAATTTTTTTATGCATCTAAGTAAATTCAGAATAGAAACAAAATGTATCTAGAATTTACACTTTCTAGGAAAATTAAGAAAACGTATGATCTCTCACTCTCTTTTACCACAGTACTATTCCGATACAAGCAAAATGCATTTCTGAGATGAAGTATTTTGTAACTATCAAAAATACTTTGCAGTAGGGTGACTGTGCTTTTAATAGTCCATTCCAGAGATTCCTGATGAATTCAATGGACTAAGAGGCAGACATTAGAAAACACACCTTTTAAATTATAGCTACTTCACTAAAGAATGTGTAAGGATAGAGACTCTAAAGGATCAGTATAATGATAAATGTGCAAGATAGCACTGCTTGTTTGATCATTGTTACTTCCTCTTCTGCCAGCTGATAAGATACTGTGGGCAACAAAGTCTTATAATTATTAGCAGCAATGCAGTCATTCCATGTTGTTGAGATGCTATGCTGGCAGGACTCAAAACCAGAGACTGAAAGATTATGAATTCCACCTGCTCAGGCAAGGCACAGTTCCCATCACGTGATGATTCATTACATTACCCACAGAATTCCCTGGTTTGCTAACAGAAGAGCATGAATGAAGGCATAACTCACAGCTGACTACAATGAGTTGCTGATTAGCTTCATAGCTAAATGTTTTTGCTATGGACTGCAGATTTCTACAGAGGTAGTATAATGTACACAGAATGTACAGCAAAAACACTAAGCAGCATCGGCTGAAATTGTTCCTACAGAACCTTAATCACAACCTAAAGCTATGCTTCTTAAAATGCTATCTATATCAACAACTTTAGCATCAGTTACTCTCCTTTTGTGGTACAAAGTGTGATATTTAAATGAACTAGGAGGTCAAATTTACTGTGGAATTAAAGGATTTAAGCATCAACAATCCTACATTTAAAGACCACAGTAGTCAGCTCAGTTACAAAGATATTAACACTCAAATGTCAATTAAATCTGAAATGGAATTGCAGGCCTATATTTAGGCAACTAAACCAAGGCCCCTTCTAATCATTTCACAAGCTGCCATTTACTTAGCATGTGTTGTGGTAAAGACCTACATGTACTTTTACTTGTGTTGGCATAGTGTGATCTGATACCATCATCAAATCATATATTTCCAGTGCCTATTTCTGCTCTGAGATTGATCCAGGAAAAATTTTTTATTGCTCACTTCTAGAACAGTGATTGGGCAAAGGGCAGAGGTTAAAGATGGATCATTACATTTAGCAAGCAGTAACTGGGATATTTACACACTGTTCTGAATCCCCACATTGCCTGAGTTTTCTTCCCTGTAAGTCTGCTATTAACCCCAGACTACTGCGTCACTGTCCTCACACAGCCATATCCAAACACAGTGATAGCCCTGACTATGCAAAGTCAGCATTCAATCTTCTGTTCTAAATCAGCTAGTGACTGCTGAATCCTGAAAATTCAATGATTCCAACATGAGAGCACAAGTCCAGACACAAATAAAAAGTTCCTAGCTAGTGAATGCTAAGCAATCGATAAGCTGAGAGTCCAGTCCCTCTTCTTGTATTTCTTATTCAAGACAGGGATATCTAGAGTTACCTTTGGAAACAAACCACCTTAATTTTAGGAATTTCAAGACACGATTCTTTTGGAGTATTTGGCATAATTCTGATATGTGGAGCACAGGATTTTCAAAAATGCACAGCTATCTCACTCATATGAAAAAATGGACTTCAGAAGTATTAAGTACTTGCAAAAATCTACATATATGATTATGTGAGCAAAGATAGTTGAAAATCCAGCCCTGAGGAATTTTGCAGAATCTTCAATTTGTTAACATTTATGATTATTAGATTGTGTGAGGATAGAGTTTTCAGTGAAAAGGGCATTGACTGACAGAGTTGAGGTTTAAGAATAATGATATTCCTTTATGTGAAAAGGAATTATGTGAAAAGAACTGATTTTTGTCAATTCAACGAACAATTTGTCCAAGATAATGCTAAATTGTGAAAAAAAATAATCTAGCTGTGCACCAGCAACACCTCCACAGCTTTGGACAAACGATGGGTAAGGAAATAGCATATTCCATTCTATTATACCTTGAGGCCTTCAGTAGAGAGAATCCTCCTTTTCAGCATTACTGGTGACATTACCCCCAATTTTTACACTTGTTATGTTGTTTGGAAAAGGCTCTTTGGATATAACCTGAATCTGATAGCAGCTGAATTTTCTGTGTGTGATTATAAGCTCATTTACTCTTTTCCTTTCTCCTAGTTCCCACTTACATGGGCGTTCTGCTGTAGACAATGAAAGCCGTCATTCAAGCCATATGTGAACACAGACATTTGTTTTACGAACTATTAATCTTTGGCAAACCAACAGGCAGCTATCGTAACGTATTGATCCTGCTAGCTGTCCCTTAAATAAATATAATTAGAGCTTCCTGGGTTAGGTTTAAACTGATATTAGCCAGTTAAAGGACCTGTAAATATTAATCTACACTAACCCCTCCTCCCTCCTACCCACAGGTGCCAGCTTCACACCGTACTCCAGACGTTTCATAATGGGAAGCTGTCCTGGGGAAAGAAATCACAGGATGATGCACAAGCAAACAAAATGAGACAAGTATTCCGGAAAATGTGTTTTGCTGTCTTACACTAAAAAATCCTCTTATGGTATATGTTAATGCAGCTCTGTGCTTACTATGATGAGGCCGTACTGGTAGATACGAGTGAAAGATCCAGATCAAGCTGTTAAAACAAAAATCAATGTATCTAAGGAGCAAATTGCTACCTAAATCTTTGAATGCCAGATATTGACAGTTGCAGCAATATTAGTTCTGGTATCAACAGCAATTAGTGTCCTATAAATACCTTCCTTAGGGAAGTTTTAAATAGCACCTCCACTGACTATCTTTCTAAAGCAGGTGCAGAGGCTTTACATCTCAGATATATGCTACTGTACCTGGTTAAGCCTTTGCCAGAGTACACAGAGTGGTAGTATGCACTGCTTTCTTTAATGCCAATTCCATAATAGTGATACCTGTGGGGGGGGAAAAAAAGAGAGAGTATTTTTATTTCTGTATGACATGTCAAATAAAACAAACTGTCAAATTGATCTTCAATGCTATATGAAAACTTTCCTTAACAGTTTCTACTAATTTCTTTCACTGCCATAGAAAAAAAAATCTGGTCTCATAGAAAATAGAATTGTCACTGTCCAAAATTCAAGGCTAACATCTTCTCTAAATTTAAAACATTTTCTCTTTTACAATCATGTTACTTGGAAGAATATATCTACCAGAAACCTGTTATATCTCTTTCTCTTAATATGCATTGTCTTTCATTTTAATTCCAGGTTGTTGCAAAGGTGCTGGCTTGATCCATCGGGTGTAATAATCTATCAGGTATACTACTGTCTTATCTAGAGGATTTCTCCAGTAAAAGTAACTCCCTACTGCTTTTTTCCCCCATAAATTAGTGTTCATCCTTCTGCGATGAGCAATGCTAATACATTATTCATTCATTCATCTCATGGGTTGTAGGCTGACTGACTCCTCTTTAGCTGTTTAAGCAGTTATCATCTCCATCCATCTCCCTCATTGCTCTCCTGGAAATTATTGCCCTCAAAGCAGAACTGGAAGAAGGAAACATTTATTGTATATCCCCTGCTGCTCTGAGCACGACACCTTAACATTAAGAGCTGGTGCTAAGAAATCTGATTATGCATAAGATACTGCTTTCCACTGATTTTGCTGCGGAAGAAGTGACCTTCCTGAGCAGAGTGGGAGAGCAAGATTTGGTCATGGAAAAATTCCATCAGGGGTGATAGGCAACACATTGCACTGATTTCACTAAAACACCTCAAAAACTTCTCAAAAACTTCATTCTTAAGATACAAACATAGAATGGCTTCAGTTGGAAGGGACCTTACAGATCACCTAGTTACAAGCCTGTGCCAATGGGCAGTACTGCCACTCACCAGATCAGGCTGCCCAGGGCTCCATCCAACCCAGCCTAGAACACCTCCAGGGACAGGGCACTCACAACTTCTCAGGGCAGCCTGCACCAGTGCCTCACCACCTTTTGTGTAAAGACTTTCTTCCTAATATCTAACTTAAATCTCCCCTCTTTTAGCTTAAAGCCATTTCCCTTTGCCCTATCACTATCATACTGTGTAAAAATTCTGTCTCCCTCCTGCCTGTAAGCTCCTTTTAAATACTAGAAGGCTGTGATGAGGTCTCCCTGATGCCTTCGCTTTTCCAAGCTAAACAAGCCCAGTTCCTTCAACCTATTTTCATAGGAGAGGTGCTCCAAACACCTAATCATCTTTGTGGCCCTCCTCTGGATCCACTCCAACAGCTTCTCATTCTTCCTGTACTGGGGCCCCCGGCTTGGACACAGTACCAGCAAGTAGTTCATAGAACATATGAAGGTTTTCAGCTCACTTCTGCTATTCCTGATGATGCTCATTTAGAAAAAAATTTACAATTCTACAGTTTGTTTTTACATTGGGTAGCTGTAGATAAGAACAAAAAACTATATATGAAAAAGACATTAGATACAAAATATACTAAGAAAATATTTGTTGGTGATAAGTTTGCTCAGCTTAGGTGGCTCTGAAAGTCTTGGCTGACATAGTTGTTTTTGTTTCCATTGGGTGCATCCAGGATTCCATAGCCAGAAAACTAGAAAAAAGTGGCTGCTGTTAAATATCATGGCTTATATTGTTTGTCTGAAATTGATGAATCTATGTAATACTGGTAGATCACAGTGGCGAGACCCTTAAGAAGGCCAAATGTCTCTCATGTCTCTCATCTATTAATTTACGTTTCTGATTTTCTTTTCCTGAAAAAATATTTGTCTTGGGATAGTGATGTGATGAACACAGCATTATAAAATATCTGTTAATTCTCAGAAGATCAGACACAGGTACATCTGCTTATTACAATTCCCTTTTTACTGAATAAAATCAAAGCTGAGTGACCAAATCAGAGCAACATTTCAAGGTGGTTTAGGATGTCTTACACTAAATGTGACCTTTCATTAAATGTCAAAATGCTGTACAGTTGTCCTCTATTTCAGATACATTAGTGCGTCATCTGTATTGTGAAAATTAAAGTCCTGAAGCTTTTCAGTCATTACTCTTGGTCAAGGGGTATTAAACAGATGGATTTGGGCCAAACGCCTATGTCAGAAAATTCCTAATATTTGAAAGGGTTCTGACAAAAATGCTAAAGGCATGGACTTTTTTCTCTTTCATAAAAATGAAGTTATTTTCGATGAGACTTAGGTAGTTTTGAAAACGTATATGTATGGATCCTGTGAAAGAAAGAACACTGTTTACTTAATCTTGACATCACAAAGTCTGTGCATTGCACAGGATGAAAAACTAAACAGAGCTCTGATTACTTCTTTAGAAATGTTACAGGCACAGTAATATACTTGGCATTGACCATATGAGCAAGCATTTTCTGCATTCTGACATCCCAAACCTCTCAGTTTCAATTACACACCAGTTGAAACTCCCTACTGGTATACCAGAAGCCAAAGAAAACAAAAAATTTTTCATACATTAGGAATTAAGGTCTATATTATTCAATATCTAATTTAGTAATAACAGATTTTTGGGCTAGAAACAGCCACTGTTGTGTGATTTACATTCTCAGATTTGTATGGCTGGAGAAATATTTGTTCCTGTTCTGGAATGCCCCAAGATACCAGAATTTACATTTGTGACATCTTATTAAATGAAGAATAGAAGCTTTCAGCACCTATTCAGCATGTCCTTAGAGCAGAGCAACTATCCTTCTAATTTCCTTTAATGTTTACTAATGAAATAATGCAGCTTTCTAATCATGGCACAGAAGCTATATTAAAAAAAAAAAATTATCTGTGCTTTTCAAGTTGTGCCTGGCATGCTTCACAGAATAATAAGATATAAGGATTTTTATTCTCTTACATCCCAAAGTGATTAGTTGAATATCTTTTTTTTTTTTTTACTCTTTTTTACTTTTTACTTTTTTACAACTATCACTGTTGATAGTAATATACCTACTTCAGACATGCTGATAACATCTTTACCCTACAACTTCAAGTGCCCTCTTTCTGTCTCCTTATACGTGTTCTACTCTTCTATTTCTATCATATAATTCATAAAATGAAATCAGCTGGCATAAGAAACTTACTCTTGATTTTTGTAACAGATCTATTGAAAAACAAACTGAACTGCTTTTCTCTTAATTTCAGTGGCTTATTGTAGCATATGTTCCTATGCAACTAGTAGCCCTGATTTTAGCATACACTGACACAAATGATAGCTGATAAGGAAATGATAGGCTTAAGCTGTTCAGGGACTTGCAATTACTTGTTATCATGGGGCCAGCTGCCATATCAGTTTTATTAACCCACTAAATCACTCCTAATAAATAAGATAATAGTTTTCAGACATGATGGATAAAAGCTAAGATTCAACATTGGTCAAAGTCTACATAGAAATTAAATTGTAACTTGAGCTCAGCAGCCTCCCGTGTGCATTTTCCTGAATAGCTGCTCCACATAACTCATGTACAATGAAGATCACAACTAAATTCTACTAATGGCCATGGTATATTCAACACCGCCTGTGCAAAAAGGAGGCTTCAGAACCTGGTCTACAGACGACCATTGCTTAAGAAATGGTAATCTCAGAGAAGAGTTTGCAACATTTGTTTATTTATGGTGCTGTGCCCTCCTTCAGTCAGCTGGGATATAGAAATTTCCCCTGCTATTCAGCAACCTGGAGTGATCAGCATGGGCATCAGAGATAAAGTGAACACTGCTGACAAAACTAGGTCCAATACGCTGTACTTTTTTGGTCAAATGTTTAAAAGAGTATTTTAGTATTTACATTTGTACATACAGTACAAATACACCATTAGAGTGAGGCACACTCTGACTGAGGACCCAAGTTATTGAATTTATTAGAACCACTTCTAAGGCCCCTCCTGGAACCTCAGACAAAAAAATGTTGCTCAGAGCCTGAAGAGAAACCAACATTTGTCTGTATATCTCACACCTCAGAGCAGCACCCATGCCTCACATCTTAGAACAGCATTTTTTTCTAAAATCCAGTTCATGTCCATGAGTATGGTGTAGAAGAAAATTTCTGTCACCTTGGAGTTCCTGAAATAGATAATTTATTTTCTTTGCTTTCTTCTGGTCATGGACAGGCTCTATCAATGTGTTACTGGGTGTGCATGCAGTATGTGCAGGGCTTTTTATTCTTAGGGAGTTTGCTTTGCTTTGTAATATAATAATGATTCTACTGGAGAGCATTTTCATGCTTTTGGACAACGATTGCTTCCTGGGCAATATCACAGCACAAAACATCATTGTCAAAAATAGCTAGTGCTATTACTGCTTCTCTAATATTATATCTAAATATTAACAGCAGCAACAAAATTAAAAAAAAAAAAAAAAAACAACAAAAAACAAGTCACTTCCACTATCATGCTTAAAATTTAGAATTTAATTGCTAAAGAAGAAAACCCCTGGGGGGAAGAAAAAAAAAAAAAAAAAAAAAAAAAAGAGAGAAAAATACGCCAGATGTTCAAACAAAACCTGCTGATGCCTCATCCTCCTTTGAGGAAATTGCCCAAGAACAGTTAATCCATATGAAAATATAGCACCATAATACCACAGGGCTATTAGATCTGCTGAAGAAATGTTATGTATGAAGCATATCTGTACTAGCACAGTTAAATATCTCAGAGTAAAGAGAATTATAGTGATGCAATTAAGTCTATAGTTAGATTCCCATGTCAAAAACAACATTTGAAACATATCTCTTTACTTAGTGGATGCTTATATACTATGCTTTAATGACACAGATATATTACATGTTTTAGAAGTTTGGATCCTGTTTATGAATTAATTAGATATATCAGATCAAAAACATAATGAGCATCTTTGCAGTATTTTGCCCTTGTATTCTCTCATTCATTAAAACTTGAAAGTATACCTTTAAATATGCTGGCTTGTGAACATGATTAAGACTTAACAGAGGCATTCATGAAACAGAAGGTTACCAAATGTTTCTGCACAGACTATGAATGCCATATCCCTTAAAAATTTAAACACAACAGCAACAGCAAATGTCCATTTGAAAAGCTGACCAAATCTGCAGCAGCTTATGCCTGTAACCATAGCTCAACTTCAGCACAGCAGAAAAATGCATGCATGAAATCCCTCTTATTCCCTATACATGGCTTTTCTAAAAGTATAACTCCCTAAAAACTCTATACAGCATCTATAGATTATTGCTTCTCTACATTCCTTACACCAGTACATTTTCACCTCCTTAAAAGGGAGCATTTCCTACTAAAAGTTAAAAAATCAGCCAGGGAGAAATTCTTCAGTATGTCCTCAGCAGTCTTGGCATGAGAACATAGGTGAGAGAGTGGAGGCAAGGGATGTTGTTACCACTGTTCACCACTGCTTTAGACTCATTTTACCACAACTAGAAACACAGTGCCAGAACCAGAACAAACAAAACATTTCACCAAAGGTAATAATAATACGTAACTGCCTGCAATTTGTTTGCAATTGCAGAATGTTTTACATTCTAACATTCTGCAGCTGAAATGCACAAATCAAATGGATACATCATATATGAAATAACCATGCAACAGGCTGTATACTAATCAGAGCTTTTAAAAATTATCCAGATACATACTTTCTTCTAAATTTAGGACAATGCTTTTTTCTACAGCCTTTAAATTAAGCAGTATTGCTATGGACTGAACAGTTTGAAAGTTGTCAGGTTTACAAAAGGCAAATGAAATCACAGTTAAATTGCACATTATTTATAGAAAGATGAACAGCTGTAATGATGATATGTTATAAAATGTTTTATACACACACATACAAGATTTTGACGTATGTTCTCAACAAGCAAATGGCTCTATAAAAATAACTGTGCTTTGGAAGGTTTATCAGTTTGCTTTTAGAAATTATGCCTGCCGTAAGGTTTTCACTTAAATGCTACTTCAGTTTCATCATGTACATTACAAGTTATCGCTTAGAGCTTTCCATCTGAATAACCCCTCCTACCGATTAGTACTCATTATGAAGGCATGGAAATACATTTGATTTGCAGAACGTATCTGGTAAGCAGATACACAGATTAGAGCTCCTTACTTGGAATGGCCCCTTGTTCCAAGCCGCCTGGTGGTAAGGAGAGGGAATTTCTGGCGAATGGTCTAAAGAGAAAACAACTGTATTAATTTCTAACAGTGACGTACTTTCTCAGGCATTTTTTTCATGGAAGAAACTGGAGGATAAGTACGGATCAATACACAGCCTAATGTAGTCTGTAAATAAGTATTTGTGGCACACACAACACAACATAAGCAATTACGCATGTTGTACACTGCAGAGGTCCTTCCAACCTCATCCATCTCATTGTGTACCTCCAGTCTTCTCAAGTTCTTTGTCTGCTCTTCCTTTCCATTTTCACTTCTACAATGCAAAGACTTCTCCCATGATCCTGCCCCATTCAGATCCCTAAGGTGCAACTGTATCTTTAGCTTCAGAGATCTAAATAGAACCAAGGGAAAGATTTGGCTGCCAGCCGTTCCACTTTCAAAGTCAAACAGCTAGAAATAAGCTGATTTTTTAATTTAAAAAAAAAAATAAATCAAACTTTGATTTAAAACTGATCTCAAGGCTAAGGAAAAAATATTTCCTATTTCTATGCCCTCTACTATCAAAAGGCTGCACAGTCTTAAATGCATTTATGCTCACTGAAACAGTGTGGAAGTTTCTGTTAGGTACATAATGTGATTCAAATAAAATCAAGAAAAACATTCTGTCACTGGACTCCTGAGATTGAGATTACTGCCCTAAAAACATCCTACTCTTCCCATAAAGAATAATGCTTAAGGGAAAAGACTTACTGAGAACAAAACTCAATAATAGAAGTAGAACTAGTAGACATAGCTAATAGATCCCTGTCAAAACAAAGTTTAAATGGAAAGCTGATGTCTTCCTCATTTATGTCGGAACTATGTAATGAAAATTAGATATACACTGAGAAAGTGTATCTTATTCAGGGATGAAAAAATTAGTAAGTGAACATTTTATGAACTGGATTTAAAATCCATTATTATTATTTAATTAAATTAATGCATTTTGCTATCTACAAACAATGAAAAGATCAGCATTTTTGGTTTCCCCTTTCACTAACTACTCAGAGTTTAATTAGGAAAGTTCACATCTCCCTTTCATTAAAATGATTTCAGGATTAATTGTAGGGAAAGGCAGAAAAGGGGATAAATCAACTTTTTTTTTCCCCCCCCATTCAGGAGCTCTTTTCATTATTAACTTTTATTCCCCTTCTTGTATCGCTTGTTGTGTCACTTCTCAGTTTACACTTTAGTATAATTAAAAGCATCTTCTATGTCTTTTTCTTTTTTTTTTAAATGGAAAGAACCACATTAATGTCACCATCAAAAAAAAAAAAAAAAAAAAAAAAAAAAAACACTTGGAGAGAAAATAAAACAAAGAAGAAGCTGAAGTTCTTTTTGATCTTCCTAAAGTGGTTGTCATAAAATCCTCTCATATGTAATCACATAATTAGTTTCATTATGTATATTAACAGCAAAAAAAACCATGAATTTATTAAACATTTTAACACAGGTGCACCAAACTCAAAGTCCGTCAAAGAACTGGCCTAACGAATGATAAAGACATTTGTTCTTTACCTTCCCAAAAGTTGCAGCACAGGCGGGTTCTAGCTTCTCTTTTCTGCAGAAGTCTAAATAATGTGCATAAAGGATGCATCTTGGTAAGCAAACTCCCTCACAGACAATGTAGTTTTCTTCCAGCCTGTACAGAAAAAGAAGAAACTCTTCTTACTGAAGAGTAAGAGGCAACACAGCATGTTTCCCCATTTTATTCCCCTTTCCTTTTTCTGACACTGCCCTCTTTTTAATTTATTTTTTTTTCCACTTCACTAAGATTTCTATGATGGCACATATGTGAGTTTCTACTGAATACGACACACACCAGAAATTGACCACACTTGATGCTTAAGGTAGCAGCACAATACGGAACACCTGGAGGCAGGTCCCTTTTCCTAATGAGCCTTCTTCAATGCAATTTAATTTAAATGATTTTTATTTAAATGACTACCACGTAAGAACCAACCTTGCTCTGAGAAGATGAGCACCAATTACGCAGTGAAAGACCTGGGTTTAAGCCTGACCTTCGAACAGAGCAGGGACTTCATCTTGCATCTTCTGTCCCAATATACATTTAACACCAAATGTTGTCTCTCTCTTTTTTTTTTTCCTACTTTGGATTTTTATTTTCCACATGGGACCTGAAGCTGTTTCTTGTCCAAACCGTAGCAAAAATCAAAGATCTGACATTTTCTGAAGAGTATACATTTTTGTGCATCTGTTTGTAAAATACAAGTGCCCGACAATGGTCGACAAAGTCAAATTTAAAAACAAGTGAAAGCCAGTTGTTTCCTCTTCAGCTGAACTATTGGTAACAACAAGGTGGCCAACTCCTGATTGTTTCTTTTCTTTGTCATCATCAATCATTTGCTACTCCTGGAATCATATGCTATAAATTTGTTTTCTAAACTACACCAATGTATAAGAAAATACCACACAGTAAATACTGCACATGGAATAATTTTGCACATCCTCCCCAGACTCAAATCCTTACAGTTCTCTGTCTGCTCTAAGTCAGATGTAAACTAAAGTAAGAAACTGGGATATCCACATTATTCTTGTTTTTCAGTCATAAAGAAAGCTCTAGATTTACAGCCTGCATTTGGTATCTAAGCTCCCTTTTAATTCAACAGTACTGCTCACTAACTTCCCGAATACTTTAGGAAAGACCTAAAGCCTTAACTTTTAAAGGTTTAAATTCTGTAGGTTAAAGCCTACAGAATTTGAACTCTTTGGTTCATTTTTACTAAACTGAAACAGAGTTAGGGCATCTGTGGGTGGTAGAATGTAATGCAAAAAGTACAGTGAGAGACAGCGAACATGTAACTGTCGTTGCTGTACAGAATAATAACAGTAAGTATAATTCTTCGGTAATTTGTCATTCCTACTTTTTTAAAGACATTTAGGTTTAGTGCATCTGAAAAGAAGACAATGTTATTTTCCTGAAACAAAATAACAGAACTGACTATATGCATGTTAGTAGTGTATCCCTACCCAGTCAGGACGACCAGCTAAATAAGCGCAATTTCATTCTGTATTAGAAGCCTAGATCACACATCCAGGTACAATAGGCTGATCCACAGTGCTTTCTGCCCCGAATAAATCTGATCTTCCATCACCTCTCACAGCCATATGCCGGGGGAACCCAACAGAGGTTTCTGCTAACAGATAAACCTCCACTAATTCAAAACATCGGGAATTTGGGGGAGACGAGGGTTATCAAAAGTTGAAATAAGTCCAAGGAACCCAACGAACGCAGCCAGGGCCAACGAGCGGCGCGGTGCACAGCCCCGAGGCGGAGGAGCGGCCCTTTGGGAGCCCCCCCCGTCCAGCCGGCCCTACCACTGCAGGGTGAGCTGCGTCTGCTTCTTCTTGTCCTTCATCATCTGCGTGATGCTCTTCTTCGGGGACGGGCTCTTGTCCGCGGCTCTCAGTTTGCCGTCGTGAGTATCTGCATCCTCTTCTTCCGAGGAGAGAGTCTCACCGTTAAAAGGCACTTCTGCGCGAGAGGGAGCGGAGAGAGAAGCAGTCCGGGGATGGCGTTAGGTCGGTAGCACACCGTCCCCCCGAGCCTCCCGTTAAACCGGCGCTGCCCAACGGGCCGGGCCCGCCCCCGCGGCTCTCCCCGCGGTCCTCACCCGACTTGATGGCAACGGGCAACTCCGGCAGCCCCCTCCCGGTTCCCAGCCCCTCCTCGGCGTAGGGCAGCAGGCCGCCCGCCAGCAGCTCCGCGTAACACTCCTCCGGCGCGGCGGCGGCAGACATCGCCTGCGTGGCCGGGAGGTGCAGGAAGGCGTCCTCTTGCTCGGGCCCCTTGGCCATGCTGCTCAGCGGCACCTGCCTCGCTTCGCCGCCGCTCCCATGGACGGCCGAACGGGACGAGACGGGACGGACGCGGGGCGGTGCGGGCCGCTTGTGCGGGGCTGCGGTGGCGGGGACGGCCGAGAGGGAGGAGAGGCGAAGCCGGAGACAGGTGTGCCCCGGGAGGCGGCGGGCCCGGTGCGCCCCTCCCTCCTGACGGCAGCTCCCGGGGAGGGTCGGGGCTGGAGGCACGGGGGAGCGGGTCTGCAGGGGCTTAATGATTAACTGCCGGCTGCGTGCGGCAGGAGAGCCTCGGCGTTCTCCTCTCCTTACTTCAGACGTGATGCTACACACAGCTTTGTTCGTATCACCATGCCCGTATATGAGTTCTGTTCTCAGCGTAACTCACAGAGACAGCTCAGCTTCTGTTCTGAGGCTGCAGTAAAATCTCATCCTGTTCTCTGATGTCACTGAACTAAGAACTTCAGAGCTTGACCCATGAAGATCTGTATTTCTACAATATGATAAAACCTCCCAGCTACCAAATTACAATGAATCTCTCATAAGCAAAATCCTGTATGCCACTGTCTTCCTGGTAACATGGAAACATGCCCCTGTACTTGGCATTGGTGAGGCCTCACCTCAAGTACTGTGTTCAGTTTTGGGCACCTCAGTCTTGGTCTCTTCTCACTTGTGACAGGTGACAGATGAGGGGAAATGACCTCAAGTTGTGCCAGGGTAAGTTTAGGTTGGATATTAGGATACACTTCCTTACAGAAAGAGTTGTTAAGCACTGGAATAGGATCTCCAGAGAGGTGGTTGAATCACCATCCCTGGATGTGTTTAAAATCCTTTTGGTTGTGGTGCTCAGGGACACGAGTTAGCAGGGGTTTGTTAGGGTAGTATGGTTAGGTCGTGGTTGGGCTCGATGATCTTTAAGGTCTTTTATAACTTGAGTGATTCTATGATTCTATGGAGCTAAATGTGGTATCCATTGTGTAAGAGCAGGATTCTCCTTCACTATTACTTCAGAATATCTTCCATGACACAAATTCTAGCCATCATTAAGACGTGGATCGCTAGTTTCCACCCCAGCGCAACATACATTTTAGTCACCTCCTGTTGCATCTGAGGGTCAAGAGCTGCTTTATCATAGAATCACAGAACAACTTGGGTTGGAAGGGACTTTAGAGCCCACACAGTTCCAATCCCCTGTCATGAGCAGGGCTCCAGCCTGCTAGATCAGGCTGCCCAGAACCCCATCCAACCTGGCCTTGAACACCTCCAGGGATGAGGCATCTATAGCTTCTCCCTTTGCACTGCCCGTGGACTGTCCTAACCCTGGGACAACTTAGGGTGGCATCCCTGCGACTCTCATTCAGACATCCTTTCAATTACTGAAAGGCTGTGATGAGATCTCCCTGGAGACTTCTATTCTCCATGTTGAGCAAGCCCAGCTTCCTCAAGCTATTTTCACAGGAGAGGTGCTCCAGCCCTCTGATCTTCTTCATGGCTCTCTTCTAGACCCACCCCAACAGCTCTGTATCTTTCCTGCACTGGGTGCCCCACACCTGTACATTCTACTCCAGATATGCCTTCATGGAAGCAGAGTAGAGAGGGACAATCACCTCCCTCACCCTACTGGCCACCCATTTACCTGAAACTGATATTGATTTAAGAACTATTTTGGTACATATAAGTTCTCCTCGGACTTAATAACTTTCTCTGGCTCATACAAACACTCCTCTCTCTATTTGCTCCTCCAAAGCCAGTGAATGACTACTGTACAGCATTACCAGCTTTGTATGAAACTGAGCATATGTTTGCAGCAGTAAAGAAAGAAAAATGGATTGTCCAGTGCTCCTAAGCAAACACATGTTTAAAGATTGATGAGAAAGATGCATCATCCACTGCCAATATGTGAACAAACATATCTATTTTATAGTAAACAGAAAAGAGGAAGTTTTTTTGTAAGTAACAATAAATTACATGTAAATTATTCTTATCTGACAAGGAATATATAGTGTTCCTTAATAAAATTGAATTGTTTTTAAAATATTCTATATGAAAACATTGATAATGAAAATAACTTATAGGAGAGGAAGATTTGTCCAAGCAGGGACAGGTAAATTCTAATGTTCAAGCTGTTTGCTCTTGCAGCCATAAAACAACCAAATCCCTCTGCTTTGTGGAAGAGATTTTACTCCATGTTGCCTACTGTATGAGACGCTGACAGTTGGTTCTGTGTCTGTTTGCAAAGTCACAAGGGTTGCACGGATCAGCAGTAATGGAAGATTTCTTATCACCATGGAAGATTTATTTCCCTTAAAGCTTACCTTCTCAGCAGACATCATGTTGTGATTTGTAGTCAGGGAGTTCTCAGAGTAGTTTTAAATTTGGTGTCTCTGATGCCCGTGTGGTACGTTCTTGGTATTTTAGTGACACCATGGAACTCCTGACATGGCTTGACCAGTCAAAAAGCCCAGGGAGTTGTCACCTTTTATTTTATTTAATTTATTTCAGCTCTCTGCTTTCTTTCAGATCATTCCTGCTTCCATTCAGTTCCTATCACTCTCTTTGCTCCTTCAATTTTCAGTTCCAACAGTGTGTTAAGCTGGAGGCCCCTTGCTTGAAATCTGCCTTCAGTGGCTATTTTGCTATCAATTATGTTTATTTGCCTAACTGCCCCAGAGTCTTTGCCTCACTAAATCATTCTGAAGCACTTATTGCACCACAGGCAAAATATTGGAAGTCCATCTTCTATTTCATGGATCTTAAATGTGAGAAGATGTCACACCTGCTTATTGAAGGCATTAATTTATGGGAACTGAAAAGGTCTCTGGCAATATAACTAGCACAGTGTATACGTACTACTGTTCTTTCTTGAACGAGTTAATTCCTAGTTTTCTGCTGTTTGATGTAATCTCAGAAGCATTCATCCTGATGGAAAGGTCGTATTACATATAAACAAAACATACCGCTTTCATTATCACTAGCATTCTTATCCTGGTGCTCTATGCCAAGGTTGGAAATGTGCTCTAAGGCCTTTTAGCAAACATCTCTCAGCTGCAAAACCAACATATTCACAATGGTTTGCATGATAGAAACAAATTGTCAGAAAGTAGCTCCTGCTTTAAACTGTTGTCTGTCCATAGTGTCTATGTGGGTTAAAGAACAGACTAACCTGGACTAAATGCAGGAACTGCATTTTTGTGGGCTTTTTTGTTTCTTTTTTTTTTTTTTTTTTCAGAGCAATGTGCACAAGTCTGAGCACAGCCGCATCTAACAAATAATGCAGCAGATAGGGATAATATTCCCGTATCTCTGTTGACTACAAATAGATCACAGAATCGTAGAATCATAGAATGGCCTGGGTTGAAAAGGACCACAATGATCATCTAGTTTCAGCCTCCTGCTATGTTCTATTAATGTCTCAGAAAACAAAGAAGCAGTAATTTTAGAGCATGATATTTCACATTTTGCCTAAAAAATTATAGATATGTAAGCTTTAAAAAATTATAGATATGTAATACCATAAGAAAGAAAACCCTTTCCCAAAGGCTGTCAGATATTCGTGTGTTTTAAAACTCCTTTGCTGCCCCAGCTTCAAAGGGGTGGGTATAAAGTTTTGCAGGAAAATGGGAGCACATCTCCCATCCCATAACAGTCAGGAGGTTGGTTTATGCTGTAGAAGTAAGGATGGAGAGCACTGCTTCAGCATTTCCGGACTGTAGAATCAAAAGCACTGTGCATTGCTACACTGGAGATGAGCCCAGGGAGGCTCCAGGTGGTTTGCGTTGGGCTGCAAGATAGTTTTCTTTTTGTCATGATTAGCTCCATATCTGAGCTCTTGATGACTTTATTCTTTGCTTGATGAACAGTAACACCTATTTCTTTCCAGGAATGCTTACAGCACAGTTAAAGCACAGTACAGTGCCTACTAGCATTGACCAGTATTCTACAAGGAAATAAAGTAATTTCTCATTGAAATCAATGTTTATTCTCCTTGCTTTCCCATAGTATGAATCTAATTCTTTCCTAAACTCCATTTCTGATTTCCTGTTATTCATTACATGTAACAGTTTTAATGTCACACATACAAACAAGACCTATTCGCCCTCTTTTATTATTTATTTTTTGTCCTTGACACAGTTTGGTGTTTACTACTTTTGAGAGTGTTTTGTTTTTGACAAAAACAATCTGCACAAACCTAAAAGCCCCTCTAATATTCAGTCCTGTCACTACCAACGCCTTCTGATGGAATGAATCCAGGAGGAAGTCCATTAATCACACCAGTTATTTAGAGAAGCATCTATGTATTAAAAGGCTAAAGCATTGAAGCATCTTCCATAATCTTAACTTCACTGTTTTCAATAATGATCCAAACACTCCCTCTGATAAAAATAATGATGGGTTTACATTGTCACTCATGCAAATTTCTTTGCCCTTGCACAATTATTACTGCTTTTTTTCCCCAAACACTTTCCCAAGGGAAGAAGAACGTATGAACATTCTGATGGTCTGCCTGACTGGTTGTATAAATGCAACAAAATATAACCTTAGAATCACAGAATCATAGAATCATTAAGGTTGGAAAAATCTGCTTAAGACCATCTAGTCCACCCATCATCCCATCCCCACCACACCCACTAAACACTTCCCTCAATGTCATCTACACGTTTCTTGAACACCTTCAGGGTCAGTGACACTATCACCTCCCTGGGCAACCTGTTCCAGTGCTTCATCATTCTTTCTGAGAAATATTTTTTTGTAATATCCAACCTGAACATCACCTGATTCTAAAAAAAAATAATAATAATAAAAAATAATAATAATAAAAAATAATAATAATAAAAAAAATAGCAGTGAGAAAGGAGGAGAAAGCAGAGGAAAAGGAGGAGAAGAGCCATTACAGCTGTAGCACTTCACCATAACGTCAGTCTTCTGATGCAGAGGTGTGTTCACATCTTCCCTTGATGCCACACAGCACCATGGGTTCTCTGGAGCTTAAAGAAAAAAGCTGATGGAGGGAGACATGAAGGACAGACACTGGGCAAAGAAGTGCTATGAATATCTATGGGACCACAGGCTTCTGTCCTCAGCGGGAAGGGAGGGAGCACTCTATCAGGCCCCAGTACTTGGCTATCCAGACGTTTTTTAAGTTGCCATTATGGCTTATCAACACCTTCAGTTTGCATTGTATAACAGAAAAGTTTTTGCATTCGTATTTTAAGTGCTGGAACACTTTTTTCATCCTGGTGCTGGAAAGTTCCACAGATGTTGGCCTGCTAACAGCCATATGAGCAGTGCCAGATCTGGGAAAACAGGATCTTGTCTCACAAATTAATTCACTGTAGCAACTTAGGGATCCCTTGCAAGGAATAAACACTAGCTTCCAGTAGATGGTGATGTTTAATAATGTATTTCCTGCTCTGAATCTGGCTGAAACAGCTAGACATGTCTGCTTCTTTATATTTGAGTATTTTACTAATTTCCTGTTCTTACAATCTCTGCACTGAAAACCATTCTCTTTTATACAGGAATGAATACTTTTGTTTATCTCCCAAAGTCAGAATAAGTAAACTGTCATTACACACCCGTATTTCAGTAATCCCTGATATGTCTCCAACCTCTACAAAACCAGGGAGATCTCATGTTCTGTAGTGTGGTTGAGGCAAACTGCAGCTTCATAGCTTAATCTTACGTATCTACACCGATGAAAGAGTTGCATGATTACCTCTCAAGAGTTTGTTAGACCGTTATCTCAGGTTACTTATCTTGGTTTTAACACACATTTTTCAGAGGTAACGTAATCTTTTTTCTTCTGCCTAATGATGAGAAAATGTTTGTATTCCTACAAGTACATGCTCCTACAAGCTTGCAAACTGAACAGCCACTTCACTATCCATGTATTTGCACTGCGCTTTGGTGGACAGCATCCCTGGGAAGAAAAGTAAAAAGGCCAGCTGAATTTTAATCTGGGCAGCTATATAAACATCTCTGGTTTCACTGGGAATGGTCCAAGAATAGAGCTGAGAATACAGAATATATTCACCCTTGAAGAAGTGACCATGAGAGTTTCTGCGGATACTCCCAACAAGCAATACTTGTTCTTGTAAATCTAGCCTCTATGCAAATAACTGCTAAATAGGTGTTAATAGAAGCAAACCACTGAAGTCAAGAGACTAGTATCTTCGTGTAAAGCCAGGTCCTAAAGGGTGACTGCAGCTCCTTAGCACTCTGCATTTCATAGGCAGATCAGCACTTACTGACAGCAGGCTGTTTTCCCTCTCTGTGTCTCACTGTTCTCCCTATTGTTGGTCATAGGCCCCTGCTGCTAGCTTCGTGCCAGCTTCAGCTCTTGTCAAACACTTCCATGAGGTGGTTTAATTCACTGACACTCCCTGCAGAAAATAGCAGGAAGACAAAACAAAAACAAAAACAAGACCAGCTTTCTAACATTTCAATGTGTGATATCAGCCAACGAGTGTTATGAGTGGTAGGTAGAAAATGGGTGGGAGGGTGCAGCTGGGAAAGGGAAGGAGGACTGGTTAGGCCAGAGCAGGGAGAGGTTGTGTGAAAATGGACGGGAAGTGAGATCTCATGCCTTCTGCAGCATTAAGCTGTCAGATCTGCTGAACTGCACATGAAACCACGCTTCTGCTTGAGGCTGCAATGGTGATGTGCATCTGGCGAAAGATGCTTTTAAGGTTTATGTGGTTTGCTTTGAAAAAAAAAAGATCTCATACAGATGCTGTTGAGCATTATGCTTCTGTAACTTGTTAACTGACCTTTTTATTTTTATATTTTTATGTGTATTCTAATACTTGGACTTGACTTTTCATTTTTATAGAATGTGATCAATGTTCTTTCTGCTAGGCATAATCAGAAGCCAAAATTATTGGATTTTGATATTGGATATCTGAGTTGAGTTGGGTGTTCTCTTCCTTTAAATTTGTTTTTCATTCCAAAAAAATCTTTTCTTTTTTGGAGGATTGGTTAGCCATAGAAAGTCTTGAGGAGGGACAATGCCTTCACTTGGAAACTGGTCTTCAATCAACCCAGGTGCCAGACCACTGCTTGCCATTGTGCTAATAATTTGTATTCTGATGCAGAAGAGAGGCACTGAGTCTGTTTCCTGGGTGGAGAGATTCATTCAGTAGCTGATATCTGAGTTGTGATAATTGCAACAGGATTTTTCTAAGGTCAGAACCAACTGCTTGCAGTTATCTACCTCTGATTGTCACTTACATAATGGTGCTTGCCAGAAATGGATGTATTATAGCCAGCTATTCTTACATGGGACAGATGAAAAATATGATGCATTTCTGTGTGGTATCTTTGGGCAATATTTTTAAAAGCATTTTATTATAATAGATATATTTCATAACGTACACTCTCACAGCAATTCATTATGTTATCCAAAAGCAATAGTACTCTGCCCACTGACCACAATGGGCTCTTGATTGGGTACTTATTTGCTAAGAAAACAGTAGATAAAAGTTTTATTTTCCCCGTGTACACAATCATGAAAGTATTGAGTTCTAAGTAAAATCACAAGTTCTTGCAAGAGACAGGTTCTGGAATCTGCTAGGGAAGAAAATGGGCTCTGATACCCATGTCAGAAAAGCAATGTTTTTTATCATCAAAGGTTTTGTATCTCCAAACATGAAGAGGCTTCAATGCTTACAGACCTGCTAAGCATAAATCCTGGCCAAGGACAAGATTCTTGTGATAGATGAGTAGTGGGCAGAAAAGCAAATGTGTCCCAGAGAGGGAGTTGTGTGGAGCCTCACAAGCAACAGAGGATGGAGAACTCAGCTGATGTATGCTGCTTGGCAGAGGAATACCAGATAGATATGCTCAGTAATAGTCAGGATGCGGGTGGGCAGGGCACTTTCCAATACACTGACAATAAATGAGGAATCTTGCTTACTTCCTCTCCTTTGTCACAGCAAGCCAAGGGAGCCTGAAGACTGCCTCAGCACCAGCCAGCCTCGGCTAGTCCTTTTCTATTCCTAGAACTGCTTCGCCAGCACCTGCTGAACCTGCTGAGTGTTGTGAAAACATTGGATAGGCCTTGGCTGTGTCTCTTATCAACAGAATACCTGAACAGAACAAATGTGCAGGATTTAGCAGTGCATCCCATTGCAAACCAAAGGACTGTGTGCTCCAACTCATGGTATACCAAAGTGTCACTGTAATTGGAAGTATTTTCTTTTTCCATATCAGCACTCATCATAAAAAACAAGGCACAAGCAAGAGGTTGACTGTGCCTCAGCTCTTGAGTGACTGTAGTGCTCTGTTAAATGTTTTGATTTGCATCTTGAAACTGGAAAACATTACAGTGGTTTTGCATCATCTGAGCAGAGATTCATCCAAACTTTAATTGTCAGATCTTTGTCAGGTATACTCTTGTTGGTTGACAAGAAAGGTTGAGTTATTATGGTAGTACTCAGCAAAGGGTGATATGTCTTTCATACCAAGGCTCTGTAGCTTGCTTTCAGCATGTCTGATTTGCCCTTGAAAAACTCACCTGCTCTATCTGTGAAATAAGATTAAATGGTTCCTGGAATTCAGTTAGCTTGCATATCTTTAAGGGGAATAATTTTGTTTTCCAATATGTGGCACAGAGGCTGCGCTGGCCTTATCCTCAGCCTCAGACTACAGAAATATTGCAAGTAGTAATGTGTGCTGATAACTATAAAAAGGACTATAACAATTATTCCTCACAGGAAAAAGAAGTTCTTTATATTTTGTAGTTATAATTTTTTCTTACTTTTCCATGCAACCCTCCACTTATTCTTTATAAGGACCCAAAGTGGATGGTCTCATAACAATTATGTTTCAAAATTGAGGAGAATCTCATACAGGACTTTGCTGATCCTTTCTATCTCGGGCTCAGTGTGATAAGACATGGTAACAAAAATCAGCCTTTCTTGTCCTTATCGAACTACTTTCTAAATTGCTCATACATATGCATATAAACTTAAAGAAAACTGATTTATCTGCTCCTTTATCTAAATTCAAATCAAATACTGTTGCTACACTCCATTAAAAGTAAGGCATTTGGACACGCACTGTTTACAAATAAGAAAGAGCATAAACAAAACAGGCTAAATTAGGTCCGGATGTGATGAAAAAGCTCTCATGGGAATTAAATTTGTGATGAGAAATTCTGGAGATTAAATTCTTCAAACTATTTTGTGTTGGGTTTATGAAAATAAACAGCTCTAACTCTAAGATTCACGTATGATATTTTTGTTGAACATCTACTTATGCATATAAAAATGCATTTTATGTGGCTTACAAAAGGTGCATTAATGGTAACTGAAACAGTAACTTCTTCAAAACCTCTATTAAATTAGTTCTGGAAAGACAATTTAAAGAATTACTTTTAAAATTTGTATGCCTAAGCTAGCCTTCAAACAGCTGTACTTTAAGCATAAGGTAAGTATGGGTTCTACATTTTGTTATCCTACTTTAAAGGAGTTTTGCAGTTTTGTTAAGAAAGGTAGGACAGGTGATACAAGCACCATTGTCTGGCTCAGGGATGTCAAGTGTCATATTTGGCAACTAGGAAAAAGTTAGATCATGTTTATGTGATTATCCACCTCTTTGTGCTGCCCTTCAGACAGAGGATGGGAGGAGAATTGTTTTATATACATATGCTGAATGATGTGTCAGAACACTATTACAAAGCCTTACTCATGACAATATTCTGTGGTTGTTTTCCTGGTTCTAGATGCTGTTTTAATTGTCACTTGTGCAAATATACAAAGCTTGCATTTCTTGCTGATGAGTTATTTCCATTTATTTTCTTTCATTTAGATTTTAATAATGCAGTGCATCTGTCACACTGCTATATAAGAAAAATCTCTTTCCATTAACCTTGATAGTTAACAGATTGTATTGAGATTTTAATTTAAAAATATATTGATGCATTTCTAAATTTGATAGTGTTGCAGTAAGTCTGGAAAAGGTCTGCCATGGTTCAGTTCTGGAGTGTATATAGCAGTCCAGTTATCCAAGATACCTCTGTAGAATCAAGCCGTGAATTACTCTGGTGTGATTCATGGCAGAATTCAGTTTTCTGTTTCCTAATTTCTCACTAATGAGATAGGACTAGATATTGTGTCTTTGCAGAGACCTTTTCCTACTACCTCACTTCTATGAATTTTGTAATTACAAATCACCTTTCATTAATCTATATATGTATTCACAGACTCTAATGATTTAGATGCCAGAAAACTGATGAAAATGCTACCCACCACCATCATTATCATCATCATTCCATTTTAATTGTGAAAATAATAATGAAATTACTTTGTAAAAATAAAACATGGTCTCCAGAATCTTCTGCCCACATACAACTTAAAAGATAAATATATGCTAAAGAATTCTTCATCCATGTAAACAAGAACTATTCTGTAGTTCATGGAGACTGTTATTAATTTTTTTTTATTGTGTTTGAGGTAGATGAAGGATTTTAACCACCTTGAATATGAAAGTTATTATTAGGTCACAGTACAAGTTTGGCAACCATTAGTTACAACATATAATTGTACTTTCTCTTAAATCAAGGGAATTTTTCTTTAAGTTAATGCTTTTAAGCTAATGTTTTTCTGAGGTGACTCACAAACACAACTTTTCTTATCACTAGGAGCAAAAGTGAAAGCAGGGCTTTTTCAGTGAGTTATGTAATTCTAAGTAAAAATGAAGATGTATGAAAAGAAGGAAACCATACCAGTGTGAAAACATGATGAAAACAGATGGAAAAGTTCTACATGCACTGGCCTTGAACTCTTGATGTTCTTTTTCTGTCTCATGGAATTATTCCTGTCTTATGGAAATATAAAGCTGATATCAAACCCTCTGCTGCTGAAACATGAGAAGATTTTAAAGTAACTCATAGTAAAACATTTCATGCTCAACCCCTTGAATTTTAAAATGTGTGAATTTAATACAAAAGACTAGTGAAAGAAGTAACACTTATAAAATCTCTAAGAAAATAATAACTTAAAAAAAAAAACCTACTGATTTTCTGTGAAATCATGCAAATTCTGTCTTATGGTGTGAAAATAATGATTTTGTCAACATAGATTACAATGGATATATCAGAAAATTGCAGGAAATTGAGTGCCCAAAAATCTATTCTGGAGTCATGAAAAATAGAAAAATACAAACTTCACACAGATTATTCTTCAAATGCCTTTTTTCCCCCATGGTTAATAGGTTCTAATCAATTCTTGCAGTCTTTTGACTTGCAGCTGACATAAGTTACTTCTTCTTCCAGTTAATGAAGACAATAATAGTTGTTCTACAACCCCAAGTTCAAATATTGGATGATTGCAAAAAAGTTTGTACCAAAATTAAAGTCAGTCATGTTTTCATATACTGTTAATGACTCTGTAATATATTTCTTAGAGATACATGTGCAGGGGTGTAACTGTAGATTAATGACTTGTACATTCTTGTAGTATGTATTCAAAGACAGTTTCATGTCAGAGAGGAGAAATGGTTTGAAGTGAAAAATATTTTTTTCCATTTTCTGTTTATTCAAAGCTAGTAGTGCATTATTTTTGTGTATATGAGCTCTTTTTAACTGACAGTGCAAAATATTCTGTAGGAAATGTGTTGAGTTCCACCCTAAGAGATTTTAAGAATGAACTTTTACCAGGAAACATGCCCAATTTGAAATAATTCTTTTTTTTCTCAGTTTTTATCTTTGAAGATTGAGTTGATACCCAGAGTGACTCCTGTAAGTTTACTGTTTGGGGTTCTTTTCCTTATCTGAAAGGAATTTTTATGAGTGTCACCTGTTCTGTCTGCACTCTTTTTTGCAGATGTATGTTTATGTTTACTTTTATAACACAAGCTGTTAAGCCTTGTAAGGTAAGCTAAGATCTTTTAAGATCTCAGAAGACAAAATAATTTCTGAAAGTCCAAAATTAGGGTGATGATGACAACCTTGAATCAGTGCTCAAAATACTGGCAAAATAAGTTGAGAGTTTATTTGGATCCTGGAATCAAAAATTTTAGAATCAGTTTGAAATGTATTTAAGCATGAAACTCCTTAACTAAGATATGGAAGCTATTTACCTTTAAGAATCTTGGCCTTTACATGCAGAGCTCCTTACAGCTCAGTTCAAAACTTTGATCTCCTATATAAACTGAAGGAGATTCAGTTTCCCAAAAATAGGGTCCCCCGAGAGCAGCCAGCTGACGTCAGGACTGTCTACAGTAGTCAGTAATAAATATACTGTAAATAAATGGCTAAGACAAGCCTAAAACCCACTCGAATCTTCTACAATTAGTCACCAATGGACACCAACCCTTCCCTGAAAGCACTGCTGGCAGAAAAATTATCACAGAATCACAGAATAATTGAGATTGGAAGTGACCTCTGGAAATCATTAGTCCAACCCTAACTATCTTTTGTTGTAGATAATAACTGACTATTCAGGGAGACAGTAAACGCATTGTTACTTGTTCATGTATGTGTTTTCAAGGTAGTGACAAGAAGGGGACTATTATGAAATCAAAGCAAGTGAAAAACTGCCATTTCTCCAATGTACCAAAATAGATCTTGGGAGTCAACATATTTTGAAGGCATGGTCTCTATTTTTCCTTTTATTTAAATCTGTGCTTTCCAGAACAGTTCTTCCTAAACTATGCTGAGGAAGGGAAGGAAATGAATCATCATTCTGTCACATACTGACATTTGCACTGAATAACTGAAGACTGAGTCAAAGAATATTTCTCCAGCTTCTCTTAGAATCGAAGCCATTCTCTTAGAAGTAGGATATACCTGATTTTCAATGTGTGCTCCCAAAAAGTATTTTTTCAGTCCTCTTCTTCTAATGATTTCTTACTGTTGCCAAATCTATTTCAGCTCCATAATAACTGAAGAAAAATGCACATATTTTTAAAGAAACTGTAAGAGTTAAAAAAAAATGAAAACAGAAAACAACAAAACAAACACAAAGTATTATTCGCAAAAGTGATTTAGTGAAAAAAAGTACAAGGTCATCAAAACAACTACTCGGATTTAGGAAACTAGATGTTCTTTGAAACCTCTATGTCCAACACTAAGGTCAGCTATGTCCAGTTCCTTTGGGGATGTCTAAAGTACAGAACCACTTAAATTTTTAAACTCAAAATCCCTATAAGCTTAATTTTCTATTTCAAGAGTTGTTCAGTATTAATAATGCTAAGAGGTTAAGCATCAGCTTCACCCCTACTGGTCTTTGATGTTTTCATGTGAGATGATCCCTTGCCTGATTTTCTTGCAGATAGGAATTTCAAGAACACACCACATACAGTGGGCCTCACAAGTATGGAAATTCCTGAACGTATTGACACTCTTAGTACAGTTATTAACTGTCAGGATAGCAGACCTTTCTCAAACAAATCCTCAGTGTCATAGTAATGAGCATGGGGCACTGGGAGTGAAGAGACCTCAGACACCTCCTTCATGTAGCGAAGGTCTCACTGCAACTGCAAGTACTTGCTGGCAGAAAGGCTAGGGCCCTAGCCTCTTAGGAAACAGTCCAAATATCTAGGCTAGAGATTTACTTTCCCTCTGGATGGCTCTTGTACTACAGGTTGGGCCCAGATGTTTGCATTGTCAATAGGTGAATGACATTTTCACTTGTTTTCCTATAAAGAGAAGATGGAAAAAAGGCAAAAAACAAAAACAGCAAATGGTAACGAAAAGTGGTAAATAGTTCTGGAAATAGCACTTTGATCAACTGGATAATGGCTGCCATAACGTATTTATGAGAAATTATTCTGCCTCTGTCCTACACAGCTGATTACCATCATGGCTGGGTGGGATAGAAACAGTCTTTCTAGATTGTTTTGAAACAACAGCAATAAACTCCAAAACCAACAATATAAATAATTTCATTTACAGGTAAATTCAAATTTGGAGTGACTAACATGCTTTTCCTTAGTATCAGAAGGGTAAAATTCACTTGATTTTTTTCATTTCAAAATTATATTTGACTTGAATGTTAATCTAAGTATGTTCAAGTATCAGAGAGAGAAAATAAAAGAAACAAACATCTGCTCTGAACTCAGAAATTGTAGAAATGAACTGTAATTCCCTCCCATGTATACACAACTTTGCTGAACCAAAGCTACTTCGATTTCTTATAGGCCTGTTGTAGCATAAACAGCAGAGATGCATACACAAAGGTGACTATTGACCTTTTTGAAGAAGGAATTACCGAGGGACTTCCCAGTACTGCCTTGACAGCTAGGGCAGGAGGCTCAGGGCACTGTCACAGCCTTTTCTTAGGCTGTTTACCAGAAGTAATCCAGTGGGGCCATTTGCATCAGGGGACATTCAACTTTTGGAGAGAATCTATGGGCACATCAGAATGCTGTGACCTGATGGAGAAAAAAAGGACTCGTCCTCTCCACTGTGCAGCTCAGCTGACACACTCTAGAGGACAAACCTGGTGAACCTGAAAATTGAGTTGGTTTGTTTCTCAGAAATCAGTGTTGTTTGGCTTTCATCCAGGTTCTATTTCACTGTTGGTTTTTTGTTTTAATTTTTTTTTTTTTTTTGAATGTTTAATGATGATTTTTAATTGGACACAAATATAAAAAATTGCTATTTTTCTTTATATTCTTTAATTTTAACATTTTATATTAAGCTAAGACTATTCCCGGATAGTAGAATATTTTTAAAAGGTAATTAAAGTGAAGTAATGCAATATCTGCTTCCTTCTATTTAAACTTCCTTCACAGAAACTGAGTAATGTAGTATCTTAGGGTTGAACACAACAGTCTCACAACTCTGTCTTCTTGACCAAACTACTGGCAGTTGCAAAACTTCCTTATAACCTGTCCAGCTTTAGAGGCTGCAAAGATGGGAGAAGCAGGTGGTCCATTTGCACGTATCCACTGCTGTATCCACACAGATATCTCTGGCTTCTCTTGCACATATTCGATTGTGGAGACTTTGAATATATATGGCACTGCTGCCAGAAACTTACTAGCTGTGAATTTACAAGAAGTCCTCTGCATGATTAATGCTGAATTTGGCAAGGGCATTTTCCAAAACTCAATTGTTCTGGTCCTTCTCAAAAGGAAGCTGAAGACCAAGTGTAAAAAAAACATCTCGGCACAGTAGCAGGTCACTCTGGGACATACAGTGACACTAACAGAGTATCTCTGTCTCCCACCAGATCCTCTGAAGTCTCTTATAAGTCACCTGTGTCTCTCATCTTATCTTTGGGTTTGGTAAGTCATGCTTTCTGCCTTTTCACAGTTTATTAAAGGCTGCTTCGCTGCTTCTTAGACATGACGATACTTCAGTTATTCCCCTGAATCTAATGACTGATTGAAGTCTTATGACTGACATTGAGGTATCACCTCCTCCCGTGCTTTCTCCCAAGAAATTCTCCTATGCAGACAACTGAGAAGACTGTGAAAGTCCAATGATGCTACAATAATGTCATTAAATTACAAACAACATTTTGTATTATACACTTACTTCTATTGGTTCTTAACTGTCAGTGAAAAAGAGTGTTTACAAGCACTTATGATTGATTCTTCAATACCAGAGTAGGATGACTTATTTCAGTAAAACATTAAAGTACTCCTCACCACTAGCAATACTTATGAGATGTAGGTCTTAAAAACAAGCAATAACAATAAAAGACCCCTCCCTGTGAAAATACACTGCAATACACTATGACCCAAACTCAATGTAGTTGAATGTAAAGCACGCTTCATATAAAGGTGTTTTTATAAATAACAAGAAATTGGGAACCAATTATATGTGATGTTTATTTTGTCAACTTCCACTTTCCAGAGAAAACAAGTAAGGTTTTTTTTTCTAGGTAAAATCCTCTTCTACATAAATTCATAGCTTTTAAAGTATTGGCCAGAGGAAAGTTTATTTCGTGCTTCTAATAAAAAATACTAATACATTTCAAACTTTGATTTATTGACATTTTATTTTCATTATATGCTTAAAATAGTACTTAGTGTTAACTCCTTAAGTAGTATATTTTATACTAGAGGCACATGGCTGAAGATTTCTTGTGACTTCCTCAACAAAATGACTACCTCCAATCCCAAACTTTAACAGCATAAGGTATCATTTGTCAGAAGGTTTAGAAGGTATGTGCAAAGTCATGGAAAATCAAACACCTGGGTAGTTGTAATTAGGCTTGAGGGAGCATTACTTGGGTGGAAAGAAGTAGGTACGTGTATATTTGCAGGTGGATAACTCAGGGTCAGGTTCTAACTATGTTTATGCTGCTATAAATCAAGGGGAATACCTTCAGAATAAATTAAATTTTTACAAGTCAGCACAAAGCAGAATAAACTGGTATCCTAACCTGCCCGTAAATGCATTTCATTAGATACATTAAAGAAAATGTAGACAGCTGTTTACTGTATACCGTGAACTACCAGTGAGATTACCACAGAGAAAGAAAGACAAGGTTCTGTATTATAAAAAAGAAGCTGCTGAATGGTGATTTAATGGATGATTAGCTTTTGCATTTGTGGTTAATATCTCTGTTGCAAATGGATGCTCTATCTATAAAGAGTAAGTGGAAAAAAAAAAGGCAAAATATAATAATCCAGACTTTTTGATCTTGTTGATCGTTTATTTTTGTTTGTTGCTTTCTTTTGTTTTTCTCTGTCTTCTATAAAGACCACTGTAGCAACAGGGCCTTTTTTTCTGTACTCTTTGGATCAGACTCTTAAAGTAACATCACTACCATATTACATGATATCTCTTCACCCAGCAATCAGCTGGAAAGTACCAAGACAAGCCCAAACTTATACAAAAATATTTGCCAATTGTTTCAGATTAAGAATAATAATTTTTGAATACAACTGAACAGATTTATGTCCAGCACTTCCTTTTATATTCATATTTCTTTTTCCTTCCCTCTCGCTCCCCTGCACTCTCACATTTTATGTGACAACATAGCTTTGGAGTTCTAATAAGTTCTAATAAGGTAACCTGAGTCAGTGAAGCAAATACGAGCAACTTATGAGGTGTGACTAACTTTGGAGCTCAGCCTTTTTTCCCTTACTGCTGTTTATAGATGACATAGGAACACTTGCTGGCACTGCAGCTGGCATAATGGACTTAAAGCTGGGAGTGAGCAGGTGAAGCAGAAGCATGGCATTATTTAGCTTAGTGCTGATTCCATTTGTGATCAGCTCTGATGTTGCTTCTGCTTGCCAGAATACAGATGACTTTGTGGGCGCCAGTTCTCCAGGAGACATTATTATAGGAGGTTTGTTTGCAGTTCACAGTGAAATGCTGCATCCAGAAGAGCATCCTATCAAGCCAGTAATTCAGAACTGTGCTGGGTGAGTAACACGGCAAATTTCACTTATAACAACTAAGAGATCACTGAAATCAGGCAAATCAAACAGTGTTGTGATCAACAAAATCTGTTTCTCTTGCATTTCTCAGTTTTTTAGAAGACTTTGGACATCACATAAATTGCTTATAATATAACAAAGAATGACAAGGAATCACAGAGTTTTCATAGAAAATGCTATGGCTGACCAAGGAAGGAAATGGTTATTTGATCCTATTTCAATCTTCATACAGAATCAAATAGCCCTAGAAGTTTGTGTTGAGGAACTATTTAATTGCCATGTTAATACTGTTTTGTTGCTCTGTGACTGAAGGACTCTGCCTTGCAGTTCATTATTTGTAGTGAAGTTGCACCTAAATGCTTTGAACACAGACAGTCTGCCCAATTTTGTCTAAACACATATAGAAGTATGCCTCTCACACCCACGCTGGTAGTCTATTGTACTACTGACTACGTTGCAATTGTTATAATCAGTGTAGATACTGTATTTTGTACAACTGTGGCACTATGTGATGGGATATACAGAACAGACACCATGTCATGTACGCATTCACGTTTATACTGCACATCAAAATATTTATTTTGTTGACTCCATATCCTACTTTTTGTAAATTCAGGAATGTGATATAATATAAATCCATACATGCATTTTCTTTCATTTTAATATAGGTACAATTCCATAAGTTTTATTTTAATGTAGGGAATCCGTATGGGTTTATTTCAAAATGATGTCAAAGTTGGTTGTTTTGTCCGTATTTTATTATTTTTCTTCAGCCATATATTGTATCCACTCCATTTGAAATTTACTTTGGCTTGCAAGGTATGTAAACTTTAGAGACCCTTGCTTAAGAGGAGAGTTGGTTGCATTGCAGGCAGCCTGTATGTTCTGAATAAGAAACTATCATATCCATAGAAGATAAGGAGAAAAGCTGTATTAACTTTGTTAGGTTTAGAGAGGATGTTAGGAGCATTTGTGCAACCACAGGAAGACATTAATTTCTGAAGTATTTTCTTCTAGTCCTTTATTTTGTTTCATTCTTTTGGTGAAAACAAATATATTGAAACAAACAAACAAAAAAAAAGCAAAAATTGCTGGGCTGAATGGGGCAAATTAGAACTGACTCTAACAGACACTTTCTGAAGATTTCCCTTGCAAATTTTAATGTATCACAATAATTGTAACTTGAGTGCCTGTTTTTCAGAAAAGTATTTTTATTCAGATATTACTGAAGTATTATGTTAATTATGATTATTCTACCATTTAAGTGAGAAAGAAAATAATACAATTTTCTTTTTTTTTTTTTAACAGCATGAATCTGAATCAATGGAGGGTCAGGTTGGGTGTTATTGAAAGGTTCTTCACCAGAGGGTGGTCAGGCACTGGAACAGGCTCCCCAGGGCAGTGGTTAGAGCCCCAAGATGTTAGAGTTCAAGAAGTGTTTGGACAGCACTCCCAGACATAGGATTTGAAATTTGAGTGGTCCTCCGTGGAGCTGGGAGATGGATTTAATGATGCTTGTGGGTCTCTTCCAACTTGAGATACTCTATAAATCTGATTCTATAAAACACGAGCAAATCACACCAAGAATTTCCTTTCAGTAGCTGGCAAAGCTAAAGGATGTGAACAGAATTTGCTTCAGTCTTATTCCAGAAATATCTTTTTTCTAAAATGAAACTTCTGTGTTTTCTGACAGCTTTGAAATTCAAATTTTTCTTCAGACTCTTGCAATGATACATGCTATTGAAATGATCAACAATTCAACATTATTATCTGGAGTTACTCTGGGCTATGAAATCTATGATACCTGTGCAGAAGTTACAAAAGCCATGGCATCTGCTCTGAGGTTCCTGTCCAAATCCAATACTTCTAAGGATATTGTAGAGTTCAAGTGTAACTATTCAGACTATGTACCAAGAATTAAGGCAGTCACCGGAGCCAGCTACTCTGAGGTGTCAATGGCAGTTTCAAGGCTATTGGCTTTGCAACTAATCCCACAGGTAGGTTTGAGGGAATTATTTCATTTGAGACAGAGGATCAAATTTACCATGGCTAGATGTGGATCTGATTGGAAGGACTGCAAGTCACAGTTGTTCCAAAAAAACAGTTTTGGTCCTGCTGCTCTTCAAGCAGCTATAGAGGAGAAGGAATATGACTACTCCTTCCCCAAACATCCTTCTCTATTTCCAGCTACTCCAGTACTATTTCTAGTTCTTACAGTCCCATGCTTGCACTTAGGCTGGTGCTTCCATTATTACTTTCACTGTTACAAGAAAAAAAAGTTTTGGTCAAAACCGAAATCATCTTGTGCTGCACACTGATTTTGGTTATTTGACATATATTACCTTTCAGCAAAGTAGCATAAACATGCAAAAAAAAAATTAAAATATGAGCTAAATGTAACTTTTAATTGAATCTTTTCCCTTTCATTGGGAGGAAATAACTACGGCCTCCAGCTCCACAATAGGAGCTATATTTGATATATAAATTAAAAGCCACACTTAAAATTACTCAAAAGGCAAATTATAAAACAAATTTACTTTGTGACATAGAGATGGAAAAGGTGACCTAGTAGATTTTTCTCATCTATAGTATCTGCAATCTGCTGACATTAAGATTTGATATCTTCTCCAGATAGGGGGCTCTCATTTTGGGAAGCTTAGATTTGTTAAGAACTGTCAAGCAAGATAAATATTACAGTAGGAAAAACAACAAATTAGACAAAGGTTAAAAAGTAAATACATTTAAATTACATCTTTTTCAGTTATGTTTTTTCTTGCTATTCACAATAGAAAGGCTAAAATTTCTACATAAGAAAAAATATTATATTGTTCTTTAATATTAGATATGCTTTTTTTTTCCTCCGATAGGATTTTCTAACAGACCTTATGACCCCTTTAAAGCACAGTAATTAAATTTTTGAGAGAAAATAAATAAGTGGGTTGACTATGCTAACATAATGTAAAAAAAAAAAAAAAAAAAAATTGCAAAATGTAGGCATACTAGAAATTTTAATAACAGCTCCAACTACATTTGTTGTTAACACTACATACTAGTGTGTTAAGTATTGTACAGGTTAAATAAAAATCCAACATAACTTTCAGATCCATTTACAATGTTTTAATCTCTGCTTTTAGTAAAGCAATTAGGTGCACAAAGATGAAAATGAGGGAAAGGGTGCTGAGCACAGGCCCATGTTCCAACAGCACGATTAGGAATCCTGCCCTGCTTGACTGCCCTGTGTTTGCCCCCAGTCACAGCAGGGATGGAAAAGCAATAGTGGAAATTTTGGGGCTCTCAGAATCCTTTGGAGGAGACCACTTCCATAACTGAACAGTTGTCTCTTCCTAGGTCAGTCCTGCATCATCAGCTGAAATCCTCAGTGACAAAATCCGTTTTCCTTCTTTCTTGAGGACTATCCCCAGTGATTTCCATCAGACAAGAGCAATGGCCCACCTGATCTGTGAATCTGGGTGGAACTGGATTGGAGTAATAGCCACCGATGATGACAACGGGCGCTTTGCTCTGGAGAGCTTTGGGGTCCAGGCCATGGCAAACAGTGTTTGCATAGCTTTCAAAGAAATGCTGCCTGCCTATCTCTCTGATAACACCTTTCATACAAAAGTTGATTGTGCAATCGAGAAGATTGTCAAGGAAACCAGAGTAAATGTCATTGTAGTCTTTATGAGACAATTCCACGTGCTCAAACTATTTAAGAAGGCAATTGAGAGAAATGTAAAAAAGATTTGGATTGCAAGTGATAACTGGTCAACTGCAGTGAAAATCAGTACAATGCCCAACATCAGAAAGCTGGGAACTGTTGTGGGATTTGGATTTAAAAACAAGGATGTATCCACATTCCAAGAATTTCTGAGAAATATTCATGAAAGGCCCACTGAAAACAACAAGTTTTTACTTGAGTATATTATGCTTTTGTCAGTCTGTGCACACCTGGACAACTACGATTTTCAAATGTGTATTTCAAGCCAATCCCAGTACGACCTGATGCAAATTGTTGAGAACAAACATCAGATCTGGAGAGACGATTTTTTGAGTGCCAACATTGAACCAGGATTTATCCATAGTACTATACTTGCAGTGTATGCCATTGCCCATGCCATAAAAGGGCAATGCAAAGACAGAAACTGCAAGGACCCCTCTGCTTTTGCCCCCTGGGAGGTACGGTGTTTATTCTTTGAGGTCCTGTTCTCTCTATATAACTTCCATCTCAATTTTTCTCCTGCATTCCTGGATTTACATGTTTAGTTCTTTTACTAAATGAGTTCTTATTCCTGTTTCTGCCTTTCCTTAAAACTGCATGGGACAAGTGAAACCACAGCTCATCTCCCAGAGCAGCAGTTGCTAATTAGTTATGAGAACTGGAATCTAGCTTTCTTCCCTTGCTTTGGCCCACACAGGAGCAAAAACTGCTGATGCTAAGCCATGGCTCTATTCTGCTGTAGATTGAGATGTACTACTGCAGTTTATATACTGAGATAACTGGCTGATCCATGGAAATAAGTAGGAGGAATTACTTTCAGAGCAAACTATGTATGTGCAGCCCAGGATAGTTCTCTTCACTTAGTATGGCCTAGGCAAGCCAAAATGTTGGATACCCATGCATATGGATACCTAGCACTTCCCCCATCATCTTCAAAGAAGGCATCAGCTTGGATGAAGACTCCAGTCTCTAAGCTGCTTCCTGGAACATCTTACTAGCTACTTGAACAGGATAGAACATAAATGTGCAATCAATCTGGTTGACATAGGTGTTCTGCCACTAAATACTAGTCCTGTTTCTGCAGACCGCTTTAATACTCAGCAGTGTGCTCTAGAGAGGTAGAGATGTTACAGAAGAGAACAGCTCCCCACAGAGTTTCAAATGCCCCCTCTATCTCTAACTGCTTTCTCCATTTTGTCTGAGCTCAGGTAAATTCCTCTATAATGTAATTTTTCTTGGAAATGAAAATGTAGCAGACCATTCTTGTGTCTGATCATGAGTTACAGGGAAATGACTGGTGGAAAAATGTGACACAATCTTGAAGATGAGTGAGGTACTTGTTATCAGACTTTACAAGGTGGGAAAAGAACAGGAAAAATCAGACAAGTAAACCTGACCTGACCTTTTACCTGAGAACCTGCTCAGGAGTATTCACTTTTACACACTTTTACTCAGAGGATTAAACAAAAGTTCATTTAAAAGTCAAACACCCACTGAAGCTCTCTGACTTGCTCTGACCTCTCATCCTGGGTCAGGGCAGGTCAAACCAAGATAGGGAATTTGAAAAAAACAGCAGCCACAGGAACAAATTCTTACATGAATTTGTAAAAACAGATGGGACAAATTCAGGATAGTTCTATGGGATATGCAACTTTATGGGGCTGCGTTTACATCACTGCTGAATTAAATCCCAAACCACCCAAATTTAGTGTCCTGTTTAGAAGCTAAGAACTCTTGGAGAAACTCCCAGTGCTGTTTCCATTACACATTTCTTCTAAATTAACTTTAGCCCCTCCAGAAATGGGTATATTTAAAGACAAGGATACAACAAATCCATATCACTCTCCTCAACATACAGAAAAATATCAAAGTCATTTCTATTATATATTTGCAAAAATAAATATAAATTAAATAATGATGTTTACTAATTGCTAGATCCTTCTGTTTGAAGCTGAAGATGTCTTCCAAAAGTTTTTGTTATTGTTATTTGTATTTTGTATTTTAGAGAAATTGGAAGAGTAAAGAAGAGGAAGTTTAAACAACTAACCTGAGAACACTGAACCAAAAATTCCCTGTTCAGTCCCACAAGACTGTGCAATGTCCAAATCAAATGAAATGTCACTTAGATGCATGTTCTCTTTCACCATGTATTTGCAGACAGGCAGTGAGAATATATAAATTGTGAAGAAGTGATGTTGTATATGAAAAAAACTTACAAATGCCAGATTTTTTTACACATATATCTATACCAGAACCTTTTAAGTAATAGCATATTTTTTAAATGCTATAACTGTCACACAGGAATCCATGTAAGAGTGCTTTTCAAGGGAGATTCAAATTCATCCATTCACTGAATCCTCGGTTTGTTTTTTGTTGTTAATTAACTCCTATTGCCAAAAGTTGTTAGGCTTGCAAAGTAATAAAACCTTTGCTTCAGTTTGCAGCCACGGTAGCTAATGAAAATCTGCTTGCAGTCTCCTCATGAATTGGGATTGTGTTCTGTATGCTTCAACCTGTCCTTTTCTAGATTCACAACGAACCTTTTAAATGTTTTTTTTTTTTTTTCATGTGGGAGCAAGAAATTTCACCCTACTGAACTGAATGGGTTGAAATATTAAGCTAGATAGTTGTCTTATAGAAATGTGCTTGCCATAAAATTTCCTATGAGGCATCAAATATAACCTTGTAATCTATTGCCATTGTGCCATATATCAATTTATCTGAGTAAAATGGCATTTAATATTCATACCATAACTCAGAACCTCACCTTGCAATACACAATATCAGAGCCTCGGCTGAAAATGTTAAATGAGGTATTTCCAGCACTGGGGGAGGTTACACTGGAAGGAGATATTGCCCAGATCCACTTTGTTGACAGTATGGTAACAACAGGAGCGTCAATCACAGCCATTCTTTACAGTAAGGAAAGTTCTAAAAGGCCTTTCTTTTTCCTGCAAGTAAAGCATTTTCTGTCCCGAAATTTCCAAGGCTGGAAATGTAAGTACTAATACACAGGTATCTGCATACATTGCATAAAGTTGAAAAATGATTATCTGTGCTATATAGATTTTTAAGGTCAACAAGGATTCTCAAAATAATGTAAATCTGTGTAGGATGTAGGATTAACAGTTATACAGCTCGCTTTTAAGATGATACCACTTGTAGAAAGCAACATCTCTTTTTTAAATTTGATATTACCATACTAGTGTTAAACTATTCAGTGTATCACACTGAAATGACACTGATGTATGCCACTGTTTCCTATATTTATGTTCAGCTCCTTGAAGAACTTAAAAAAGTTACAATCATTGATGATGATAAAGAAATCAAGTTTGACTCCAAAGGCGATATGAGCTCTGGTTATGATGTACTTCTTTGGAAAGAAGTTGATGGCCACATGGAAATCACCACTATGGCAGAATATGACCCAGAAAACGGTTACTTCATCTTTGAGGATGAGGAGAAAAAAAAAGAATTTCTGGATTTAAAGGTAACTTTTATTTTGTTGACCAAACATCTGAAATTTATTTCATATGTGTCCTTCTTCCTCTGGTGTTTGCAACTGAAGTGTGTGTAAAAAATCACTCATTTGCTGTCATATTCTCTGTGATTCTGTGATATTCTCATTTCAGAATGATGCATCCTCTCTAGGTAAGATTCAACTACCTTTATGCATTCTGAGATGCACATGAGCCTGTAAGCAGTCTCAGTGATTTGAAATTATTTCTCCATAATTCCCCTAAGAGGTTTCCTATAATGTGTAAATCAAATGTGTCCAAAGGATACTATTCCAGAATGCGAAATTGAGTTTTAGAACAGAAAATGACTACTTATATATGTCTCCTGCCTTGCCACAAGGCAACCATTTATTTTTCACAAATGGATGCATATCTACTGTTTTACAGTTGGGGAAAAATAAGCCTTGTTGATTATTTACTCCTGTTAGAGTTGGGTCAGTACAAACACGTGAGTATGAGATAGGTGGCACCATCTGGAACCCCAGCACCAGTGCAGAGAGAAGGAGTGGTTGACCCCAGTCAGTTCCAGCTGGATAATGTCACCTGTGCATGGTGAAGGCTTTGGGGATTTCTGCAGCTCTGCCTCAGTGTGGCTCTGTGCTAGCACACCAGAAGAAATGCTGTTTACAAGGTGGGATGAATGTAGTTTCTGTGTAGCCTTAGTTGAAAGAAGATGCTAAGGACAGAAGATCTCTTTTCTTGTCCATCTTCACGGTGCTGCTCAGAATGGCAACTTGTAAGCCCTAACCTGCAGGGAGAAGAAACAGCAGCATCCCTCAGGACTGTCCCTCCATTTACAAAGCTTATCTTGGAAGAAGGCCCTGAATCCAGCTCTTGAGAGAGGGCCCCGACCACACACACCTTGAGTAGTGCCTGATGACCCAGGGGTGAGCTGCTGTGTGGGTGGCATGGGAGAAACACGTCCCATAGAGCCAGAGAATCTGCTCTGCACTCAGAGCTGTTGAGCAGGATGTCAGGACTGCATTTGTGGTGTGGTCCATCTGAAACCCCTCCCAAATGCTTCTGTTCTTTCTTTGGATCTGGATCCCAGTGGTCTAACTTCCAGTTTCAAAGCTGAATGAGACACTTGGATGTGGATTTTAAAGCTACATACAGTCGCACTGATTTAGGGCCAAAAAATAAAATGGTCATGTAAATAGGGCCCCATCCTGTCCCTTCTTGAGTGCATGGAGAAAATGTAAGAAATACAGAGTCCTCTTCACATTCTTTAATATCATTTTCAGATTGCCTTAAAATATGTTAGATATTAGAAGAGTTCAAATCATAGTAGAATTGAAGGCTTATTTTAACAGTTCGTAGTAATCAGTAATGCCTGAACTTTTTCTTTTTTTTTTTTTCCAATTTGTTCTCTGCACACTGCAGAAGGTTCCATCAACATGCTCCCAGCACTGCAGACCAGGACAGATGAAAAAGGTTACAGAAAGTCCACACACATGCTGTTACGAGTGCGTTTATTGCCCAGAAAACCATTACAGCAATCGAACAGGTAAAGAATTGTGATCCAAATAAAGGTTTATTTAGAGGTCAATACAATTGTTTTGTTCATGAATAATGCACCTTAGCAACCGGGGGTAAACTTTGGAATGAGGTTAAAACATTTGTTAATGCTCAGCTTTACAGATAAAAAAAGAGAAGAACAGTATGCAGCATATAAGATGAGGTTTCCATGCTTTTTAGAATATGAAACTTTAAAAAATTAGACTTTGTAGCTGAATATTGTTATCTGTGTTTGGATGAAAAGTATGGCTGATGTTTCAGTGAGACACATCTCATGACAATAGAGCCTTGCTTCTGTGTCTTTCTGCAACACAGAAAGTCCAATGCAAGTACAAGGGCTATTTATTTGCTTGCTGGCATACTTTTTATCTTAAGTAGGAGAACTATGATGTTTTATATGAGAGTGTAGTAGTATTACTATCAAATCTGATGCTTATTCTAGTTCATTTTCAGTTTGAGTAAGGTTTATAAAAGGAAGAAATTAAATACGGAGAAGAGAGATAGAATTAAGAAAATTGGGGTACAATGTACTTCTAAAGTCTTGATAGTTAGAAAACAAAGAAATTGCATGCGATCTCTTTTATTATTAAAAAGCTGTGACATTTCTCCATAGCAGATAACAGGAATTTCACAGGAAAAGTAACCTTTGAAAGTGGAATCTACATCACTGTGCGTTCTTGCTGTTGCATTTCAAAAGATTTCTGAACAAAGAAAGATTTTTTTCTTGTTGAACTAGGTAAATGAACAAGCTGCAGTTCCACTCTCTGTAGGGCAATTTGTTCAAATTCAGGCCACCATCGTGCTGCCAGTAAAGGTTTGCCAAGCTCTATCCCTGTGGTGTGTCCATGGCAAGGGGTACTCCAGGTAGCTGCATACCTGGCCCACGCCTCACTTTTTGCCCCATATCCCTTCTCACCTTCTTGTATCACAAGGCTTTACCATTCACTTGGTAGTTTATTTACTTTGGGTTCCTGAGTTACCTTCATTTTTTCTGTTTTCAGATATGGATTATTGCTACCGGTGCCACAACAAAACCTACTGGGCACCCGTGAACAGCACTACATGCTACAGAAAAACAATCCACTTCCTCGACTGGTCAGACTGGTTTGCTATTTTCCTGCTCCTCCTCTCCGCCTTCGGGGTTGTGCTCATTTTTTCCATCAGTGCAATATTCACTAAAAACTTGAGCACACCAGTTGTAAAGGCATCTGGAGGTTTAACTGTCTGCTATATTATCCTCCTCAGCCACTTCTTCATTTTTTTAAGCACTGTGTTCTTCATAGGTGAACCCACAGAGTTCAAATGTAGAACTCGCCAAGCCCTCTTCGGCATAAGTTTTGCACTCTGCATTTCATGTATTTTAATAAAATCACTAAAAATTTTACTAGCCTTTAGTTTCGATCCCAAGCTGCAGAATTTCTTGAAATGTGCCTATAAACCTATAACCATTGTATTCATCTGCACTGGGATTCAGGTTATCATTTGCACCTTTTGGCTAATATTTAGGACGCCTTTTGTAAAGCAAAATTTCTCTATTCCGAGAGCCATCATTCTGGAGTGCAACGAGGGCTCTGTTGTGGCTTTTGGGATTATGCTGGGTTACATAGCTGCTCTAGCCTTCATCTGCTTCATATGTGCCTTTAAAGGCAGGAAGTTACCAGAGAACTACAACGAAGCTAAGTTCATAACATTTGGCATGCTAATTTACTTTATAGCATGGATTGTATTTATCCCTGTCTATGTAACTACGTTTGGCAAATACCTACCAGCGGTGGAGATCATTGTTATATTAATATCCAATTATGGGATTCTCTGTTGCACTTTCTTTCCTAAGTGCTATATCATAATTTACAAGCAAGAAACAAATACAAAGTCTGCCTTCCTCAAGATGATTTACACGTACTCTTCCAAGAGTGTGGGCAGCATTGCTGTCAGCCAGATTTCCTTGGACTCGAAGTCTTCCAGCTCCCGAATCACTGCGTCAGACTCATGTAATGCTGAGAAAAGCTCTGTGAATGGAAACTGCCATATTCAAGTGCCTGGGCAGGCACCAGTAAAAGAGAAAGTTGCTTCTAAAAGTGCAGCAAGGACTCTGTCCAGGAAAAGGCTGTCCAGCATATGACTGGGCATTGCTGAAGTACTAGAAGAAGAAAAGCCATTCTCCTTCAGATCTCTCTCTTTTTGGTACACCCAAGGAAAGCACACCGTGCAAACCATACTCTGATGGTTATTCATTGCTAGGTTTGAAAGGCTTTCCTTGGAACCCCAGCTATTGTGGGGACCTCCAGCATCTCTCCCCTGTCTCCCTCCCCATCCCCAACCCATTCATACAAACCACCAGAGCCAGGACCTCAATGCTCTCAGCCAAACACAAGTGTCAGCAAGGCCTTACTTCTCACAGACAAGCAGGCAGGAATGCATGGACTCACACAGTTTTTCTAATGTCTTTTCTACCCAATTTCTTAAGGAGCTCTTCTTCTCACCTGGATCTGTTTCACAGGTCAAACAGAGCCCCCTCCTACTCTTTGTTTGCCAGGATAAACAAGCCCAGTCCTATTGTCTCCACTTTTAAGATAGGCTTTCTATTCTCCTGAACATCCAAAAGCAACTTTTTCAGCCAGATTGAGTGAATCCTTTGTTGGTTTTAAATTCCGTGCCCAAAATTGTGTGCCTTATTCCATATGGGTGCTGCAGCAACATCTAAAGTTCCTTGTATTTACTATAGAGACAATGAATTGAAGAAAGGGCTGTGTAAAAATAGAAGGATTTACCCGGACTGCTGCAGTTGTTTGTAGGCTCACTTACTTTTTTTCTGTACTCAGAAATACACTGATTTGCCTGCCTCACACACTTTCTCTAACTCATGTGGAGAGATGACCCATTACACTTGTCCCCAGATATCCTCTTTTTTGAAGGAACGAAATTTCCTTCCTTCCACAATATGCAACATCAAGGCTTACAAGCATAAATTGATTCCCTTCATTAGCATAAATAATGTAATAATCAGAATCAGCATGAATGCACCCTGTGAATTTTAGCTTAATTGACACTCGTTCAGAAAGTCTAACTTTTACAAGAACATGGCATTACACCACTCCAGTGCATTAAAATCACACCAGAATGAGCTGCTCTGGAAGTCTCTGCTCTGCAACTCCATGAATATGGCTACACAGCATCTTCTGTGCAAGAGGCACTCTCCAGGAGGGAGGACTGTCAGCTGGGACAGCCACACTGCATCTCCTAGTCAAGGATGGCCAAGTCTTGTGCTGGGCAGGGCACAGCTTTCCTGTGGAGCTGTCTCACAGCTGGGATGGAGGAGAACATCTTCAGACACTGAGCAGCAGAAGGCTTTTGAAGAACATTTCTATGTGTTCATGAGGCCCCTGGCATGGACCAGAGAAACCCCGCTTTGCAACATTAACTGCAAAAAGATGCTTACCTCTTCAGTTTGATCCATGCTTCTGTTTAGATGTGGAATGATGGTATATTGTTGCCGGCCAAAATATAGCTTGGCAGACTTGTTGTTGCATGTTGTGTTATTGTTATATGCAATAGATCTATTTTTCAGCATTTCTATTTATATGCCGCAACCGACATCTGCATGATTTTCCTACTCAGATTTGTTTAAAATGTCTACAGATAAAATTTCAGCAACGGACACAATTTCTGAAATCACTATGATGCAGACTTACATAAGTTATGCAAATCTGGGAAGACAGTTTTTAAGTAGTATGAATGGCAAGGGTGTAATTTATATATAGATTTGAGCAATTATGTACTTTCTGCAGCCGACTGGAAAATGCTGCAGGTTTATGCACGTACATTTGTACAATAACTGCTGTTTGTGCTTCAGTGGTTGTGAGTACTGTTCGGAACAACAAACCTACGTGCAGTGAGGTTTGGCTGCTCCTACAGTTTGGCTGCCAATGTAGCAAAAAGAAGAACACAAAGCTTTCATCACATGATGAGTTCCAAAAAGCTAATTTGGCTAATAGTTTGTACATGTATTTACTGTTTTCAAAAGCAGTGAGCATATCATTTATTGAACACTGGGGTGATTAAAGTCATGTCCTTGTTAAAAACTGAATTGGCTTGCTTCATTTCCTCATCTGCAGGCTGGTTTGGCCGCGAGAAGCAGTAGCAGAACCCCCTTTCGCTGCTCCCACCCGCCAGAAGCCGGGGCGCCGAGTGCGGTCAGGCGGTCCCCCCTACGGGACAGGGAGGGAAGTGCCTCCAGAGGGCGGTGGCAGCAGTATGAGCGTCCCGCAGCGCCTATCCGTAATGAAAGGGATCGCATAAGGCAGAAATTCAGGGGAAGAGCAAGAAAAAGCGAATACATCCCATCCTCCTAGGAACCTCTCAACTGCATGCACACCTCTGGTCCACTTCTCCAGAGCCATCAAGCCCCCTTTGTCCATGACTTCCATGAGCTCTCTGTCTCTCCAGCAGCTCACAACTTCTGTGCAGAGCATAATCAGCCAGACCCGGGAGAGGTGATGCAATAGGTTTTTGGCAGAAAATGCTCATAAAATTAAGTAAAACAAAATGAAATAGACAAAAAGATTCCAATTTCCTTAAACATCTGAGTAGATGTGAGTGTAGGGACAAAGGGGATGATTCTTCTTTCCAGACCAGGGCATGCTCTGCCTTCTTCCTTTGGAAAGATCCCACCACAAATTGCCACATTGCTAGTGTGTGTGTGTGTCCATCTTCAAGGTTTTTTTTTATCTCTGAAAGTGTCAGAGAGGACACATGCCCCCCAAACATTGATGTTCAGGGAAGTCAAGAAAACAGAAATGATACTTGTTAGAGTGTGAAGCTGCACTATTCGCTCTTTGGGGTTGTATGTCATTCATTGCAATAATGCTGAATAATGGACACTGAAGCTCTTGGTCACTTCTTTTGGTGCTTTTTCATCTCCCCAGAGACATCATGTAAAAGGGCAGAGCTGTTCTGTGCACGTGCAGAGGTGCATGTTCTTTCTCCCTACAACTGTTAAGGGACACGAGAAAGCCAGTGCCTGGCTTTTGCACAGGTCTAAGATAAACTTGGTTTGTTTAAAGAAGTCCCATTTGCAGGAAATTTTATTCCAGTATAGAATGTGGGAAGTTGGTTTTCATTTTCTTGACAATTTGCTGTCAGAAAGAGCTGCCTAACTCAGGCTGTGCTGCTGAGAACAGGGAATAAAGTTCTGTCTACAAATGATTCACGAATTCTGCCTCACACTCTCCCACTGAGCACAGACCTGCATGCTGCCACCTCACAATGCAGCCCTGATGAACAGGGCCCCATCCGTTCTGCTAGCACACCTTTGGAGAATTTATGGCATTCATTGTGATAACAGAAAACAATAAATTCTGGGGTTCTGGCATTGACTGGATCACAGAATCATAGAATCACAAAATGCCTTGAGTTGGAAGGGACTCATAAGGATCATAAAATCCAGCTCCTGGCTCCACACAGGACCACCCAAAAATCAGTCCATATGTATGAGAGTGCTGTCCAAATGCTTCTTAAACTGTGGGCATCTTAGGGCTGTGACCACTGCCCTGGGGAGCCTGTGCCAGTGTCCTGACCACCCTCTGGTGAAGAATCTTTTCTGGATAACCAACCTGACCTTGCCTGTCATGACTGGGAGATGTAACACCACCTGCTGATCCACGCACTGGGAGTGCTCCAGCTGAGACTATCTTGCACAGCACTGCCACAGGCTGCTTGCTAAATACATATTCCGTACCGCTTTCCAGACTTCCTTTTAATGTTTGTTTGTTGTTGTTATTTGTTTTCCCCAAAGGATATTTTGGTACTGTGTGAGCTTGGACCGCCCTGAGTGTTTCTCTCATCAGTCCCATATGACTGCTTTAAGGTGGGCGGGTGAAGTGGAGGCAGGCAGCTCCTCTCAGCCCCCCAGAGCTGAGCTGGGCAGAGCAGAGCAGAGCAGAGCAGAGCAGGGCAGAGCAGAGCGAGGGACCTGGCGCTGCGGTGCTGCCCGGCCGTACCCATGCTGCCACTGCCGCTGCGCCTCCGCCCCGGGCGGCTGAGAGGTGCCCCGCTGCTCCGCTCGGCCGCACTAAGAGGAGCCGCCGCCGGCGACGGGCCCGGGCGGGGCCCAGGAGACCCCCGAGGTAAGGACAGGGCTAGGCTGGGGATTGAAGGCCCCCCACGGTCACCCTGGCTTCGTTATTTTGCCTTCTGGCTTAAATGCCCAAGTGTGAGTCTGTAGGTAGAGGGATGTTTGAACGAGAGCCACAAGGATGCTCCCCAAGGGAGGTGGTCCAAGGGCTGTGCAGAGGGAGAAGCACCTCCATCCCTCTATCCCTGGAGAAGCTCAAGGCCAGGTTGGATGGGGCAATGGGCAGCCTGAGCTGGTGGGGCAGCTCAGCTCTCAGCAAGGATATGAACCCGGATGGGCTTTAGGGTCCCTTCCAACACAAATATAATTCTGTGGTATGATTCCTCCTCTGGCCACTAGAGCACTAAGAGGGATTTGCTCTTTCCACTCATTACTGCCACTCATCATGGCCTGATGGGGTGTTTCTTTCCAATCCTTCAGCTGAACAGGCACACAAGGTGGTTGCAAGCTACAAACCTTCAAAGTTTGACAAAAAAATCCTCCTGTGGACCGGTCGCTTCAAAATGGAAGAAGAAATTCCTCTGAGGATCCCGTAAGTTTATTCCAAGGGTGGCACTGGGTTGAAGGGCATGAAGCAGAGGGTGCCCAGCAGAGCACTGCTGAGCTCAAACTGGGAAGAACTTTTGGCACTGAGAGCTTTGAAATGAACTAGCAGGAAGAAAACTCTCCTGTGTTGCTGACAAGTTAGAAAAAATGTTCCCTACTGGAGTCCCCAGATGCTGTAATTAAGAATTGGACTCTTGCCTTGGTCTCTGCATGTTGTTGGTATACATCCACACTGCCTTGTTTGTTTATTCCTGATGTGTAATCAGAGAAGGATGTTATCATAAACTGCATGTTCTATTTATTGCCCCCATAAACAGCTCTAAGGGAGCTGAGAGCCACTAAATGATTGCATCAGCCAAACTGCAATTTATTATAGCTTAAAGAAGAATATGAGGAAAAAAAAAAAATAGATACAGAGGTCGTGAGAAAAAAATCCCCAAAGGCAAATCCTAGGACAGTTGAATACTTGAGGCAGCCTCAGCCTCTGGTTGACCCCTGCTCACCTCAACTTGCTGTAAGTTGCTTTTCCCAAGGTCTCCAGGACCACTTTGTGCCATTGCAGCACACAGAACTGTATGAACCACTGAGGGTGTCCCCCAGCCTTTCCTTCACCTGTTTGTTCCCAGCAGTGTTGTTGCTGCTTCTGGGGCTGAGCAGCAGCTTTACCAACAGCAGAGTGTCCAACTGCTCTTGCTCAGTGCTTATCCCACTGCCTTTTCTTACAGGAAGGTCCAGGCAGGTCTCAGAAGCATTATTTGCACTACTGAAGTCATTGAAAGGTGTTTGTAAAGGTACTCTGCTAATCCCTGCACATGTGCACAGTAACCACTTGGACAGACTTTCTACCTTCTGTGTGAGCAACGCATTTCTAGGAGTCACCACAACATTCTAAAATAAGTTAGTTTTAAGACATTGAAGTTGAACTGTATCAGTTTTCAGTGTTAATAAAGCACTGCAAGAAACTGTTTGCTACCTGTGAACAAAATGTGGCTGCTGAAGATGTGTGGTAAGATGAGGGTCAAACCTGCAGCCCTCACTCAAAATGTTTATATCAATGACAGCAAACAGCTGTTACTGCCTTCGGCAGAGGCTTAGCCAGGACCTTGATGAGGGATAGAGTAACAGAGTCCTTAATGTGCAATTAGAGGAGATAATAAGGTTTGTTCTCCTTAAAGCAGAGACAGAAAGCTAGGAGAAAGTGAAAACCTGCTTCTGAAGAATTTCAATTAGTGCACTGAGAAATATAATTAGGTTTATAAGCCAGACCAACAACACTTAGAGCTTTGCTTTTGTTCTTACAAATGGCTTCTGGATTAATGGCTTTAGGTGGCAGTCTGTTGTGCGGTTTGTTTTAAAGATGTTGTGCTTACATTGTAATGTGAAAGGGGTTTCTTGTAACCATTGCATTGCCAGCCGTTAGCCAGCAACCTGCCCTGCATCCGGGTGCGTGCGCTGTAAGCACTGGGGGAAGTACAGCAGAGCTGCCTGTAATTTGTCCTTTTCATTGTGTTAAACCTTTGAGAAACATGTATATATATATATATATATATACATATATATATATGCATATTTGATGTATTTAAAACCAATTTAAGAAAATAAAGGAAAATAGCACACATTCAGTACTATAACAAATATCATAGAAACAGTGTTTGCCAAGTGCCACGTCTGGCTCAGGGAATGACTTCACTGAAATTTCTGTATGTTTGCAGTGATGGGGAGGTTTCCTGTGTTCCTGGTTCTCATAAATCCCCCTACATCACACTGTGAGCTTCAGGTGCAATTTGTAGCATGTTTACCTCAAGCACTTCAGTGCAAATGTTTTTTATTTTTTTTTTCATATTAAAATATTCCACAATCCTTTAAATGTCATTTTTTCTGCTGGAAATGGTTAAGGGTGCACCTGGGTGGTACAAACCCAATCACCACAGCCATAGATGCTTCTTTCCAGAGTCGATTTATTTCCACTCTGCAGTAGTGATATTTACAACTGTGAGATCTTGAGAAATGCTTCCATTTTTTAATGACTCCGTTCCAAAACTTTAATTGCAGGCCAGAGATGCTAGACAGGGCAAGGAACAAAGCCCGTGTTAAAGCTTGTTACATCATGATCGGCCTTTCAATTGTTGCCTGTTTTGCAGTGATTGCTTCAGCAAAAAAGGTGAGCATACTGCTGGCTAGCTTCTGTGTAGCATACCTCAAAGTGGTGGCATTCTGTGAGAACTTAGGGTAACAGTGCTCCCATTGCTTTGAAACAAAAGCATTAAGTTGGTGGTTAATCCCGAGAAGCATTAAATTGGTGGTTAATCCCGAGACCTGGCCCATTTCTCCATGCCAATGGTGACTCACAACACTACTCTCAAGAAGGGCTTTCCTTCCACAGGCTGCAGCACGGCACGAATCCCTGACAAGCTGGAATTTGGCAAAGAAGGAGAAGTGGAGGAAAGAGGCCGCACTGGCAGCAGAGTCAAAGCCAAAATAACTTTGTGAGATGCCTCGTGTCCTTGCAGGAGCAAAGTTAACAGTCAAGAGAGGTTAGTGAATTTCACCACCAAATGGACAACTTTAGCATTGCACAAACAGAAACTAACAGCAGCGATTCTGAGATCACAGAAACTGAGGCTTTTGTTGAAGATAGCACACACACTTGCACCTGATTAAAACCAGAGTGCGTTGCACATGATTAAAACCAATAATTGCAAAGAAGATGAGGTAGACGCCTAAGAATGAAAAGTAAAGGGCTTGCCAAGTGCCCACAATCTGCCCTAAAACCTTTCTTTCAGGCTTGACATTGAGTTCTACTAAAAAGATCAGAGTTCCTTACTGGAAAACCTAGTTGCATTTTCTTAGTGAAAGGTTAAGTACAGCAAAGACCAAACAGTACTGAAGTAACAATACTGAAACTGCAAAAATAAGGGGACAAACAATGAATTTTTGTAGTGCTAAGCATGTAACAAACTAATTGGCAAGAATGCTTCAAAATTTTACATACTGAGAGAAGGCTTGGGGAAGGAAGGCAAGGGAAACAAATTGGTGATTACCAAATTCTCTAGTCCTTAAAGACTTCACTAAGAATTTCCCAAACGAGTGGTCAGTTCTACACGTGATCATCATACAACTGTATGTTTGGTCAGATGTTTAAAAATCTATTTAAAAACAAGAGGTGCTTGGCCAAAGTGCACAAACCAGCCTTTCCAAATTCATTTTTCTCAATGTTGTATTCAAAACGGCATTCGTGTTTTCCAGCCTAAGAAGCCACACTCATTAAAACACCAAACACAGCACGCTTCTGCAAAATAGGTTTTTATTGGTTTCTGTATGGTATTTGGAGATTTAACATTCCCTAAAATTGCATACTACTCATACGTGTTTTGTTACAGTAACTGGCCTTTGGCCTGGATTCAAAGATGCACTATTGCTATCTGAAGATAATACAGGTACGTTAAGTCTGCACACGTTATATGAAGATCTTGTGCGGTAACTGAAATTTCTCATTCCAGATTTCAGTGAATTCTTGAGGTCACTGTTGAAATTTCATCAGCTGGCAGACCAATGACAAAAATCCTCAGTTGGACAATTTATTAAATTTAAACCAACTGAGAACTAGCCACGAAAGAAAGACAATAGTGCATCTTTTTATTTTACTTATTTTTAAGACAGACCTGACAACAGAAACTTTCCAGTTGCCAACTTCTCCTACAACTTATTTCTGGGCCAACATTATTACTATCTTTTGATTGCTGCTAGCAACAGTTTTTAAAGCAAATACTGGAAAATTAAAAAGCTGTATGAACCAGTCCTCAGACAAAAGTGCAACGATGAAAAACTTAGATATGATTCAGTGTGTCAAGAGTAGGGAACTGAAAAATAAATTCCATGCTTTGCATAGTTGCATAGATTAGCTAGCTGGTATTCACATTTAAGCAAAACAAAAGGTGCCCAATACCCAAACTCTCCAAAACTGTATTCTGAAACAGACTTCACAACTGACGGGGCACATCAGTATATCATACAAACACCAAAATGCTTTTTTCAGTTGGTTTTTTTTTTTTTTCCTTCAGTGGTTTCATCTGTTTAGGCAACATTGTTATGCTCACATCTCTACTGACAGGTGACTACACCAGAGCTGACTGTAAGACATCATCTTTTTATACTGTTCATTAATGTGCTTTTAACCAAATGTGCAAGAAATCCAATGATAAAACAGGAAGGACCATTTTTTATGCTTACAAAGACATATTTTTTTGAACAACGTCAGAGTAAACCAAGTGTTGAGTTCAAATAACTGTTTCATTAGCTAAAGCCCATCACTTTTATCTCCCTTTTAAGCTATTACACTTAAATATATCAGACATGAAATATATTTACCTAAATGCATAAAGTGCAGTCACTAACTGTTCAGACAACATACCCACAAAACTGAAGACATTCTTTCAAAACAAATATAATACTTTGTACACCCCCTCATTTCATTTTCAAGCCTTCCAATCGAGATTTTTATAGTTCAGATTTTGGTTTAAGTTAGAGAGGCTTATAAATGCAGTGTTTGTAAGGTCCTCCAAATAAAAAGCAGGCACAACTGGTTACATAACATTACCAAAACAAGTTTGTTAGAAATAATGGAATACCCTGTTACCTGAATTCTTTATTTCTACATTAGAAGAACATAGAAATTCAGCATTTACTAACAATCGTAGTACATTTCCATGATCACTACCCTGTACTTTGAACAGATGGTGAGAAGGAAGGTCAGCATACGCAAACTGAAAACTGTAAGAGTAAAAAGGGCACAAATACAATCATCTAATATTATATGAAAATTTGGCAGCTGTAACTCAGATTATCACGCTATTCAAAACCATTGTATGCTGTACAAATCTAGGTTTAAAGTGTCATTTGATAAAATATCTCATTATTCAGAGTTCATAAAGTAACAGCACTCCTATATACACACCTCTTACACGTCTAAATTCCAGTACAAAGACTTCAAAAAGAGACTTCATTCCTCCCAGTTACATCTTAGTCAAAACTGATCATTAATCTTAAAAAATCCACTTCAAGTCCCACATTCAATTACAATACAATTATATATTGCTGCAACATCAAAGCGAAACATCTTAGAATCCTAACTTGCACGTAAAAAAAATCTAGATATAAAACGGTACTGTAGATGATATCACCTTTAATACATATTTTTCAGTGCATTAAAATATTGTGCACAGTGCCATGGGATAAGTAATTTCATGTTTAAACTGCAGCTTTTTATGAAGTATGAAATGCTGTCATATGCCAACTCACTTAACCCAGGAGTTTGAAGATAATACATTAATTACAGATAAAAAAAAGAAATCATACTTTAGTTAATCCAAAGTATTAGTTTATCCAAATGAAACATCTACTGATATTCCAGAAACACTGCATATATGCAAGTCCAAGCACAGCACACATTCTTCTGTACTCAAAACTGTTAACGTGAATATTAGAATTCTGTTTCTGTTAGTGTTTAAACAGCAAACACTGTGCACTGCAGAGCCTAAATATTTAGAATACAGTAACTTCTAGTTAGTTTTGGTGTCCACAAACTTAATGTGTATTTACAGTATAACAAATTGTCAATTAGCTGGAAAGGAGTGATTCTCTACTCACTCCTCCTTGCAGTATTTTCATTGTCTTACCAGAAGAGAACTGAGTTAGCTAACTTCCAGAACAACTCAAGTGGTGGTAGCATATTTAATCAAAAATGTAACACCTACTTTCTCAACCTTTAAGAAGCTACTGTTACTAGAAAGACTAACACTGCAATGTTTCCCCAACTGAAGTGCTGTTACTACATTTTGGCAGGAGACAGCTGTAAACCATCTGCTTTGTATTTCCAACTGTACAAATGACCATCTCTGTCATCCATGATTGCAGCATTCTTGTGGTAACTACAGCAACCACTTCCACAGCAAAGTATTGTATTTGTGGCTGACTTTAAATGCCATTTAGCAGCTTTAATTACAGAGCAAGCACCAAGTGACCAGCAAGCCCTCTGCTGATTCCAATTTGAAAACTTCTGAAACAGTCTCTTCCCACATAATTGTGTAAAAGCTTTTTCAGGTACTCAGTATTACATATTGTGTAATTATCATTATATATATGTATTTATGTCTTTAAATACATTTTATAAATAAATTCCAACAGCGTGTGGTAAAGTAAGTAACGTGTGGAAGTTTCATAATTTAAATAAATATTTTTCACATTCCAATTCAGCTTCTAACAAGCTCATCTTTATTTCATGCCTTAGTTCTGAAGCAATGTTCAATGCTTCAATACAAGAGGTAGATTTGATAGACTGGGCAAGTCAAGCCTACTGCCAAAAATACAACTGTCAGTAACTGTATTGCTGATACGGAGTTTGAGACTACAAGATTCAGAACTACTGCCTAAAATCCTTTTAAGTCTTAGCTTAGCAGTTCCTGTTAAATCACATGTAATGTTTTACTTTAGACATGATTACTCACAGTTGTTTTCTGTACATATGAGAATCAAAAAAAAAAAAAAAAACAACAAACAAGTACAGAACAAAGAACAGTTGTATCTAACAAAATACAAAAGTGCATGAGCTGCTTCTTCATCTATTTCTGCAAAACATACTCAAATTTCCCTCTACCTTTGGCCATAAAGAAAAGACTTCAGGAACACAAACAAAAACTCTACAAGTGTATACATTTTATACTTGTCTTCACTTGAATAGTTCACAACTGAAATCCCTCCATTGGAGCCTCCTGCTGTTGGAAAACGAACTGCTGCTGACTTTCATCCACCTGAGGTGCAATACTGGAATCCTCTTCTTCAACGCCAAAGTAATGCTCTATGAGTTCAAAAGCCTTTTGGTAGATCTCCTGGTTTTCATGTCTCTGAAGAAATTCAATTTTATCAAGTCCTAAGTTCAAAACAAAACATTTTCATAGTCTAGTTTCTTCAGAAGAATTTAAAGGGAAACTGATTCTAAGGATGAAAACTTTCTGGTGGTACTTAGATGAACTGAGATGGTTTGGGGTTGCATTTCTTTTATTTGGTATAACTGATTTTCACATACAATCGTGTGGTTGTGTTTTTTCTTTTTCTTTTTTCCCCTCCCTTTCTATTCTTTTTGCCTTTTTTTTCCCCACACCAAATGCTCCTAATGGATATATTACTGAATTTCTTAACCCACATATCTTTATGTTTCGTTTTCTGCAACTTCTGCTGTTCAAACTATTTTTCATGCTAAAAGAATATAAATTAATCTAGGGAGGAAGTGCTTATTGTACCTACATAGAATTTGTATACACAGAAAGCAAGTAAGTACGCAGTCACAACAGCATAAAACTGCTTGCCACAGCCATTTCCAGTACCCTCATTCCTTTCCTTTCACAGTCTTCAAAAACACTAAATTCTATCATCACATCTATCAGCTTACTATCGCTTTTTTCAAATTTCCTCTGTAATTTGATGATGCTTTGTTTCCAAAGGCTTATCACGTGCAAGCAGGAGGAAATAACCTGCTGTCAGAGTACCTGGAGATCAGGTAGATGAAGACTCAGAATTCATTTTTAGCTGTTTAAGATGTTTCAGTTTCAATTTACATCAAATTTGGAAGGGCTAAAAAGAAATTCTTCTGGTTACGATAGAGGCTGGAGAAATAAGTGTGATGCCATCAGCTAATTCCCCTACTCAGCTCCAACAGCTTACTCAACTAGCAAATTTATTGTCTAGGTTCTCTATGTGTAAGTGAAATTTAGAACAGACTTTGGACAAGATTTGGACCAGAATAAATTTCATTAAGCCAAATAAATACTTTTATTCCTCTTATATGTTAGGCTACAAAGAAGGTCCTGCAGGTTGCAGATTTTAGAAATGCAGCTCCTGAACAGAGAATTCAGATTTAGTGCCTACTTGGAAGAAAAGTTAGTACTATCCGGTCAGATATAATACAGTCATCCAGAACTGTTATGACCAGTTGATGAAACACAAACATCTGCCATTTTTATGCTGTCAGAAATTACAAAAAGATAAGCCTCCATAAATAATGCTGAACTCATTATGATAACAAAATTGATGTTTAAATTGTAAGTCAGAAGTACCTAGCCATGAAATTCAACAAATGTAATTTTAATTTTGATAGTTTAAACTGCTTTTGAAATACAGTTTAATTCCACAAATCCTAAAAGAAACAGAACAAAATACTTCCACGTATACTCATAAACTTATTATGAACTCTTGCAATTACTGATATTTACTATATTAAAAAGTGACTGACTTCAGGAATAAACAGAACTACCTCTGACCATTCATCCCTATACAGTAATGAAACTGAACAGGACAGAATTATATATTAAAGTAATAAAACTATGCTGCAGGTTTAGGTGATAAATTTATGCCAATACTTAATCTGCAATGATTTAAAGTCTACTTACGTTTGAAGTAAAAATTCTTATACTCACCAAAATAGTTTACTACATTTTTTACATTTCCCTGGAACAGGTTAAGTTTAGGTATGTAGCCTTGCAGTAAGCAAATTCTTACCATATGCTTCCTCTATAAGGGCACAATAAGGATTAATGCCCATTCCATTTTGCTTAGACTCTTGTTCTCCAAGACGCAGAATATTTTCAAGTCCATTCAAAGCCACCTGTACTATTTTTGAATCCATCACAGTCAGGAGGTCACAAAGAGGCTTGGTACAACCTAGTGCTACCAAATACCTTTAGGACAGCAGAAAAAACAGAAGAGGTTAGGGTGGAAAAGAAGGTCTGATAAACCAGCACATTTACTCTTATATGACGCCGTTACACATTAGCCATGATTTTGTTATAAAATAAATGGTTGAAACAACTGCAACAAATAATCTAAAGCATGAAACACAAAGATAACCTCAGTCTGAAATACAATAAATATTCTAATTTATCCTAATGAGAAAATGTAATGTACATTCCTAACAGGACTTGCACATTTGTAGTCTATTCAACTTCTTTCCACTTATGGTCCTCGGATGGATTTGAATGAGTACATGAGAAAATGACAGTATTGGCAGTAAGTTCTTTTCTCAGGCATTAGAAACTTTGCAGAAAAAAAAAAAAAAAAAAAAAAAAAAAAAAATCACACAAAGTAAGAAGAGGGGACATGGCTCTGAACCAACACAGTTCATATTGTTAGCCCATCAAGATACCAGTCCAATTATCCACTGGAAAGGATATAACAGTAAATACAACAAAGTACTGTGATTCTAAGCAACCTTTTTCCAGTTTTGCACAAAATCCTACCTAACTTCTGGAAGACGTTACTTATGTCCTTGTTTCCAGTCTGCATGGAAAACAACGACACTAATGTCTGTCTGAATCAAAGGATTGTTTAAATATTTATCAGTTGTTTTAAATTATCCTGCAGCTGGACAGTAGTATCTTGGGGATCTTAGAAGTGCTAAAATTTCTTGACAGTGATAGCTGTCATGAAATTTAGCAACTCTGTACTTTATGGTAAGAAGCAACTTTTGTGCTATTACATACATGATATATGTTTGGTCTTTGAAGATCTACTATTAAATTTAAGATAACACATTGTGCAAGCTATTAAAATAACAAAAACAAACCCAAACTACCAACAATAAATGCACAATACCAAAAAACCTTCCTTACCACAACAAGTAGTGGCAGTACAGTAAGAAAATCAGAATGAGATTTTTTTTTTTTAAATAAACAAACATGCAGTTATTGCAACAAATCTCCCAAACACGCTGGTGGAGTTGCTACATAATTTTGTGCACTCAGGTTTTTAAATTTTTAATACTTTACATGATCATTTTAGAATCCATTTATCAGCTATTGATTGAAATGGATCAGTTTGTTAATGGCTCTCTAGTTTCTCAGAATGTGTTTTATTCTAGTTATTCAACAGGTCCACTGTCTGTAGTATTTTGATAGTTGTCAAGTAGATTTTTAATCAAATCCCATTTTGGAAAAAGTTAGCTATCAGCATGAAGTAACACTGTTAGTGAATTTATGTACATGAAGAAACCACTGAAACTCCTAAGTCCTCCTACAGAGAGATGCAATCATATTGCACAAGCTTTCTAAACAGCTGTCCTAAAGTTTTCCATTTTCAAAACACTCACACTGTTTGATGAATGTTTAAATAGTGCCTGACAGCATAACATTGACTCTGGAAAATAATCCCATGAAAGGTTTATGTCTAACACCCCAAAACCAAATTAATTGAGTTAGTTTATTAATTCTACTGCATAAATTTTCCTATTTTTTTTCTGAGCTTCTATATGTTTAAGTCAGCATAGACAGAGCTTAAAAAAAATTATAGTTATGCTTAGTTTTTTGTTCCTCTGTTTGTCAGGATTCAATTTGAGGAAGAACATGCCTTAGAAAAGGTATCTAGGCAGAGAAAACAATACCACAGCTTACCTAATCTGTTCAGGGGTTCCTCCTGATGTTGCATTAGTTATGGCCCATGCTGCCTCTTTTCTGGTGCGAAATTCAGCTTTCTGAAGAATCTCAATCAATATTGGAAAAATATTTGCATCTATAACTGCCTAAGAAACAAAAAGAGGGTAACGATAATTTATAGAGGTTAACATACAGAGGGCAAAAAGATTAATAACCTCACTACAGTGGTAAGCAATGCCTGTTCATATCAAAGGAAGCAATGTTTTCTTAGAAGGCATCCCACTAACTACAAATGCTAAAACAAAATTCAGAACTATTCCAACGTTGCAATTAGTTGATTTCTCTCTGGTGATCAGGATACACCTTACCAGATAGATCTACTGAAAAATCATGTGACATAAGCACAAAATTTGAAATTTTGAACTAGAAATCAAGCCTCACTTGATCTCAACAGAACTTCACTTTGGCAATTTTATTCAAGACATTCAAAACTTACACAGAATTATAGACTGTTAGGACTACAACAAGTAATGCAATCAATGTAGCATCTTATTTCCCTTTGTGAATGAAAATCAAATAAAATAGTAAAAACAAACCCACCCAAATTGCTATACATAGTTTGTACCTGAATTTGAGCTCTGTTTCCTGCAGTAATATTAGAAACAGTCCAGCACGCTTCTTTTCGAATAGATTCCTTGGGACTACTAAGCAAATGCAAGAGACAGGGCAATGCAGAGCAATTTAGAATCACCTAAAATAATTGGAGAATTGAAGATTGATTTGCGTATGTATATGCACAGATGAATCACATTACAGGTAAATTCAAAAGAGGTGTACTTTGCAACACGTTTATGTGACAAAAAGTATCAAAAATAACATCCAGCATTTGCTCAATACTGTACCATCTGAATACAAATCCAGTTGTCCATACAATTTGAAAGAAACTGCCCTCAACTAAGTTCACATCAGAAGACTAAAGACACCAAGATTGCATAAGGCTGCCTAGTGCCAGAGCATGTATTTTTACACGCCTGAGAAGTGTAAACCTAATTTTTCACTCTTTTTGAAGGGATATATATTTTCTAATTCCTTAATGAAATCTGCTCCAATAGAGCTCACAATAAATTAGGCAATTACCTGATTTCACTATTTTCCTTTTACGCTAGTACTGTAGGCCTTGCAGGCACAATTTTCTTCAAAGGACCTTGGTAACTTTCTTGCACTACTTCAAATTCAATTCTACTTTTCAAAATTTAAACAAAATGTTATCTCTGTAACAAACTTTTATCAGACTATCATACACAAGTTTATGAACAAAACAAGTGTATGCACTGCTTAAAACAATGAGAACTTTGCATTTGAAGGCTTGAAAAAGGGAACTGTAACACAACTGAATCCCCCAATTAGGAAAATAAATAATTCCACCATTAATGGAAAGCAGCATTTGAAATACCATACAAGAACGAAGCAATCTGAACAGTGAATCTATTACAGCAAACAATGCTGTAATAAAGTGCAGGAATTTTATGATTAAAATACCATACTAAACTAAATGTCAAATGAGCAGTACAGATTTGTAGAGCTTCCTTCAATTTCATATCACAGAACCTTTTGAGTTGGAAGGGACCCTTAAAAGCCATTAGCCCAACTCCTCTGTCAGGAACAAGGACATCTAAAGCTCCACCAGGGTGCTCAGAGCTTCATCAGCATGACCTTGAACACCTCTAGAGACAGGGCTCCCACCACCTCTTTTAACCAACCTTTTTCCAGTGCCTCACCATCCCTACTGTAAAGAATTTCTTATGTCCAATCTAAATCTCCTGTCTTTTAGTTTGAAACCATTCCCCCTTGTCTTACCTCAACAAACTCTGCTAAAGAAACTGTTCCCTTACTTCTTATAGCTCTCCTTTAGACACAGAAAGGCCATTATCAAGTCATTCTGGAACCTTCTCCAGGTTGAACAGCCCCAGCTCTCTCAGCCTGTCCTCATAAGAGGTGTTCCAACCCTTGGAGCATTTTTGTGACCTTAATGTATGTGGCCTATATATATGCAAACACTTGTATTAGACATGCATTCTATTGTAATTTAGTATGATATTTTTACAACTACTTTCCTTCCAGACAATTTTTTTTTCTTAAATCAACGTCTTACCTGCGTTTGAATATCATCACCAGTAACAATATTTCCAACTGCTCTTAATGCAGGGGATACCACCTTGTAATCATTGTGCCTGGAGACAAATATTGCTTGATGTTAACAAGTAGCACAGTATAATTGTGAATTTTCAGTTAGCAGTGATTTGCTTTGGGTGGTAAACTTTTAGTTACAGAGAACACAGCATTACTTCATCCTGTTCTCCTGTTGTTTAAACAAGTTTCGCAAGTGCAACCAAACGGACCTGTACTATGTTGTCAGTGTTGGGAACTACCATCTGACCTATGTTGCAGTCCCCATTCAAACACGGGGATTTAAGTCTCCTTCTCAAGGAAAATAACAAACCATAAAATAAGTATTCTGCAACAGTTCAAAAGTAGCACAAGCCTTACTCCAGACTTCTTTAGTTCAAAAAAAATATATCAGTTTTCAACAAGAAAACATGCAACATGAAAATTAAAATTTTTAAGCTGAGAGATTGATTCACAATTAAAACTTCATCTTCAGTCAACACCTTTCTATTCTTCCATGCAAATGAAATCCTACTTCTTCTTATTATTTAACATCAAGGAGTATTTTAGAGAAAGCATATTTCACTGTCAACCGCTGAAAAAATCCCAGGAGCCAAGCAAGCTAGGAGATAGCTGAAAAGCTATCAGACTGATATGCTCATTGTTTCATAAAAATAAATTCAGATTTCAGGTGAAAAAACACAACTCTGTTTGTATTCATTAACTATATCACAAGGCAGTTATTGGTAAAGAGAGAACTTACATAAGCAACTCTACCAATCTTCGGCACACTCCAGAATCAATAACAGCTTGGATTTTATCATTGGGTCCATCTGAAAGGTAAGAGAGGGCCCAGCAAGCATCTGCTAATACATCCGGATCACTGCTAAACAACAGTCTTGATAAAACATTTAAGCAAGGAGCAACCTGGGTTAAAGAAAAATGTTGCAAAATTAAGTGTTTTGTGTACTTCAGAAAACATTCTGCAAAGGCATATAAATGCAACACTATTTTGCATGTGACTATTTTGCACTGATGAACCATGAGTTCATCAGTGAAACAGGGCCTAGGTGAAACATTTTCTGATTAAACTAGACATCCAATTCAAATCAGCAAATTAGCTAAATTTCAATTAACAGCCTACTTACTTGCAGATACTACATTAGGTGTATGGTTGCTCAGCTTTAACAACTATCTGCTTCTAGAGATAATCAAGAATTACTGATGCTTTCCTGAATCACTCAAAAGAACAATCGTACAGAAGCACGATTTGTTATTAGTAATAATCAATTTGCAGTCACTTTAAGACAAAGAATCTAAGAGTAAAATCAACATTCACTGATTCAAACAAGCTATGGCTAACCTCCTTTCAACTAAAAGCTCTGACCCTAATACCCTTCAACTTAAAACCATTTCCCCTTGTCCTGCAGTTATCAACCCTTTCAAAGAGTTCCTAACTGTGTCCTGCTGGTACTATCGCTAAGGGCAAGAAGGAAAGGAGCTATTCTTATTAGCAGCTGCATACAGGATATCCTCCTCCACTAAAGTTAAAGTAGCTTAAGCAGCAAGGAATCTTTTTTTTTTTTTTTTTTTTTTTTTGCTGCCAGAATGAAACACTACTGGAAGACTTAATTTAGCTATACCAATTGTGAGGTGATTGATTAACTGGCATCAGAAATCTCCTTTTGTAGTGATTCCTGCAGAGAGATTAACAAGTAGCAACTCTGTATTCTGTGAGTGAAGTTTTAAGACACCCAAATTGACTCCAAATTACATTCAGCGATCATTTTAACAACAGCCAAAATACTCAACATGATATTCCATTTTCTACTGCCACTACCATTACCAGAAATTAAATTTCATACTGAAAATAAAAAGCTAATACTCCTAACTAGAGACAGTCTTACTGTCTCAAAAAGTGGAGATAAAGCGAATGAGAGAGGGCAAATCACCTCTGCCACAGTAGTCTGAATTAACTGAATTTTTTGCTCTATAAACAGCAAGGAAAATTTTATTCCTGCAATATCTTATTAAGTAATCACAGCATAAAAAAAGGAAAGTAAAAAAGAAAAGCTTCAATCATAACTCACATCCTCTAACACATACCTACAGAAAACACAGACCAAAAGGATTTGGTGCCACCAAAAGTACTCCTTGCTTGTCACTGCTTCAGTGAATGACTACCTGCATCTGACTAAATAACTTCTCAAACTTCTCAGTCATTTAATTATTTCATTTAATTGCTAACAGGTCAAAGTAGAAAATGTTGAGCAGATACAACAAATAGACTCAATTTTATGTTTTTAATGTGATCACACAGTCTTGTCTATCTCCAGATAGAAAGACCGCATTATATTACAAACAGAGGCTTCCTTTAGCTTTCCAATTTCTTGAAATGAGTACTTCATTATACCTTACTGAAGTCTGGAGGTGGATTCTTGCCTCTACAGAGATTTGAGAGTGCCCAGACTGCATTTCTAGTTGTGGTAAGACGATTTGAATTTGTTAACAGTCTGTCAAAGAGATAGAAAATAAAAATAAAAAATCGTTCCAAAGGTTTTTTCTCACCTACTATCATCAATGCCTTGTATCACAAAACAAAAAACAATCTTCTTATTGGGCACCAGTTCTACGTTATTTCTCTTTATAGTTTAAATGACACCGAATTATCTTAGAAGGGACTGTTATGTGCATAAACATCACATTCCTAAAACAAATACACACGCGTATGAAGTAAGCCGCTGCTCATATGAAAATAAAAAAAATCACCTGACTAATCCCTTTCAAAGTGGTTAGAAAATGCAACCTACCCTAGAGCTAACAGTGATGGTTTAATTCTTAAGACCCAATTAATATTTTAATAAAGGCTGCATAAAATATTAGAACTTGAAGATTTTTTTTTTTTCATTTGTTTTACTGTTTTTAACAGAATAGACCTGGAAAAATTCAATAGCTGAAAAATCAGGTTCACTTTCAGATACATATCAAAACTCATCAAACCCTTCAGCCTTTAAATCCTCAAGGAAAGCAATCACATTATGCTACTTTAAGCTGTTTTAAAAATGTTTTAAGTCAACTTGGTATTTTAAGTTCAAATAACTTGAATGCTAGTTGTGTTGGGTAGCTTTTTCCCCTGTGATCAAGCTACTTTATAGCCCACTGTAGAAGTACAGTAAGCAGTGGAATTATACTCGTAATGAAGAGAAATCTGTCAGTGGAACACTTCTCGTTTAACAAGCAGTCTGCTGGCACATCTCAGCAATCAAACACAGACTGAAGCTTGGAGCTACCAAACAAAAAAGCAGGGAAGCCAACCAGTTAGAATCACACACATGTATCACTTACATCATCTTTCCCACCTGATGTTGGTAACAATTTGTAATACTTACTCCAAGAGGGGTGGTAATATTCCACAGTTTAAGACGAAGTCTCTGCATTCTGCGTTATCACCGGCAATGTTACCAAGAGCCCACACTGCCTTAAAAATGAAAGCATCCAAGTGAACTTATGCATGTCTGCAAATCAGATATCTACATATCTGTACAAATAGTCTACATATTTTTACAGCTAACACAAGGGAATCCAAAAAGTCACAGCATAATTCTTAATATAACACTTCAGAAGACTACTGATTTATATTCTGAATTTTCTGTGAACTTATGCAAAGTCTGTAATATTACCTATTATGTGAAGATGAAAATACAGAAAAACTAACAAAAAACAAATTCAGGAAGACACTGATTAAGACTTTAAGAAGAAGTACCTAAGAAATAAAGCTGCGTTGTAATCTAGAACATTTTGTTTTCCACTATATTCTGTTACCCTGTTTTAGATTCCATCCACTTGTACACAGCACAAAAGAAATGAGGTGCTTTCCTCAGATTATTAAACAATATTAAAAAAAAAAGAAACAAAACAGGCTCATAAGGACTTGGAAAAATTGGAAGGGGTTAGGGGATCATAAGGGAAATCTAAATCCAAATTTCTGTTTTCCTGTAGTCAAATCAATGGTATAATAGGTCAATGGGACTCAGATTTCTTTATCTGAACTAAGAAAAAAAAAAAACTGGAGGGGAGGAAAGACATTCCTAAATTAATTTTGAAGTTATAAAACATTGTGCAAGAAAACAGTTACCTGTTCCTGTACATCTTCATGTTCTGAACTGAGCAATTTTATAAAAATTGGAACAGCTCCAGTTTCAATTACAACTTTTGTATGTAGAAAGGTTCCAGATGCTATGTTTGTTAGAGCCCAAGCTGCTTCAAACTGTTGAGGAGAAAAAAAACCCAAACAAAAAACATGTTAACTCAGCAGAAAACAAACAAACAAAAAAACCCAAAAATTTATTCTAAGCAGTTTGACACAGGAGTTCCAGAGGTTACTTTTCCAACTTTTTTTCCTTTCCACTGAAACGTGTTACCATAATTTCTGTGCATTATCTCTACCAACTGGTGTAAATCTTTTTATGCTATGCTCAGTCATTTCAACGCAAATGTGCACAAGGTTACCAGTTACTCTTACTGTTTGTCACTTATTTTTCCAAGATTTCTTTCCAAGAGTTTTAGCTTCCAAGTTTTCCTGTATTTTGTTTCTTTTGTAAGATTTCAACTGTAGAACAGTACACTACTTCCAAGGAAAAAAACAAAACAAAACTGAAAAATAAAAAAACCCACCCAGATTCTGCTCACACATCTACACTGATACTTTCAATACACCATCCTGGAAATCCTCTTGAACGAAGACCTCTTTCTACATCCAAATACATAACCAGCTAAATACATTACCCTAAAGACTACTGTGAAATTCACAAGAGTTGAGCTACAATTCCAGTGGCAATTGTTAAAACTTGGGATATCTAAAACTTACAGCTTTGATAGATATAATTACATTTTCTTTTTTTTTTTTTTTTTTTTTTTAATTAACATGTTTTCCAAAGCTGTTCTCAGGATTTCTGACCCCATTCCAAACCCTAACCAAGCAGCAGCCAAACTCACTTGCAGTGTGTAATTCTCACTCCTCTCTAGAAACTTCACAAATCTCTGTACTACTCCAGGCTTTTGGATGACTTCATCTATGGGTGGATTAGGCTCTGGGGGATAAAAATACAAAAGCACATATGCATAAGACTAACGAGAAAAGACCACTGCAGTTACTTTTTCAGTACAACACAAAACATGAATGATTCTCAGAAAACTTAACATAAATTTTCAGACATTTTAATAGGTCTGAAGGAAGGAGTTAAGTTTTTTTTCCTTCTGAAGATTGCTGGATAATCTCTTAACACGCTATAATTTAGCAATTGCTCTACTCTGCACAATAACACATACTGTCGCCTATTGGGAGGTTAGCACAACACTCTTCCCTCAATCAATAGAAAAACTGCTGTTAAACTTTAAATAATCAAGCATATGCCTGTACAGTACTTTACAAATACATTTTACAATCTCAACAAGAACACGAACAACAACAACACAAAATTACAGCCATTCTTTGGCAAGTCATAGTTTTTATCCCCTCAAACACAGAATCAGAAAATCAATTACCGAAACAAGTAGTTCAAGTAATGGTAGCGTGCTGTTGTTAGTTACTGCCTTGGGTGCTTCAATCAAAATATCCTTTTTTGTGATTTTGTCCAGAAGACTTAACAACAGAATAATAAAGCTTTTTGCATTTAGTCGTTAGGTTAGAATAGATTTGGTACTGTTTTTGTTACACACAAACTGAGAAGCTTCTGCAAGCTCTACTTTAAAAAAGTAAAATTTAATGTTAACTGACTCTATTTGACTAAAATTTGTAATAATAAAATAAGAGGAAGAAGAAAAAGCAACACTTACATACCTTTAGATAACAATTTTCTGAATTTCTGAGTTGCTGTGAGTTGCTGATCAGGATCATCTGAGAAAATCATCTGCACCATATCAACTGTAATAACTTCTTCCTAAAAACGAAACAGGGATTTTGTAGGACTAGTATAAACACATAAAGTTCTAAACATTCTAGAGTTATTACCTCTGGAATAGGTACAGTAGAGCTGACGTCAGGATCCTGAATTGGACTTTCCACCATAGATTCTTCATTTCCCGGGAGAGAAACATTTCGGCGTTTAAAGAGCTAAACAAAGAAGAAACGTGGGGGGAGTTTATCACACAACAGATACTGATTATTACTTGAGGACACTGGCTTTCACCTGTACGAATCAAAACGCTTCAACTCACCTTCCAGTTCATTCACACAAATGGAATTCTACTTTAAAGTTTTAAGAACGTAACAGAAAAAACACTGCTATCTTCAGCATCTTGATAAATAGCGCTGCAACACTTCAGGCCAAAATTAACAAAACTGGAGGTTTTGAGCAAGGAAAAGATTTATAAATCTTTCAGACAATGGCGATGATGATACAAATCTTTTTATTTTCATTGTTTCATACTTCATAGTTTAGCATTTATTTTTAAGAGGGAAATAGTATTCTTTCTTAATTTTGAAGCATAAAACATCAACACAAAGGCAAAATCTGTGTGTCTGCACACTGTACTCCACACTTTAAAAGAAAGCATAAAATCTCCTTGCATGCCAATTGAACAGTAGCTACACTTAGTATACAAGTTTATTTAGAAAACTAAAACTATAGTTGGAAACAAATGACGTAGATTGAAGGCAAGCTTTCAAATTATGTAACCTTAAATGTTCTCTATATCCAAAAAACATTTGGTACTGGCTTCAAACACCATGTGTGTTTAAAATACATACCTGTGCTGCCGTATTTAATAAGCTATGCTTAATGAGTACCTCCTCATTTTCTAGCATGCAAACATAACAATCACGTTAGCCTGTTTACTCCCACAGACCAAACCTACAGTTAGTACCTTTCATTTACTACTACTCATAAAACTACAATCCTTAACAATTCTAAGAATATCATGTTGGTAACCTTAAAAGCAAATATTAGAATCTCAGACCACTGAGTGTCTCAGATTTCATTGGGAAGCATAATAATGAAAACTCCTGTTAAGTCCTGAAGTAAGCGCTGTTCTCAAAGTTGTCTACAGACATTTCTGTGGTCACAAGTGCCCAAAACTAAATGAGAAACACCATGTTTACATGTAATTATATTTCAGATAGGAACCTAAAACAAAGCATTCTCCCCTTTGCTTGATCAAACTCTGGATCGAGCATAAACTTGGACCCTAACAATTGCACAGTCCTGAACACAAACAAGGTTTTAATTAAACCCACAAAAGGAAGAAGAATCAATGTTCCTCTTTTAGAAAAACAGCCATTCTTCCTAGCACTCAACAATGCCATGCAGGATCTTGTAAAATGTAAATGATAAAAATGTAAACCATTTTTGTCCAGGAAGACACTCTTTCTACAATTTATAATTTATCTGGAGCAAAACCAGTGCTAAAGGAGATGAAAACACCCATCCAACAATTATGGTCAAGGTATTCTCAACTCTCACAACATTCAGCATGGGAAACAATGTTTTTCTCTTTGTTTGTTTTAATAAATTATTTACCTACGGAGCATTTATTACAAAATACACAGAACTTTCAGCAGGAACTGCAATTCAGAAGAACTCAATCACAGGTAAATGCTCCAGCAGCATACTGCTTCTTACTCTTACCTCTCTGGCCCAACTAATATAAATTCTTTTTCCATGCAGTAGCACCACTCTCCCAGGAGAAGGGTAAGCACTCCCACCTCAGAGGGGACTGTAGATCAGTGCCTGGGACACACTAGGTGGTGGGAGACAAAAGTCAGCCACTTTAGAGCAAGCAGAAGAAAAAACTATATTCCTCATTTTCCAGGCAATGAACTACTAAATATTTTGGGGAAAGGAATTACTACCAACTATGAAATTATACAGTACTCTAAACACTAAAAAATAAAAATCAAAATCAATAAAGACAACTCAAATATTGTATTCAGATATCTGTAATTTCATGTTTACAGACCACTATTTGTTGACCACTACACTACGCTATGATAGAAAAACTCTTGGGCAACTTGAAGTCCATTCCTCTCACTTCTAATAGTGCATCTCTGGCACAAATTTTAGAAGAGAATGCAGGTTTTCCCATTCTTACCAGAAATAAGGTTAGCCTTTCAGCTCAGTTTTCTGCTCACATGTTGAAAACGAGACTAAGGACTAGATTTAAGACACAGGTCTCTACTTAAAATGCCACAGTGACTTACAGGGCTTCTGTCCACCTTTTTGATTTATAATCCTACCAAGAGGTGCCTTGTGCTCCCCAAGATTGCACAGAAAACACTTTTAATTTGGTGCTCTGGCTTCTGCTTCAGAGGAAGAATCTGCTCAAGTCCTTTCACAAATCTGAATTCAACTGCATGAGCATTTAACAGTTAACAGCTCATCAGGATACTTACTTGTTCTTCCCTTTTCTGTTTCCGAAGCTGGATTCCTTCCTCTTCTCTTCGTCTGCGCATTTCTTGAGGATTAAGTGCATTATTTTTGTAGCTTTTCATTCTGAAGTTATCCTTCCCTGGGCTTGACATGATGTCTATTAAAAAAAAAAAAAAAAAAAAAAAAGAATTACTCCAAAAGGCCAAACCTTGAAAGGCAAACCTACTATCCCTCATACTAGAAAAGTATCTAAAGCAACAGCTCCTGTACTCCTGTAGCTGCTGGTAATACCCAGTTTACCAACAAAAATCTCCAAGACAGAAACCATAGAAAAATCTTTGCCTACACAGGCATTTCTGAACTGCAGATTAAACCACAGGTTCACTTCAGAGATCAGGCACCTCATAAGGGGCATAAGGAACCACAAAATGAAGTTACTGATTTTATGAGCAAAAAAAGACAATAAAAGCAAAACCATTATGTTGCTAAATTTTGACCTAAATTTGAAGGAATGTCTGTCACCATCAACAAGTACAGGAATTTGCTTTCTTCTCTCAAAAACAAATCCCAGAAGAAAACCGGCTGTAATTACTGCTTCATTTAGTACCTCACTGCATAGTTTCTTCATTACTTTTTTAATACCCATCACAGAAGTGCAAAGCAGGATCTAAAAGTTACGCTAAATTTCCTTTTAATCTGTATGCAGAAAAACTCTACAGGAAAAAAGAATCAATGGTTAATAACATCCAGACAAGTATTCCTTCGCAATTTTAAATTTAAAATAATAATAATAAAAATGACTCATCCTTAATTAACAGCTCTTTTGATGTACAAGGAAAATTAGAATCTGCCTGTCAGGCATATCAGCTGTGTAAAGAAGAGTGATACAACATGATTCTGCTACTGAAATGATCAAACTGACTGAAAAAGGTTGTGAACAGCCCAGTGCTAATATTCAAAGCCAAAACTGTAGCCTTCATTTGAAGAAATAACTGTCAAAACTGTGATTCAATACTCTAAGCAAACTCAGCTGTTTGGAATTATTTCACAAGGAAAGATGCATAAGCCTATCTGAACCATGGGCAAAGTTCTCTTCCAACTTCCATGCTGAGATTATTATTACTATTATTTCTTTTTAATTTTGTTTAATATCAACAGTATCAAGGCCTGCTGAGTAATAAACACAGGCTGTAAAAAGCCAACAGCCCACATTGTTAGGCTGGCACCATCAGGACACCCGAGCGGTCAGCAAGCTGTTTCAACCAAACACAACTGCTTCATGAGAACCTTTACAAATTATTGCTATTTCTGGACACAGAGCTGCACAAGACGCAGTATGAAGTCACTGTCTTCTAACTCACAGAGCTTCCAAAGTACAATTTAACATGAAGAGCATTTTGTCCAGCAACTCTTGTGGCTTAACTAGTTCTCAAACACCGTAGCCTTCTTAATCACTCACACCTTGAGGAATGAGTTGGGCCAGTACACCTGCCAGGCCAGGCAAGGAACCAAAGGTGAGAAGACTGCATTAAAAGTAACTCCAAAATAACCCAAGCTCTACATAAGCGATCAAGCAGAAGGAAGCTCTCCTCAAAAAGAAAAGCTGCTGAAACCATAGCTGCGGCCCTTGTCCCACGAGGGCTTCGGAATAAGAACCAGAAGGGCAGACAGTCGAGCAGTGCTTTATCTACTCGGGCATCACGACTGCATCCAGCCCACACTTCTGCTGCGTCCAGCTATACCTGCGTTATCACCGAGCCCCGCGGCCACCACATCTCGCACGCCGCCCACTCGTTGTGCCCCGGTTGCGGCCGCCCCGCCATAGCCCGCCGCAGGGCTCCCCTCGCTGCCCCTCAGCGCCCGGAGCGCCGGAGAGACCGCGCGAAGCCGTCGCCCGGCCCAGAGCGTGCTGGGCGCCGCGTCAGATCCAGTCTCGCTCACTAGCTGCCCGGACGGAGGGCACCCAGCCCCGGGCTCAGCTTGCGACGCTTCTCTCCTGCGCCCCTTAAAAAGACGACGGAGAAGCGCTCTTGCCGGCGGCGGGAAGAAAGCAGCCCCTGTCCCGGCGCTGCGGGACAGTCCCAGCACCGCGCGAGGCATCGCCCCGCCACAGCCCAGCGCCTCCGGGCGGGCAGGAGCCCGGCTACGCAGCACGGGGCACCGCGCCCCGCCCGAATCCGAACGCGGCCTCCCCGACCCACCGGCTCTTACCCATCGCAGCGGGGACGCACCGCGCCCGCTGCCCCCGAAGCCAGAGAATCCCGCCGCGCTTTGCGCGGCGCTCGGCCCCCAGCCGGAGCGCAAGATGGCGGCCACCACCCCACCGCGCGCCGCACTGCCCACGGGCGGGCCTCGCCGCTCCCAGCAGGCCCCGCGCGGCGGCGAAGGGCGGGCGTAGCCTCCGCCGCCCCGGGAAGGGGACGGGGCTTCCGAGCGGACCGTTGGGCCGCCATGTCGGTGTGCGGTATCTGTGGACGGGTGCTGCCCTCGGAAGCGGCGGCGCGGCGTCACGTGAATCGCGCCCACCCGGACCGGCAGCCTCGCTGCCCGCTCTGCAGCGCCGCCGCCTCGGGCTACGAGGAGCTCTGCCGGCACGTGGAGGCCGTGCACCCGGAGTCCCAGCCGCTGCCCCGCAGCCCTGAGCTCGAGTGCCCTTTCTGCGGGGAGGCGGCGGGGCACCAGCTGGAGGCGCACGTCAGGGCGCGGCACGGGCGGTTGCTCGGCGCAGGTGGGTGGTTCCCATACGGCGTGGCATCGCTGGTGTAACGCGTTGGCTGTGCTGGCAGGGAAAAGGAATGATGTTAAGAATGCAGAATGTGAGGGTAATCGACGGCACGGTGTGTTCTGCTGTTATTCTCCGTATTGTGCTGGAGTGCTCAGTACAGGAGAGACATAGACCTGATGGAGAAGGGCTACGAAAACCCGAGGGATGGAACATCTCTCCTCTGAGGGCAGGCCGAGAGATCTGTGGCTGTTCAGCCTCGAGAAGAGAGGGCTCCGGGGAGACCTGAGAGCAGCCTTTCAGTATCTAAAGAGGAACTAAGAAGGAAAGGGCTGTCTCCTCACCACAGGGTCTGCAAGGATAGGACAAGGGGAAATGGTTTCAAACTACGAGAGGAGAAATTTATATTAATATTAGGAATACGTTTTTTTTTTTTACAGTAAGGACAGTGAAGCACTGGCAACAGGCTGTCCAGAGAGGTGGTGGAAGCTCTATACCTGGAGACACTCAAGCTTAGCCTGGATGGGGCTGAGCACCCTGATGGAGTTGTAGGTGTCAGCATTCCTCGCAGGGCAGTTGAATTAGATAGCTTTAAAGGCACCTTCCAACTCAAATGAGTTGGATTCTGAGGCTAAGTGACTAAAAGAGAGGGCACTGAAGGTTAAGTCTTTGTAGTGTGCAGTGGCAGGACTGCAGGCAGCAAGTGAAATAAAGAGCTACCGCTGAAACATAAGAAAGCTGTTACTGGAATGAGAACATTGTGGAGTTTCCAACCTCAGAACAGTGACTGGAAAAGACCCTGAGGGTTATTACCCTGAGCCATTTTGACATGACCATGGTTTGAGGGTCCTGGTGATCTCCAGGTGATTTTCTGAACCTTAGCTGTTATATGCTACTCTTCATAATAACACTAAAAGTGCAGAAGAAACAGCTGAGGAAACACAGAAAGATTAATAAGAAATGACAGCATTGTAGTTTTTTTTTCTGCGTGCTGATTGCTGAGTTGTCATACAAGCATTAAGATTTTGTAAGCAAGTGTTATTCCATCAGCAGGATGTATCTTTTCATTAAAGGTTTGATATTTGATTGGCATTTTGTAGGCCTTAAATATTATAGCTGGTTGTGGTAAGTTCAATAGGGAAAATTCTGCTGAATAGGAAGAGGGAAAATATATCTTCAAACTTTGCAGGTATTTAAATATGAATTCATAAGTGGTTAAGAGCCATAGCTATTAACCAAGGCATATGGTGTCTTCCACTGGAGAATTTCAATACCAGCATAATTCTTTTTGTTTATCTTGAGCTGCTGGGGGATGATTCTTACAAACAGCAGAAAAGGATGACCAGGAACTGCATTAAGCAAGAAACTGTGTTTCTTTTTCAGACACAGAGAATGTTGAACAGCTATATGAATGTCCAATATGTGGTCTCACCTGTACAGACATTCAGATTCTCGAGGAACATGTGGATTTACACTTAGAGGAACACAGCTTTCCAGAAGGTACTTGAAAGGATGCAAGTGATAATCTTTGAAAATACTTGCATGTTGCAGTACAGAATCTCATACAAAATTTAAAGGAAATATTTATTTATTTAAAAAGAGAACTGAATAGATTCATAATGAAGTTAAACGCAAGTTCGGTCACTTGCCCTTGTGCTTTGCTTAATTACATGTGCTATGAGAAGTGTCTTTCTATGCACGGTTATTCAGTATATGCTCTAAATGTTAGGTAAAACTAAAACTTAGAAATATATTATAAATATAATTAAATATATTAAAATATACTATAAATATAAAGATACCTCCTTACATATTCTAGCCCTATAAAAAGGTTACCTTCGCAGAATCTAGTAGCTCATTCCCATGTGAAGAATTCAAAATAGTCTTTTGAAAACTACTGATTTTTTTCTGAGTTCTTTTCTGTAAATGTTAAGTCATAATGATAGGTAAAGGAATCAAAATAAGTTTACTTTATTTGCATAGCTAATAAAATGCTGGAGATTCACTATCCAGCTCTCTGATCCCACGCTTCTTTTTGTCACTCTGAGATTGCTAGGAGGGATCTGAGAAACTGATAGGTCTGTGTTATTCAAAAAACTAGGATTTCTTACTAATAATTATGTAAAGCACAGTAACCAAAAGATGTTTGCTTAGTGGTAGAGCTATGCTTGCATTATTTGCCAAGCAATTGCATCTGTGACTGCACACACATTCTCCAAGTCAGGAATTTGAGGCTTAACAATCCAAATTCTGTTATTCTTGTTTAGTACTCCTTGCTAATAGCCCAGCATAGTACAGGATCCCTCTTGAAAAGTGATGCCTAGCTGTGTTTGTCAGTGTCTGCTTAGAAAAGAATCCTCAAGTAAACAATCCATCAAAGCATCGTTAACCTCCTGGTAAAGTTTTCTGGTTCTGGAATGTTATTCCTGAATAGGTGGAGGCAGTGGAGATTTAGAACTGGCTCAGCGGCTTCAAACTGAAGAAGATAAACAGCAGAGACTTGAAGAAGAGAAGCGAGAGAAGGAAGAATTTAAAAAGCTACAGGTACAGTAATGTTTGTAAATGGGAAAATTTTTAAGCCATTTGAAGTTGATGAAGTTGAAACTGTTTCCTACATTATATGAAAATAAGAGCAGTCATACTGGGTCAGACTTACGCAGTCAGGTAGGCTTCAATCAGGTACTGAAGAGTTGGTGGCAGGAGCAGCTTGTGCTGTAAGTACAAAGGTTTTATGTCTTGTTCACTATTTTTCAACGTTGCTGATTGTGCAAGCTGCTTCTTAAATCATTGAAGAAGAATTTTTAAAATGTAATTTAAATTATAAACACTGTATCCCTTACAGAGACAGTATGGCTTGGATGGTTCTGGAGGCTACAAGAAGCAATTCCTGAATAATATGGAAAGAGAAGTTAATAGAGGAAGGATGCAGCCCTTTGAGTATCACAAGAGAAAAGCTGACATGATGGAATGTTTGGCTTTTGGTATAGATGATGGGAAAACAAAAACCTCAGGTAAAAGAGCAGTTCAGCAATGAAGTATGTAAATTTTGGGGATAGTTTGTGGTGAACAAAGGTGTTTTTAGCAAAATGTTTCACCACTTCAGATTGGTATTAGGGCACAAATAATATTAATCTGTAGCATGTCTGTAACATCCATCCTTCTAATTTTTTTTCTTTCAAAGTGGGTGGTCCAAGGGAGGGTGAAACGTTGGAATCGCATTGAGCGGGTAAGAGCTCAAGTACGATACGTGTCATAAGATGAAAATCTCCTGTTGCATTTAGGTTGTCTTTGAGAGAATATGTTTGTTTACTACCTACTGCTATAGGAAAGCTATTCAAATTTATAGTAGCTTTTTGTATTATGTTTCAGTTAGTTGTAATCTTTTCCAGCACATTGTAAATCATTCTACAGATTTTCTATTTGTTCTTCCAGGAATCACTGAGGTATTGTGCAAGTACTACCAGAATGAAAACAAAGATGTGAGGCGTGTATGGCTTTCAGCAGGAGTAGATCACTTCCACTCATCTTTGGGTGACAAAGGCTGGGGTTGTGGTTACAGGAATTTCCAAATGCTCCTTTCCTCGCTCTTGCAAAACAGCTTGTATAACGACTGCTTGAGAGGTAGTAATCAAAATACTTCCTATTTGTTTTACATGCCTCAGATGACAAACTGTTGATGTTTTACCTTTTTGTTTATACAGCAAAGCTTATCAATGTCAATTATACCTATTAAATGTTTGTTAGAACTCCAGTGCATATTGTGAGAAGAATTGGAAGGGTGGTGAATATTGGTGAAGTATGATATGGTTAAAGCTTTAGGATTGGGTTTTTTTTTTTGGGGGGGGGGGGAGGGGGGGGGTGTATTTTTCTAATATCTATTATCTCTTAGAAAAGAGGCTGGATGTTCTTAATAGATTGTTTCGGTAACTGTAGCTGCAATTCAAAAGCTTCTATGTTTCAGATACTGCACTAATTCCTAGCATACCGAAGATTCAGTCTATGATCGAAGATGCTTGGAAAGAAGGCTTTGATCCTCATGGAGCATCTCACTTCAACAACCGGTTACGTGGTTCCAAGGCGTGGATAGGAGCATGTGAAATTTATTCGCTGTTAACCAGTCTCAGGATAAAGTAAGTATTACTTTTTCTGTTTTTATTTTTAAGCAATAGTTAAGCATGTACCTTCTGAGGGTCAAAATTGTCAACTGTGAAGAAAAACAATCCATCATAGTGACTTCATATTCAACCAGCCTGTAAGTGGATACACTGTAGTCAATGCAATCATAAACCTGTGTAACTACTTATGCAGATAAGCAAGGAGAATAACTATTTATAATCACTGAGACTTGTTGAGGAATTGTGCCATATATGCATACAATTATGTACTGATTTAAAAAACTTATTTTCTCTCTAGTTGCACCTTGAGAACAATCTGAATTTCAGCTACTCAGTTGCATATTCTGCTGTTAGTTTTACTTCCTGGTATTTCTACAGAAATCTAATGTTTGGATTTTTGCAAACTTCCTAAGCTCGTTTGGCTGAGCAGAATAGAGTATTTATTTGCTACAGAGTAAAGACTGTGGTTTTGAACAGTACCTACTGCATTCCTTTGTAGTTGGCCTGTCTTCTATGCCTGTATTTAAAATAAGAGCTGTATAGTCAATGAATATAAAGCTGTTATAATTATGAAATAAACAAGAGAGTTTGGCAAAGCAGATTATAATAACAAAGAGAGAGAATAGACAAATCTTACCCATGTCCTGGGCTCGCTGCAAAACTCCAGAGGAACGATTTCCAGAAGAGATCCTTTCTACCTGGTAGCCAGCTCTTAAATGGGTCTAGGAGAGGTGGAGCCAGGCTCCACCACTTCTGGCAGCACAGGTGAATTGCCTTCACCTGTGCTCCCATAGCTGACTCATTGCTCTCCTCAGGTGATCAATCAGAGGTTCAGATCATGATTCAACATGTCCAATACAAGAGCAAACATACAACAAAAGTAGTGTGAATGTTAGTGCCTGAAATTGCAGCTGTTTATGAAGCATTCTTCGTGAAGGAGGGAGGGACTGAGAGGTTTTTTTTTTTTTTTTTTAAAAGGAAGTGCTTCAAATTTAATACCTTGTTTTAATTTTTAATGTTCCATAGGTGCCAAATTATTGACTTCCACAAACCAACTGGTCCCACAGGCACACACCCTCGTTTGTTTGAGTGGATTTTACATTACTATTCTACAGATAATGAAAGTACTGCAAAGGTAGTGTGCACTTCCAGGCCACCTATCTACTTGCAACATCAAGGTCAGCATCACAATGTACTGATTTGTTTTCTTACTTTTTCTCTATGTGTGCTGTGATTTAGAGCAGTCTTGTGTTTTTCACTTAATTGAAGGCCTATTTATTGTTAAATTTCTGTTTAAAAAGTATTTTTATTGGGTAGAAAAGCATGAGTGGAATATCAGCTTTTTGACATCTGCTTTTTAATTACAATCACTATGTTGAATTTCTACTAATGTATTGCTTGATTTAAAAATAAGCAATATGCTACAGGCAAGTAATTGGGATTTCATTTTTCTAAAATACTGAAAATCTGTTTGAAACTAGGTCATAGCCGTACTGTTGTAGGCATAGAAGAAAAGAAGAATAAAGCCTTATGTTTGCTTCTATTTGATCCTGGATGTCCTGCTCAAGAAATGCAGAAACTGTTAAAACTAAACAGTGATGGCACTAGTCTCAAACTACTTCGAAAGTTTATGGGTAGCTTAAAAGAAAAGCAATACCAGATAGTTGCTGTAGATGGCATCCTCACATTGGAAGAGAAAACTGTAAGTATTTTAGGAAATAGTTTGTGTAAGAAAATTTAAAAGAATGTGCATTAGAATTCACAACACAGTAACTAAAGTAGTGTTTTCTGGGGGAGGGGAACATGTATTTTTTCTTCTCTCCAAAGATTCTATTTATATTTTAAAATATTAATTCTTTAGATTATTACCTTGAAAGATCACATTTAGGATGAAATATAGCCCTTTAGTAAGTGCATTTTCTAAATTAATGACTGAAAAAAGATGTTTTCATTTGTTAAACTATTCACGCTCCTTCCCCCGTTCTTTTTAGGCTCGCTGTCTGGCTTCTCAGGTCTTAACATCAGAGAAGATTCCTTAAAGGATGCCTTACCTACCTCTTTCTGAAATCTGCTGAATACAAAACATTGAACTAGTCATATTGGACTGTGACTAGCTTAACAATTTGTACACTTAAGTTATGTCTAAGAGCTTGGAGAAGCACAACATCAAACTTAGGCCTATAATTTTAATCTTCAATCAAAACACTTCCCTCCAGGTGAAGTATAACTCTTCAGTATTAGCTTCTTAGGCTAGCAGAAAATGGGGTATTTTCTTAGTTGTTTAAATTACAAAGTAACATCCACTGCCCTGTAGCAAGCTATGCACTATAGTTAATTATTAATAAGCACAGTGGGTAAAAATACTGTGAAACTATCTTTTTTTTTTTGGAGTGCCTGGTCAACTTCATCTCTGTAAGTACATTTATACTTGCTCTATGGCTAATGTTCCATCTCTTGTAAAATTTGATTAACAAGTATCTTTTGTATCTCAGCAACTTCTCCAGCAACTATTTGTGAAGTACAGAAGCAATTGAGTGTTTTCACCTGGCATGGTCTATTCCAGCAGGGATTCATTTACTACTGCATTTCTTTTTAATCATTTGCCTTCCCTTGGTGCACCCCTTGCTAACAGAAGTGTGCTTATGAGGTGGGTCAGTGTTAGCATGGGGCAGGAGGAGGTAGTGGTGTACAAAGTGGAGGTTGTTTGCTTGAGGAGTGTGCATGAGACAAACCACTGCAGTGTGGAAAGAAAATGTTTTGTATTACAAATAAATATTTTTTTTAATTAAAAATTGCTCTGATAATGGTTTTTAAAAAAATCATGCTTCCAGGGCATCTTCTGTCCTGTCAGACTTCATTTTGCACAGTACCTGCCTGCAACTTCCGCAACATATAGAACCAGAAGGATGCTGCGAGTCCTGCCTACATGGTCCTTTGAAAGTTCCTTGCAAGTCTCTAATGTCAGGCATGAACTTAAAAAAAAAAAAAAAAGTCTTTCCTCCCTTAACAAGCATTTAACTCTCAATGTTCTTTACCAGTGTTGTGGTTTATCACCAGCAGGCAGGTACTTGAGCACCTCACAGCTGTTCCTGCTCACTTCCCCCACAGCTGGTGTGGGGAGGGAATTGGAAAGGTAAAAGCAGGAAAAGTCATGGTTTGAGATAAAACCAGTTTACTAGACAAAGCAAAAGCTGTACCCACAACCAAGCAAGACAAGGAACTCATTCACTATTTCTTACCAACAGCCAGGTGTGGGACATCCCTTTGGGCTGTTTGTACCAGCTATCATGCTTCTATATCCTCTCAGCTCCTTGTGCACCTTCAGCTCCTTGCTGGCAGGGGTGCACAAGAAGCTGAACAGTCCTTGAGTTATAAGCAGCACTGCTCAGCAACAAGTAAAATACCAGTGTGCTGTCAATTGTTTTCAACTTAAGTCCAAAACACAGCAGTATATGAGCCCCTATGGAAGAACAGGAACTGTGTTCTATCCAAAACCAAGACAGCTAGATTGGATTTCTCCCCCTCCCCCTTTTTGTAGGAATGAAACAAAAAAAAGCAACTTGGTAAAATCTGAGGACTAAACCGTCTAACAACTGTCAACAGTAGGAGGGAGTACAAGTTTTTCTGCTCCTGGAAGCTGACTGTCTGTAATCACATTGCAGCTGCTATCACTCATCACAGACATCTGTCCTCCCTGGTCATACCAGATTCTGCTTTCCTTTTGCTCACTTCAAGGACAAGGCTGGAGCTACCCCTCCTAAGCCTGAGAATGGAGGAAGGGCCCATTCAACTACTGTGCTATTGGCAGTGTCAAGTGTAGTAAAATAGGAGAGACAGAGTGATAGTATTTTATGTTAATATTAACAACTCTTTGAAGCACTCCAGTCTGGTAGCAAAGTTCTGTGGTGGCACTTACACATTAAAAGGGATGCTGATCCCTTTTACTCCCTGTTACTTTGGATGCAGCTTTGTAGTCTTGGGACCTTTTCTCTTTTTTTTTTTTTTTTTTTTTTTTTTGTATTGATATTTTAGTAGGAATATGTGAATCTTTGCCTATTTCCCGGTCCAACTAAAAAATCCCTTAGCTCCAAGTGTGTGAGTTAGAGCTGTAATCTTTGATGACATAAAATTAAGTTTCTGGTAAAAATATGTAGGGTTTTTTTTTTTTTTTTAAAATACAGTTCTAATCAATTTTAACTTCCATCAAGCTTCTTGGGATTTCTGATTTTTTTTTTTTTTGTAATTAGTCATACCTGTCACTCTAAAAATACACACCATCTTGTTAGTGAACAGCTGTGGCAATGCTGACTGAAGTAACTGAACCAACACTATCTAAGGACATTGTGCCCAAGGCAGAAACATTTCATTTAGAGCAGAAACCTTCTAGTGCCAGATGACAGCTCTGTACTTGCACTCAAACATTCTGCCTTATTCACAGAACACATTTCATCAACAAGTAGCATCTGTAGGTACAGCCTTGATCATTCACTTTGTGATCTAATCCATCACCTGCAGGAGGCAGTGGTCTCACAGGGAAATGGCAAGCAGCTGTGCTGTCTGGCCACCTATACAAAGGAATGAGTGACTTTGACACCAGTATTCAGTGGCTTACAAAGGTTGCACACTTTCACTAACCTTTTAACAAGCATTTCAGGTAACTCCCTGCGCATTCTGTCATGAGAAAACACATTACTGTGAGTTCTATTGTGGATTATTAGAAGGTCATTAACTACTACCTGATGCCTTAATTCACTTAATTCATAAGGCCAAACGATACCCCTCTAACCTGCGCATGAATGGTGTATTTGAAAGACATAACTATTGTAATCCTCTCCCCTTGCTTACTGACAGAAGCATGGCTATCTGCCTGTTGGGCTCCATGTCTCGTCTCAGACAGCAAAATAACAGTGCCCCCACACCTCCAACACAACCTCTGCACTGCTGATGGAAACTGCAGGATGCAGAGCTCTGGGCCCCCACTGGCATGGTGCTGCTGACCCCAGGTCTCATTGCTAGTGCTTTTACAATGGGGAAAGGAAACCCATTCCAGATATAAAACATTCATCAGGAGGCTTGCAATTTGTGCTGAACCCAGTTGGCAGCTGACACCTTATCCCAAAACATTCCCAAATGCCTTCTCACTTTCTGTTCTAAAGAGCTCTGCATCTTCACAGCAGCCAGACCTCCTCAGCTGCAGCAGGAACTGTGGTGTCTGAGTTACAAATACTTGGTACCTGTGTACCCTGATGTACCTGGTTTACCAGAGCCATACTTCGTGCATTCCCACAGCACTTAAGTGATTCCCAGTCTGCCAGACATGACATAAAGGGCCTTTCTGAAAAAACAGATGTGGGCAGCTTCCCCCAGGCAGATCCCGCTGCTGAGCTGGCCAACAACACTAAGACAAGATAATTTTGAAGCTGCTCCTGCAGATACAAAAGATTGTCTCAAGTGTCTGTTTCTGTATGTGCATAAGAGTAAGGAGATGTCCTTTGTTTAAAGGAAGGGACAGTGATGGATTAAGATGGTTATGTAGTACCAAAGGGGCTTATAAGTGAGCAAAAGAGCGCGAGTCTCACCTGATCATCTGCAAGGGTTCTGCATCTACATTTCCTGACAGTGCCTGGACAACAACTGATGCTGTGAGACAGAATTCCCTCTTTCCACTGGATACTGGATACCAGGCTCACAATAAATTCCATTAAGTTTGTTACATTCAAACGAGTACTCTAAGTGTCAGAGAAGAGCCCCACTTCCAGAGTTCATAGAGTCAACTGGCTGGCACCTCACATATCTCAGTTTGAGTCTAGGAGCTGCAGCTGGGGCAGGGCAATAGGAGAACTCTTAAACATCAGTTGAGAACCACAGTTTACATAACAGTAGAGGAACAGACCATAGAAATTACTAAAAATGCTACTATAATGCTGAAATAGAACAGAAAGTACCACAATAACAGCAGGACAGCAAAGTCAGGCTACAGCAAATGAGAATGAGCCAAAATGCAGCAACCACACCAAAATGACACAAAAATTGAAGGAAGAGAGCTACTTACCCTTGAAAGGCCACAAAGAGATAGAGACCACCAACAGGAGATGCCCTTTCTTCCCCTGCCAACACTTAAATGAGTTTGGGAAGGGGTGGATCCTGGCTCCACCCCTTCTGGTGGAGCATACACCTGAGCTCCCATGGGTTGGTCCTGCCTTCCTACCAGGTGCTCTGTCACTGTTTCAGGTCATGACTTAGCATTTTTGCTACAGCCACAAACGACTTTGATCTATTTTGATCTCATAGACAGTAGGATAATAGGAAGAGCAGTACAGTTCTACAACCAGAGGTAAAGGCCACAAGTTCATCCTTTATGGATATCGTGGCCACTCATGTTCAGTTGCACAGTATATTGCTGAGGAAAGCAATGGAGGAATATCTGTGAACTTACACAACGCAACTTGGTTACTGAATGTTCTCCTAGATATACTCCACACTGAGTGCTGAAGCAGCTTATTTTTTATGTGCCATTATCTAACTCTCAGAAAAGCTTCAGGTGACTATCTCAGATTAATCAGGAACTGAGATTCAGAAGAAAGGGAGAGAAGATGTGTTTATTTCTCCTTCAAAGCGATGTTAAAACTTTCTGTCAATTCAAAATGTATATATATTTCTTTTTTACAAAAAATGTTTCATTTTAATTTATTTATTTATTTCAATCAGGTTAATCAGAAATTGTGATTGAGAGGGAGAGAAGAGGAGAAGGTGGAAGGGACCTATGGGGATAACCAAGTCAAACTGCCAGACTTCAGGACTAACCAAAATTTATATTATATTATGGAAGGCGTTGTCCTGAACAAGACAAGAATAGGGTATCAGCCAGCTCTCTACCAAGCCTGTTACAGTGTTTGGCACCCTTACAGTAACAAAGTGTTTCCTAATACCCACTCTAAACTTACTGTGGCTCAGCTTTCTGCTGTTCCCTTCTTGCCATTCAAGAGCAGAGCTTGGCACCACCATTTCCCGCTCACACGGCGTGCAGAGAGCAGAGGGGTTACTTCTTGGCCTCCTGTACACTGGAAAATCTCTGCCTCTTCTCACAGGACACGCCTTCCAGACCCGTTATCAGCCTTGTTGCCTTCTTCTGGACATTTTCACAGTCCTTTACATCCTTTTTATATTTTGGAGGCCAGAACTGCACACAGTATGCAAAGTGCGGCTGTGCCAGCAGTAAATATAGCTGGAGAAGCACCTCTTTTTGACCTTCTGGCTATTCTGTGTTTAATGCATTTAAGATCATGGCTTGCCCCTTGTCTACCAGAGTGTACTGCTGGCTCCTGCTGAACTACTGTCACCAGCAAAACCAGGTCCCTTCCAATTGAGCCTTTCACCAGCCACATGTCCCACAGTCAGTGACTGCCTGGTGTCTCAGTTCGAGGAGAATAATCTAAAAGCACACAGAATAAGCAGATTTATTAATGTTTTCTTGTTGTTGTTTTGGTGTTGCATTAATTTATTCTAATCCAGAGACAATGAGTTCCTTTTATCAAGGAACTTGTATTTATTATTACGCTGAGAGATAAAATGTCAAACTGTTCTGACAAACCTGTTCTCAATGGATTATCATGCGATTTGGATGGGACACTGCTCTGAACTCTGCCCTTTGCATGATCTCAAAGGTGCTGTGCAGAAAATCTGCAGCTCTGAAATAAAATAGAACTGTGTTAAAATTAAATCAGAGTGAGAATAGGTTATGTTTGAAGATGTGAAAAATTGTCCCAAGGCAAATGAGGAAATGGGAGAAGAAAGGTTTTTATTCAAAAGGTGTACAAGAGTGTAATGGTGTTCCATCAGAAGTTGAATCATGATAAATGGAGAAAATTAGAAATGTAAAAAGCAGGTTACTGTAAACAACAGCTGCCATCTGTTCTAAAACAAGAAAATTTAGTGGAATTTTGGCCAGAAGGTTCAATCTCCACAGTCATGCTATCACCATCTGCCATCTTCTGCATACAGGATAAAAATCCCACATCTTTTCTTCACACACACTTCCATGTTAGACAGCATTTTAACATCCTGCCCCTCTTTTCTGTCTCTCACAACGGAGTGGAAGAAAGAGGGAGAAAGAGTATGCCACTGACAGAAATCCCAGAGGAATGAGCAGACAATTAACTGATTGCCATGTAGGTAATACTAAGGTACAACTACTGAGAAAGGTCCCTAGTAACTCAGGCATCATATGTCTTTGGCATGGATTTTGTGCAGTAACAGGCAATACTAATGGAGCATAGGTGTACCAGAGGATTGTTTAAAGGAAAGGAATGTATTGCAAACCTTTTTCACAGTTAGTGGAGCTACTATCTATTTCTATGTACGTACCAAGAATGAGGATCAAATGGTTTAAGTGAGTTTGGTGTGATTGCAATGATCTGTTGAATACATTTTGTACTGATGTATAAAACTTACATTGAGATTCCATGTGCCTAAGTAAGGCATTTACTTCTCTCTTTAATTTCACAGGGTAGATTGGTGGGAAGCTTGTCTTTGTCTGTTATCTGCCCAGGGAACTTGGAGGCTTATTTTAGGACTCTCAGTTTCCCAATGCTGTAGGCACTTCTGAAAGGAAAGCCACAGCCTGTATGGACGGGAATATGTTGTGTGAAAGTACCAGAGGAAACAACAAGGGAAGAACACGAGGGGTAGAAATAAACAGCACTAGAAACATAGGCATTAAGCCATACAATAAACCACAAATATTCTTTCCTCGACAAACTGGACTTTGTGCAACTTCACCTGTGGTTTAAGTATACGTTAGGAATTTGGATCTTGAGGTTAATTATTAATACTGTACAGAACGATTTATCCCAAAGCAGGTAATAGAGTTGAATACATGGAAACTATGTTCAATTAGCTGCTGATAGACTGTAATTCAACACTATTGACAATCAGGGGCAGGTCATAACTTCCTGATGCTGTCGTTGTACAGTATTGTTGAGATATGTATATTCTATCAATTCACCATCTGTGTGAGGGCCAAATAGCTTTACAGTCTATTTGTTTTTCTTGGAAAACACTATGTCTCTCCTTAAGTCAAAGCTTTTGGTGCCCTGGCTAGAACACAGATCTGGTGACAGACAGCAGATGTTGCTCTTTGGGCCTCTTCAAACCTCTAATGGATGATCTCTGTGCCTTGCTTTAGGATCAAAAGCTGCCATCTTCCATTCATACTAAACTCCTTGACTAGAAATTGCAGTTACAAAACACTGGGCACGCCTGACTGGAGCAGAAAGCAAAGCAGTGCAGGCTTAATCTTTGGGCTTAAAACTACTCTGTGTTGCAAAAAAGAATTCAGCCCTACTCCTCATTCTGGCTTGTCCCCTACCTGATGGATCTGTTGTGCAAGTTTGAGGACTACCTGGAGAATTGATCCAGGTTAAAAAGTAACTCTACACAAAACAAGGCATAGGGCTGGGGGACAAAATTTTCTTTTTTGCGTAACATGGTTGGTGTGCAAGTTTCAGTGAGAAAGGTCTCAGGCAAGATTTTATGTCACTTATAGGTGCTTGTAGAAAAACAATGTGGGTATACGTGTAACATTCATATACGGGGAAGCAAAGAACTCACTCCTAGAAGCTCTTTGCTGAGGCCAGGTCTGACTGGTCTCACTGCACTCCAATAGAGTGGTGCGCTCAGACTGTTCATTCAGACTGCTGCCACATACAGTGTGCAGGTATAACAAGTGTGGGCAAAAATTTTGTGGGAGCTGAGTAAGAAACACACACACACACAAAAAGAAAGAAAGAAAGAAAGAAAGAAAAAGAAATGAAAAGGAATCTTGCAGTCACTTCTGCTCCTCTTCACTCTCACTCTTCCTCAACAATGCTGTTGATAAATTGGAGGAAGAAAAATTAAAGTTGCCTTAAAATAATTTCCTAAATCTCTCTGGAGTGCTTTAACCTTCTGGATCAACTGGATGTTGCGTTGAGGGACATGGTTTAGTAGGAGCTATTGGGAATAGGTGAACGGTTGGACTGGGTGATCTTTTAGGTCTTTTCCAACCTTAGTGATTCTATGATTCTATGATTCTATGATTCTAAGGGGTTATGTCAGTTCTCTAATCTCTAGCTGTGCTACAGATAAGCAAATATTGAATGACAGCCAAACAGGACTGTTAAAAAGGAAACGTGACTGCTCATGCCTCTCTCAAACTATTCACGTTCACAGTCGTAACATACATCTCTGTGGGCCCTGGAAGAGAAGACACAAGGTAAGCATGCCTGACATTATTGGAGCTGTGCGTTGGTGAGTTAAACAATGCTGTGCTGATTGCCCTTCTGGTAAGATGAGTAGAACTGTGCATGGAACTGTTCTGTCAAACATTTTGAGAAGTGTAGCCAGAGAAGAAGCCGAGTGAGTGCCGAGGGGAGGATGGCTATACAGCTGGGCTCTGACAGCTGGTGTCGGAAGCTGAGTTTGACACCCATTTTTCTGTACTGCTCAGCAAGGGGTTGGAGTTGTGCGTGTGAGGTCGCTCCCTGAGCAAAGCAGAAGGATCAGATCCCCACACATATAGGAAAGGAACAGACGGACGCCCTTGTGTCCGCAACTGGAGGCAGATTTTTAGAAGCACTTTTCAAATGCATTTCTGGCTGATTAGAGCATATAGGAATGCTTATTTTTTCTTCCGTCAGATACTCTAGACTGTGAATGTTCCCTAGCCAAGGTGGCATAGCTTTTCTTGCCTGATATATTTCCTCATAGTATAATCCCCTGCCCATAAGGAAGAACCAGTTCAATAACCTTTGTCTGAAAGTGATATGAAAGCTCAGATTTTGGCAGAATCAAATCAAAAAGGATTTCTGTGCACTGCGTATTTAATGTGTCTTCATTTTGTATCTTACAAATTCTTCACTCTTCCTTTGTAACTCTAAAAATATTCACTCATTCACCATATTTTTATGTCCTTTGTGCCACCAGTTTTCTTATCATAACTTGAAATCTGTTTTTGCTTTTATGATTGGGATTACTGCTACCAGTGTTTCTGATGTGATGAGTGACTCCTCATTTATTCAACTCAGCTCAGTGAGAGAACTTCAGTCATATCAAAATAAGCTTATCCTGAACCTTTTTGCCTGGTCATTACTCTGATATTTCTGAGTGGCTGGGTGTGGGGAGCAGCAGGCCCAGCCTGCCTGCAGAGCGAGCCTGAGGGATGCCCGAGCATCCTGTGGCCATGCCATGGGAGGAGGCTGCCCACCTGAGCTGCATGCAGGCCCAATACTGCCCTGTTTTGGCACTGCCTCATCATGAGACAGCAACCTGCGGGTTTAAGGGAGCACAGGTCTCATAGGCGGTGTCCACGTGCATGTGCCTCATGTAGGCAGGTCCCTGTCAGCCCATGGATGCATCCAAGGACACAAGGTCATGAGCATGTCCTTGGTCATGGCCATGGCCCTTCCTTGTTTCCACCACACCCCTCATCAAAAAAGGGCACTGCTGGGTAAGTGTGAGGTCAGTGCAGCTCTAGCGGTGAGAAGGCAAAAGGACAGGTAAGCCTAAACTGGTGAGTAATAACAGTGTTCATGAAAGCTTAATTAAGCAAGATCTATTTAAGAGATAAGAAGAGGTGACAACCAAAGGAAACATTAGACATTGAAATCCTAGAGGAATTTTGAGAAATAATTATTTACAGAGTGCCATTATTTACATCATCTTTTAGATGCAGTTAACGTACACAAATATGAATAAACAATCAGGGTATTATTAGCCTTTTTATTTCATTTTATAACCTGATGTTTATGAAAATTTCAAGGCTGAATTTCAGTGAATTGTTACAAAACACGTTTTTTTGTTTTGTTTTGTTTGATTTTCCAAGAGATAACAGCAAAACTAAAATCTATAATTTTATTTTTTCTTATTGCAGCTTATACACCCGTAAGCGACAACAGATTAATGATGGAACCATCAAAAGAGTTTGTATTCAATTACAAAGGGTTTTATTTTGCTGTAAATACTACACCTGAGTATGTAGCTTCCCTGGAGAATTTTGAAATCAAGGACAGTGACATATTTATAGCTACTTATCCAAAATCAGGTAAGAATTGAATTGATTCCAATGGGGAAATAAATCTGCTTTTACTCACACTGCATGCCAAAGATTGTTAGCATTGCTTTATAGATCTGAACCATCTCTGAGTATATGCAGTGCAGCATTAGGTACAAACCTGAATAGCCACAGCCTGAAAAACCACACACCTTGTGGTGTGTCCTGCTTGTGTCCTGCTGAGCTGATCTATGTGGCTCTTGTATTTAGTCTGGCAGGTGTGCTCAGAAGAAGGCAAGACTTACAGGTCAAAATGATAAGGCACTGAGATGAACATTAGGGAGCCCAGGTGATGCTAGTTCATTGTCAGGCAGGGCTGGAGGAAGCAGTCCAAGTCAGGCAGAGAGGCAGCATGAGGAAGAAAGATTTAAGAGGTCTAAATGCTAACAAAATGAGATAAAAACTTCTTTGGGAGTGGAAGATTTGTGTTGCAAAGGAATGGGCTGCCCAGAGAAAGGAAGGAGGTGGAAGACAATTTGGATTTATGAATTGCACGCAATGTCATCTTGTTCCCACTTACATTCTTCCCTCTGTCCTACTCCACTATCCGCTTTCTTCCTTACCAGTTACCTAGGGTATGCTCCATCTCCGTGCAAAGTCGTCCAGGTTGATGAAGCCAAGCTGAGCATCCCGAGCTGAACTGGGGAATTACTGGGGAAGGACACTTGCTAAGTTATTGCTCCTCTGGTTCTGAAAATTATTTCTTTATCTTGTTCTGTGGATTTAAATCTATAGCACACACACAGTCTAATCTCCAGAACCAACACCTTCCTTCCCAGGTGAGGCCTTAAGAGCTAGGCTTTGCTTTCAGATGCCTTCCATTCTCTGAGCTTGTACAGGTGAGCCAGCAGTAATAGTTTGCTGCCTTTCTGCATTAATCTGAATTCTCTCAGGTGTCCTTTCCTTTGTGCAAACAGCATAAAAAGGAAAAGAAGCCCAGAAATCAGATCTTCCCTGCCATCAATTTTAATAATAATTATGATAAAAGCAAAGTTCAAATTTTAAAAATTTCTACTTAGGAACTGTGTGGACTCAGAATATTTTGAGCTTAATACTCCATGAAGGCCATCGTAATGGAACAGAAAATATGGAGATGCTGGACAGAATCCCCTGGGTGGAATATAATATTAAAAATATGGATTATGGCAGTCTTCCTTTGCCTCGAGTTTTTGCCACTCACCTGCCTTACTACTTGACTCCAAAAGACCTGAGAAACAAAAAAGGACATGTAAGTGAAGTTATTTCCAACATTCAGTTAAATCCAACCCTGACAATTTGCCTCAGAGATTTGGTTCAAATCCCGTCATTTCCTTCTTTTAGTTTTGCACATCTTGGTACAAATATCACGACTTGAACAAAAGTGAGGAGATCTAGAAATTGCTTATTCAATTTCCTCTTGATTTTTTTGCAGCCCTTGCTGCTAGAAATAGGGATGGTGCAGAAATGCAACTCAGTGGGATGAGCCAGGGAAAAAATCTTGGACTGATGTCACCCTTCTGAAAAGATCAAGTTCCAGTGAAATAATGAGTCTAGAAAAGGCCTCCCACACAAAATTATAGTAGATAAAGAGGCAGTATTTTCTTATTCATCAGTATTGTGAATAGAATGCCCTGTTGTGAATTGTCATTTCTTCATGGATGCAGGTGTAGTGTAGAGCAGAGACAACTCACATGCAGAAAACAACACGGCCTCTTCAAAGACCAGAGCTGAGCTCACAGAGTTCTGACATCACCAACACCGTGCCAGAACTGTGGCTTACCAGAGATGGTTGTAGATTTCCTCATGAGAACTGCAGCAATGTGATGCTGAATCAACCGGGACGTTAAAATGATTTTGTAAGGCGGATGTTACAACCTGTCTATCTTGCACTACTGAATGGTATCAGTGTAGACTCTAACATTCTGTCCCAAGAAGAGATATCAGTGGGCTCAGAACAACCACAACAGGAATACTGCTGCCTATATTGGTAATGGAGTAATGGAGCACTTTGATCTCTCTGAGAGCCATCATCTTGTTGTACTGCAGGTTATTTATGTTGCCAGGAACCCTAAGGACGTGTTGGTTTCTTATTATCACTTCTCCAAATTCATCCGAACACTAGAGAAAATACCGGATTTTAACATTTTCATGGAGAGATTTTTAGCTGGAAAAGGTAGGATATTTTTCTTACTAAGGAGTCTAAACCCTACTCCATGGCCTCAAACAGAACAAGGATTAATTGTAGTAATAAACATCAGTCACCCAGAATCCTCAGCTGTCCTAGCCTGCAACCAAAGCTGGAGTGACCGTCTGAGCTGGGCCCTACTTTCAGTGCAGATTACAAGAAGTCAGGGGTCAAATGCCACATAACATAAAAAAGCATCACACAGGTGCTGTGATCATATGTGTACATCCACACTCTAAAAAGCCAAAAAGCCAACCGAATTGGGCCCCTGTGGGCCCCCCTCCGAGCCTTGGGGAAATGCAGAAACAGAAGAGAGGGAAGAATACAGTCCTGTCCTTGAAAGTAATAGAGGTGGTAGAGCAAGGCTGATAATTCTACTGCTTTAATTTGCTGATGGCTGTAAATAGCAGATCTCCCTCACACTCCACTTTTTATTTTTTGTTTTTCCTTCTTAAGTGCTTGGCAGTGCCTGGTTTGACCACGTTTCAGGCTGGTACAACCATGCAAAGGATTTCAATATACTCTTCCTGACCTACGAGGAGATGAAAAAGGTGAGGTCCATCGTATCACCATCTTCCAGATATTTTCTTCCTATATTGAATGCATTTTCAGGTAGGTCTTTAGATTTATCCATCATGGAGTACACTCAGTCCTCATGGAGAACAAATAAATTGAGACTTCCAAGGGCGTCATGTCATTTTTTCCCATTTGTGCAATGCTTTAGGAAGAATTATTACATAAATCAACTTCTTGCATAATGAGAGTCATCTTCCCAAAAGAAGCCAGACTATGGTATCATAAAAAATGATGGACAGCTTTGGACTCAAACTTAGTGATGTCCTTAACAATCCCGTATTCCACTGCTTTTATGCATTTATGCATTTAGTTTTCACATCATCAGAATGCTTCAAGTTTACTTTATTGCAGGATCTCAGAAGTGCTGTGCTGAAAATCTGCAACTTCATAGGCAAGACGCTGAGTGAAGAGGAAATAGAAAGTGTTGTGAGACAGGCTACATTTGAGAACATGCAGAAGGACCCCAGGGCAAACTACGAGAACATGCCAGACGACATTGCGATCAAGGGGAAGGGCAGATTTCTACGGAAAGGTAAAACAGAAGCAGTCCACTGCGGCAACCACTTAATTCCAACTCTTGGTGTAAAATGAACATAGGGTTTATGGACTTATCAGGATTGCCCCAGTCTCAAAAGGGGAGCTCAGATTAAATGGAATTAACTGTCAGAGTTGTTTTATAGCCCTTCTGTTGCTGTTTTTATCACATTTCCTTAAAGATAATAAAATGTCATGTTTCACTGATGATAACAAAAGTGGCAAATGGCCTGCTGGACATTACAGAAAATCTTGAAGGTTGTACTTCTGAACCAGGTGTAACATACTGCTCTCTTACTGGAGTATCAGTATGATTATGAGCAATTGGCTAAACAGATAGGTGGCTTTCACTGGCAGATAGGGGAGAAAAACCTCTCTCAAACAGAGAAAAACAATGTTTTAAGGCCATCAAGGGACTTACTATCTGGGCACGGCAGCAAATTTGATTTGAACACAGTCGGTGTTCAAACGTTATTCAATCAGGAGACACAGTTTAAGGCTGAAAAAAGTGCTGTCTTGCCAGTCTCCTCCACCTACGCTTACTCTTCCTTTTCAAGGCAACAACCAGCTACATTGTGTGAGCACAGGCCACCTCAGCCAACTGCTCTGAAGGTCAATACATGGCATCCTTGGGCTCCTTGGCAATGCTAAAGCGTTCTGAAGTACAGAGCAGGAGGAAATCCCTAGGGATTAAAGGGGGAGGTGCACTCACATTTAGATAAGTGTTCTCCAAAGAGCACACAAAGCCCTGCTTGAAAGTCCAGCAACACAGAGATGCCAAGGAAGCCTGGAATGGCTTCCTGAGAGTAGATCTCTCTGGTGAAAGGCCAGCTTCAGATAAGTGCCTTCTTCTCACCTCCCTTTGCTGCCTCTTTCCTCAGGCACCATTGGAGACTGGAAAAACATGATGACAGTGGCTCAGAGTGAAAGGTTTGATGAAGTTCTTAAAGAAAAAATACGGACCCTGCCTATCAAATTCACCTGGGAGATAGACAGCGATGTGTAGCCTGGCTTTGAGGTTTGTCACTCTTCGGCGTTCGTCATGGATGGACACACTTGACCTTATGGAAGAACATAATATGATTATTTTCAACTGTGTTGTAGAGATAATAAATAGAAGAACTCATTCAGAAAATGCGAGTTATCTGAAGGAGCTATTCAATTCCATCAGTTTCCTGTTTGTAATTTTATGAATTACTGTAGTTAATTTTCATAGTAAACTACAAGTTCCATTCTTCAGGATTGCATTTGCTGGCCTTAATAACACCCCAGTTATAGACAGCCAAATGAACTAGCCCTAATGTTGCATGTTCTGATGCTGCCTACTGACTGAAACACTTCACTACACTGTCTGTTACAGTTCTTCAGGCCATATTTGAAAATTTGAGAAAAAACACGTCGTAGTCATAGCAGTTTTTCAGTGAATGCTCACTCTAGCATTCCGATTGACTTGCTAGAGCTGCTGTGGTAGGAAGCTACCAGCAATCTGTGACCCATACAGACATTGACTCACTATTTGGCATTTAATTTGTCCACGATTCCCGTGATATGTTCATGATTTTAACAAACAAACAAACAAATCAAAACATGATTACATGACAATTCATTTAATCTGTGAGGCCAAATGACACACCTCTAGCTTGTGTGAGAATCTGTAAGACAAAACTACTATTACCTCTGCAGCTAACAACAGGTGCGTACTTGAGTACCTCTCACTTTGCTTACTGACAGAAGCATGGCTGTCTGCCTGCTGGGCTCTATGTCTTGTCTCAGATGCCAAAAATATCAAAAGCAACAATGCACCCACACCTCCAACCCAACCTCTCTGCATTGCTGATAGAACCCCACTGACATGGTACTGGTAACTCCAGGTCTCTCTGCTCTTGCTTTGAGGATGGGAAAATGAAGCCCATCACAGACGCAAAGCATTCCTTAGCAGGCTTGCAACTTGGGATGAGTCTGGTCGGCTGCTGACACCCCATCCCAAAATATTCACAAATATCCTCTCACTTCCTGTTCCAAAGAGTTCTGTGTCCTCACATCTGACAGAGGTCCTCAGCTGCATCAGGAACTGTGGCAGCTGAGTCATAAATACTGGGTACCAGGGTATCCTGATGTATCTGGTGCACAGACCCATGCCTCATGCATACCCACAGCGCATAAGTCTTTAATTCCTGGTCTGCCAATGGCTATGAGATACAGGGCTAATCTAAAATAATGGATCACCTCAAGAGAAGGTGCAGGCTGAACTTCCAGCACCTGCACTACAAAGCCTTGGCCTTACCTGTGCATCAGATCCCCATGTAGGAAACTTAGAAAGCACCCCCCAAGAAGATCTCACTGCAGAACTGGCCAACAATACTGAGACAAGATACTTTTGAAACTGCTCCTGCAGATACAAAAACAATCACTTGAGACAATCTTTTGTATGTACGTAAGAGTAAGGAAATGTCCTTTGTTTAAAGGAATGGATAGTGAGAGCCACGAAGATGATCAGGGGACTGGAGCACCTTCCCTATAAAGACAGGCTGAGGGAGCTGGGCCTGTTCAGCCTGGAGAAAAGAAGGCTGCAGGGTGACCTCATTTAGGTTGGATGCCAGGGGGAAGTTCTTTACAGAGAGAGTGGTGAGGTGCTGGAACAGGCTGCCCAGAGAGGTTGTGGATGCCCCATCCCTGGAGGTGTTCAAGGCCAGGTTGGATGGGGCCCTGGGCAGCCTGGTCTAGTATTAAATGGGGAGGTTGGTGGCCCTGTCTGTGGCAGAGGGGTTGGAGATTCATGACCCTTGAGGTCCCTTCCAACCTGGGCCATTCTGTGATAGTGATGGATTAAGGTAGTTATGTAGGACCAAAGAGGCTTATAAGCGAGCAGAAGAGTGGTGACTCTCACCTGATCCTCTTCCAGGGTTCTGCAACTACAATTCCTGACACCACCTGGATAGCAACTGACCCCATGAGACAGAATCCCCTCTTTCCACTCGACTGGATGTCAGGCTCACAATAAATTCCATTAAGTTTGTTGCATTCTAACAAGTACTCCAAATGTCAGGAAAAGAACCCCACTTCCAGAATTCGTAGAGTCAACCTACTGGCACCTCACGTGTCAGTTGACATGCTGCTTATAAAAGGAAGTGCATCTTTTCCACATTTATAAACTCTATCCACTGCAATCATACTGAGCTAAAACTTGAACTCCTATCTCCCCACATACACATTAACAGGTCTCTGATATGTCTCCAGCATTTATTTCTTCTAATAATCTTCTGCTTCCTTCAGTACAGCCTCAATCAAGAGGGAAGATCATCATGGAAGGAGGAAACATTTTGTTCCAACATTTTCTCAGACACCATCTGCACTCTGTAGTGGGTTTGAACCCTCATTCACTCTTACTGTTACAACATGTACAGAATCAAATTATGATGACTGCTTTTGGTTGATAGTGAATCAACATCCTAACAACTAGCCACAGCAGGACATAGCTTCTGAACTCTGAAACATTCCAAACCATCACTTAACTTGACAAGAAGCATCTAACTTAGCTTTCCAACAAACTGCTTTAAAAAAAAAAAAAAAAAAAAAAAAAAAAAAAAAAAAAAAAAGTAAAATACATTTTGTTTTTTTTTTCCCTTACCTGTCCCAAAGATCAATATTTTCATTTTTCAATCCAGCTGTTTTCACCTTCTGATGGGTTCTACTTACTTTTTGCTGCACCCAAGGAATTTCCTCATACAGAGGAAATTGCAAGCTGCTTTATTTAGACAAAGCCAACCATATCATTAGCCTACAACAAGAATGGGCCTTTTGTACCCCCAACAGTACAGCCAGATCATCTTTCCTTCTAGAACTTCACGTCCTCGATATCAAGAAAGTAAGTTACACAAAACATCTGTGATTTACGTAACCACCACACCCCCTGACACATGCGCCTGAACTTCAGACAAGCAGAATGTTGTTTTTTTCCACCTCTACATATTTACCCTGGGCACAGAAAAGATAAAACTAGTTCAGAATAATAATTCAGGTCTTTTGCTGAGTTTGCCTTAAGTACAAAAAAAACTTGATTACAATTTGGACCTTGATCTTTTACTGTTTTTTTTTTTCAATAGTAGACTACATCGAGTCCCATCACAGTAATAAAAACCCACCTAACACTCAAGACACAGCCTACTGATACCAGTTAACTCTTGCAGCTGCAGATTTTACCAGCATTCAGTACAGAAATGAAAATCAAGTTCTTTGCAATAAATGCAATTACACCAAAGAACTGAAAAATCCCTCTCCAAATTGGAGCCAAGTTGCAATGCACTAAAGGAATGATTTAGAAAAAAAAAAAAAAACACCAGAAATGAAATATCTGATTCTGCAACCTACCGTACAGCTCTTTCTCTCAGAATGCAGGATATCAGCACACTGGATACAGGTGTAGTTTTCTGTCTCGTCCAACAAACTTTTACTTTACTTCAGCAACCATGCAGTTAAAACTGAAGATACTTACGCACAGAGGGGGATTGGATTAGACATAAAGAAAAACGTTTTCTCAGACAGTGGTCAGGCACTGGAATGGCTGCCCAGGGAGGTGGTTAAGTTGCTGTCCCTGGCAATGTTCAAGAGACATCTGGATGAGGAGCTATGAGACATGATTTAGTGGCTTGTGGTAGCAATGGTAATGGGAGGACAATTGGACTAAGATGATCTTGTAGGTCCTTTCCAACCTTGTGATTCTATGATTTTACAATTCTACATCACAGCCTGATGGTTAAAGGTTTCCTAGTAGAAAGACTGAAGTCAGGCACTGGGTGGTGCATTTTAGCAGTGGAGACAGTGGGTCACCCTCACTGGTGTATATTTCTATAAGCGTGGCAGGCAGGCTTTTGCTCATCACTGTCGTGTTTCAACTATGTCAAAAAAGTGTTTGTTAGAGCAAAATTTCAGCTACAAAACAGCCGTTACTGTGCTCTTCCTATCTGTTGTAGTTTCTACAAAAAGAAATAGGAGACACTACTTTCAAAGTGACTAATTACAAGCAAGGCTATCAGTGCTGTTCTCAGTACGACGACTTGGAATTACTAAAATCCATTCAAAGTTAACTGACAGAATTTCATTAGACTAATACAGATTCGACTTCAGTCTAATCCAAAGTTTTAAATACTTAATCTGAACTTCTTCATCAAAAAATAAAATAAAAGATCTACCTCCATTTCTGGAAACTAAGTCGTACAGATGCATCCAAGTCCACTCAGTAAAATTACCTTTTATTTCACAAATGCTAATTGCTAATAAACAAATCAGAACTTTAGACTGAGTCACTGAAACTTGTTTCAAAGACTTGGAGAATTGGACTTGATGAAATATTTTTTTGTCACTTCAACCCTTATTTCCTCTGTTTTGAAAAAAAAAGAAAGTAGCAATGAAAATATAACTTTAACTTTACAGTTATAATTTCTTGAAGCCACACAATCTTTGCATAAAAACCAATAAACGTTAGTGTAAAAACAAAACAAAACAGAAAACCCTGTTAATCTAGAAATTATTATGAAACTCTTTTTCACATTTATGTGATTCTTGAATCATCAGTATCCCACTTAGAAAGCTTTCTCAGATTATCACATTTTGCACAGACTATACAGTATTCTTGGATTCAGTCCAGATTTGAAGAGTACTTCCTCATTGCTTTTATGAAAAATATGCTCATTTTAGACAAACAATTGACAACTCAAAGCAACCTTGCAAAGCTTTCATATGGCTGATGAGACATAGAAGAAAATTAAGTTCTGTGTTGAACAGCATTTTAAAGTGTGCTAGCAGATACACAGGAAACTGGACACAGTAATTACAAACCTTTCAACCCAACTGCATATTTGGAAAAGTCAGACTTTAAATATCATATTAGCTTACAACTTTTTAAATACATTTGGTAATACCTGCTGGTACACAGATCCTCCTTATTGCTTTGAAACACACAATGTTATAATTGAAACTTAGATGCTTATCTCAAGTTCTTATGCGCCAAAACTAAAAATAGCAAATAGAAGATGGTAGAAACAAAGGCATATGGTTCGTTTATAAAAACATTTATAGGGTACTCAAATATTTATTTCTATCTACTGGGAACTCATATTTATTCCTCTTGAGTACAAAAAGACAAGACTATTGAAATGCTATACAAGATCATCCTGAACAGCTGTTCTCAAATGACACAAGCAGAGGATCTTACATACCATTAAATTATTTCTGGAATCAAATTTCTCATCTTGAGCAAGAAATTTCCTAATATTAAAGTTCATAAATCCATTAATCTTCTAAGCATAGATACTTTAGTACAATCCTCTTTTAAAAAGTTGAAGCTGGAGCAGTTAAGGCAATCTACTATAAGTGTTTTAAAATCCAGCACACAGCTTCTAATCATCAAGGTGCCTGGCAGTTATTTGTTCAGAGAGCTGCTTCTTGAAACCTTCATCCACACCATCCTTCCACCTGACACAATACTGAACACTTTATACACATTACTTCAGTGTTCCAGGCTTTTTGGAGGTGTGAAGGGAGGCAGAGCCTATCATAAAGCTAGTAGCTCCACAAGGAACTCTTCAGATGGGAAAACATGCTACCAAGCAACTCACAGATGTTAACTTTACCATATGTTAAGACTTCCACAGTCTGCCAACAGTCTCCTTCTAAAGAACTCTCAGCAACTGTAAATGTAAGCACACTATAAAACACTGTTACTGCATTCTGCGCTCTGACAGTGTTCTCACATTCACTGTTGCCAAAAGCAAATTATTTTTTCTGTCATGGAAGTTCACTGATTCATAAGAACTTTAAAAAAAAAAAAAAAAAAAAAAAAAAAAAAAAAAAAAAGCTTTCTAAACACATCAACCATTTTGAAATCAACCATTTCATTTTGAAGCTGTGGCAAACAAAATTTCACTCTAACATGTAAGTGGTTTTCATTCAACATTAAAAAGTATATGCCCTATTAAAAATGACTAGTGCTGCCTATCTATAGTTGTTCAGCTAATAATTTGGGGTATCAGAAGGGACCATTATTTATTGCATTATAAAATTTCAAAGAAAAAATCCTGCACAGCACATAAACTGTTCTACTCAAGAAACTTTCCCATGCATATCCTACGAAGGAGATAGCAGAACTCAGCTTCCGCATGCAGGTGTGTTTAACAATCACCATGCCATCTTTTCCTTCTTGCTTGCTCTCACTTCTCTTCAGAGGATGCTTAAAGAAGTGGAGGAAAAAAAAAAAAAAAAAATCAGAAAATATGCCTCAGGTTTTTAATGTGAAATATAAGTCAATTTATTTATGATGATAGTCATCAGAAGACCATACTCCTAGATGTAAAATACTTTTTCTTCTTTGAAAAAAGGAAAATCAATACACATTACTACAACCACAGATGCTGTGGTTTTTCTGCCTCTCTCTCCTTACATAAGTCCATACTGATGACAGAGCCAGTTCAAAAAAAAGTCTAATCACTATCTAAATTAACAGGGTTGTAGTCAGGGTCATCTTCTTCATCCTCCAACTCTAAATCATCCATTTCTTGGAATAAAGATTCATCAACCTCCACACTGTTTCCAGCTACAAAAAAGAAAAGAAGTATTACAAGAAGAGAAAAAAAGTACCTGAACAACAAAATACAGTCTCTGAACACAAAGAGTAAAAATCATGTATATGCACATTTTATATATATATACACACCACACACACATGCAATAAGGAACATCAGATCATATACAATTATCCTTTAAATTTTCTCCATGAGGAAAACTGAAAGGCAGACAACTAATTCAGAGAGGCAGTGATATGTTAAAAAAAAAAAAAAAATTTAGATTTAAATTTGAAAAGCAAGCTGAAGCCTTGTATGCTGTCACACTTTCTTCTAAAATAGATGAAGCTTAGGAGTAAAATTTCAGAACCACTATTACTTTATTTGCATGTATCAATAGCGACATCTTCTGGCCACTGAACAAGGTTCTGTTTTTCATTGCCTTTAAAGCAGACCTTTTTAAACTGCTTCCATCTACACAACATCATTAAACTGTAGCAGCTGCAAAAATTAGTGTTATTTATTAATAACTCCAATTTAAAATTACAACACTAATCTGTGCAGGAGTTTTTAAATAATGGACAGCGACAGGATTAAAAGTTAGCATTAAAAGTTATGTTCCCATAACTTAGGAATAGAGTCCAAATACAAACATGGAGACTACTCTTTTGAGGAAGAAAAACCCATCTTCACTTTAAGCACTTTCGGAGGAAGGCAAAATTAAGCATGTCCTCTAATTAGAAGAAACAACTTCTTCATGACTGCCATTTCAAGTTTATATTCACTGATGCTCAGAACTTCATCATTCTTCTGCATGTGTGGTTTCTGCAATACTATGAGATAATGTTGCTACAGTAAAAAATTGCCTTAACTCACAATGAGTCTTTTGAGCTAGGACAAAAAAGGAGGTATAGAAATAAAATAAATAATATGTGACTGTGAGTGGATTTATTTATCTCTAACAGTTTAACAGCTTTTGGCACAGGCTTACCAAATTTTCAGCTACGATCAGGGAATTTTTTCAGTAAATAAACTAACCTGTACAAAACCATAAAAAGGAACTGCGTTGCACAAAGGCAAGTAATGTTTAACTTGATGCACAAGATGTTTGTTATTGATGTTGATCTTCAGGGAGAAGAAAACAGAACTTCAAAAACTTTAAATGGAAAGGAACTTTTTTTTCTGGGGAGAATAAAATTGCTTTTGTTCAATCTCCAAAACTGCACTTTTCAGAAATGCTTTCCAATTAAAAGTGATACTGACATAAGATTTTAGTCAGAATTAAAATACTGACTTCGCTTAAGAATGTTTACATGTTTTAAGCCACTTCTTTCAGATGCAGAAACAAACAGAAATTTACCTTCCTCCAAGAACTGGATGTCAGATGTATCAAGGTTGTGATCCATTTCAAACAGCTGTTTCCCTAGAAGTTAAAAAGTATATATTTCAAAATGCTGTTTGGCTATGTAACAAGCTAAGGCAACAATAGTTAGCATGCTATCTTAGGCTATACAGATTATAATATGTTTGAAATGTGGCTGGGAAAATTTACACCATCAGTCTCACAGCCTTTATTCAGTCCTGATCTTGTATTCTACAATAAATCTTTGGGAACTGGACAGATTAAGCTATCTCCTTCATATGAAAATGAAGTTGGATGTACAAACCAGTCACCAGCTCCTACTGTGAAGGAAATACCACATAATGCAAAGTAAAGCCTTTCTAATTGGGAGGTGGGGAAAGGAAAGTTCAAGACATTGCACAAGCCTTTCCATCTGCATTTGCATTGGTTTTTTTTAATCTTCTATCAGAAAGACTGACACTTTGGGTAAAACATTCAAAGACATCTTTTTCTTCTACTGGAGTACCCCATAAAATCTGAAAATAAGCCTTTTTTACTTTTGTAAGGTGTAAACTTACATATATGTATATACATCTAGTTACATACATATGTATAAACTAGACTATTAAGGAGAAAAACAGCATGCTAACAATATCAAGAACAAAAAAACTAGAAGTCTGATTTCTACTTACTCTTTTCAGATGCCCAAACACATTCCAATCATAAGGAAATCAAGTACTCTGTACAGATTTCACTGGACTTACTACCATTAAGACTTCTATCAAGTTTGATCAAAACCAGCCAAAGGTTTCAAAAGCCTTCAGAACAGAAGATGGAGGTAACAGCGAATACAGTGGAACTGTCAGGTCACAGCCTGAATCAGTAGTTGAGCACCAGGTAAGAAGATGTGGCAAACCCAGGGAGCTCATGTTGCTTGCAAGCAACACACCTGAATGAAAAGGCGGAGCCTGGATCCATCCCTCCTCATCCTCATGAGCAGGTAAGTGAGCAGCATCTCTCTGATTAGAGACTGCACTCCTCGAGCCATCACTGTTTGTTGACAGGGATGAACCAATTTTTGTTCTTTGTATCCCATTAGAAGGTACTGTATACATACTGTGAATAGCCTCCTTTCGCCATTCAGTGATACCACACAATCGTATCAGTTTTGTTTTCTGATGTAATCAGGTTAAAAAGTGGATTTATCATCACAGGAGAACCAAAGTTAAGCTGTAGTGTCTGGAGAATGCTATTTAAGACTTATTTTTGCATACAGGCTCTCTTAAAATAATTTCTTCTACATTTTTTTTTCCAGTGGATAGAGTTTGGATTCTGCTGGATTGGGATCTACAGACAACACATCCTAGAACTATAATTACAATAGCTTTTCTCCAAAATACTATAGGAAAACTATCATTCTCACTAAGCATCATAAGCTTGTTGCATCCCCTAGACAGCCACTGTGTTGCTTCAGTTCATCTGCAACATCCCAAACTCCTACATGCCTTCGAATAATTTTAAGTCATGGCATGATCCAATACAAATAAGGCCAAATCACCACACTGCTCAGTGTAGATTCTTTCTGTTGTTTAATAATCCCCAGCTACTTATGCTAGAGCAATGCTCATCAGCTGGAGCTCAAAGCAATAGACTGCCTGGCATAAAACCAAAAGCTTGAATACACAGCTTAGGAACCTTTATGACTTCACTTGAAATCTTGACTCACTCAGCTTTCTATTTAGCCCACCAAAGAGCTCAAGAAGACTTGGAGAAACATGAACAACAATAATTTAATATTGCATTAAAATCTGTTTACCATTATTATCCTTCAAAGTAAGAATTACTTTTAAGGCTTATCATGATAGTCTGAGAACATTGCAAAAGCTTCAGGTACAGTTTTAAATCATACCACTTAATTTATTTTTGCCCGCTTGTTCTTCTTCTTTCATCTTTTTTCTTTTTATTTCTAAGAGTTCCGCATCAAACTTTGCTTTCCAGTTCAGGAAATTCTCAATTGTAACAGGAGTGCCATGAAAGCGTTGCTGAAAAAAAAAAAAAACAAACAACAGAAAACAAATATGATCAATTAGCAAAACTAGGAGTGAAGATGAGCGTTCTCTTCCTTACTTACATTGCAGCATCTCAGAAGCATTTGCTTGCTGTGAGGCATTCTCAGAAATTAACTCTAACCCCAAGCACATACAAAGAACACATTCTTGCTTGTTTCTATTCTCCCCATGGTTCTCTCCCTTCAGAGAGCTGCAGAGAGGTGGAAATTATAGAAAAACACCAAGTAATACATTTGAACCTACTGTGCAAAAGCTTGTAACATATCAATAATAAAGTTTATGCTTAAGTAGCAGCATTTATCAACTCCTACATGCAATCTAGACTGAAACTTTCTATAAAAAAATACATTAACTGTTCTCTGTTACTGACAGACAAAAAGGGTTGGCAGGGATTTTTTTTTCCTACTATTTCAGAAATACCAAATATTTCATGTTTCATCACCCTCTAGCTACTCAAGAAAGCACACGATCAGTAGTTAATGCAGCATGTCCCATGGATAGAAAAATTATTCCATGCTGATTGATGAAAAGTACCTGTGCAGGGAGGACAAACCACATCCTGAAGACTAGTCCTTACTGCTTCTGCTCCACCAAGGAAGACAGACTTCTTCAGAACAAGAGCAGTCTGTGCACAGCATTACATACTCTATCCTTTTTTACTTCCTGCTTCAAATAAGAAACTGACTACAGAGACTTTGTTTTCACTTGGGAAAAATATCCCTGCCCCAGTCTTAGGAAGTAAGGCTGGAGGGGGGTGTGAACACGCAACACATATGTTAAAAGATTGCTTTAGAAAGTGAGGGGAAAAATAAATAAAGACCTTTGAAGTGCAATGAACTACCTTGTGGCCTTTAAGAATTAACTACATCAACTTCAGGCTAGATGTTACTCTCCTACTACAGCTCAGAGTTGCTTTTGCATCAAGCCCATGCATCAAGAAAAGTTAAATCTTCAGTTAGAAAAAATATTTTACATACTTTTTCCTCTTCTTCGGCTTCTCTTTCTTTCTGTTTCTTTTCCTCCTCTCTTCGTGTTTTTATTTGATCCACTATTTCATTTAATTTCTCCTGTACTGCAGACACTAGAGTGAAGATCATTACCATTCCCAAATTTTCTTCTGCCTACAACACAAACAAGGCAAACTCAAGCAGAAGAACCCTATATCTTCAGAAGCTCAATACATATATTTTTTCAGAAAGCAGAATTGTGTACATACACACAGATAACACAGCTGAGGCACTCTACATTCATTTCAAAGTTCACTGTAAAATCCAAGTCAATTGGCCAGATAAACAAGTTAAAGTCACTCTCAAATGAATGGGTAAGCAGCTAAACGTTGATGATGATAATAATATGTCATCAACATATTCTAGACACCAGGGGAATTTCTTCATGGATAAAAAAAAATCTACAGTAGTTTGTAAAAACTACAAGTTTATAAAATTTAGATTTTAAGAAACCAAGAGACACTCAGAAACTGCGTTCCACCTAATTCCTTAATCCCTTACTCCCTTACATATGTTCCTTCCAGGTGGGACAAAATCAAAAATCACCAGCTGCTGGAATAAAGGTGTAAAATGTAAACTAAAAAGAGAATGACTGAAGAACACTTTACAGCCATTTAAGGCAGATAAGATTGGTCAAGAAATATTTAAGTCAACAAGAATGTTTCCTCTTCATACCTTCACAATGCACTGTCACTGACACCAAGGGTCAAAGAGTATTTTTTCTTGATCCAAAATAGTTATGTTATTGAAATGTAGCCTTTTTTTTTGTTTCTTTCCAAATAAAACTGAACTGAATTAGCTTCACAAATACTATTTATACACAGTTAAATGAATTCATCTTGAGATAGAAATGCTAAGAGGGGAAGCTGTAGAACCCTTCCACTTCCTTATTCTGCATGTGCACACTGAATTAGCTCTGTATTTTAGTTTAACATCATTTATACCACTAATGCCATTTACCAAATTCAAATCTCAAAGTCAGCCCTTACAGTATGGAAGTTATTTCAAATCAGTAGGTCATCTCTAAGAAAACAACCGAATTGAGGAATAAATTCTGACTAAATCAAGTGATATCAAGATAAATTGAGATATTCCATTTTACTTACCTGCTGTTCCAACAGGTTTATTATGCCTGTGACATCATTATCTTCAAGATTCTCCTGAGAGACAATTTCATAAAGGGGAGTTTCATCAGGGTATTTTTCTCTGTAGGTAAACTTAAGGGTTGTTTGGACATCTACAAAACAAAAAAAAAAATACACATTACAGTGATTATCTTACAGAATTATAATTGCACATTTTTCTATTGCATCAACAGCTTAAATATCTTAAGATAGGAAAAGAACTTGTCTTAAAGGAACAGTCATCTTACACACACATTACATCTTACAAAACAAATTTAAATATAATGCAATATATTACCACTAAGACTGAAGTTAACCCTTACATAAGCTATTCCAGACTATTTATATCTGAGAAGACTTTAGAAAGACTGGAAATTTTTCTGTGGTACAGTGGATACCAGAGTGGTGACCTCTTTTCCCTGACATCCCACTTAATGCTGGAGAAGATGAAGCAAGAGTCCTAACAACCAAACCTAGAGAGAATCTCAGCATATTACTGCTTTAAATTCTGCATACCTGGTTGGAGCAACAACCAGTGTGGTAGTTAACAGCTCCACACACAGCATATGACAAAAACATAAATGCCCATTAGACATCAATAAGCAAAGAGGAAAACTGCCTAAGGAACACACACTCAATCTGATGTTACTGAGAGCTAGCCCTGCAAGGAAATAAGGCCAGAAAGAACTACATTCCTTCCTTTCATGCATCTTGACAGAATACCAGGCAGGAACCTTTCCCTTCAGTTCATGACTCGCAGTTCTGGCAGCCCAATTCTCCCTTTAACACACACTTGCTCCACACAGGGCTTACTCCTTTAAAAAAGAAGGAGGTGGCAGCAGTTTCTTTCCTCTAACTCATGAACACAGAATAACAAATATATATATATAAACTTGAAAGTTAATATACAGGAAGGGAGATTATTCTATTTTAGACATAATGAACTTACTTTCATCATTTTCACCTGCTTCCGATGTCACAGTAATTGTGAAAGTTGTTGGCTTTTCTGACAACACTGTTAAAAAAAGAGAAAAAAAGATATACGTTAAATCAGACAACTGCTTTACATAATTAAAACTGAATTTCTCTAGGACTAGTAAGGTATACAGGCCTCTTGATACAGTGTTTAAGCCTTTAAAATTCATTAAAAGGTGCTTTCCAGTTAACTGCTGTTTTCCATGTGATGTGATGTTTGAAGTTCTTGCTGAATGACAGCAATAGCAAGTAGTTAGCAAGAGTACAGACATACCTCCCACTAAGTGACTTGAACTAGTAAAGCAAATATAAGCAGAAAGGTCCCAAAGCTAGTTCACTTTATTGTGCTAGATAGGTACAATGGGTGTCCAGTCCATTTCTGACCCTAGACATCTTTACAGTATATTTATTCCTATCACTGTATTTAGGGCGGAAGTGGAAAATGATTCTTAAAAAAAAAAAAAAAAGAGATGGATGATGCTTTCCTTCAAGAATTCTGGAAATAACCTAGAAAAGGGGGGGTGAATTTTAAATAGTCAATACAAAAAATTAAATCCATGAGCAACCATACTCACCCGCAAAAGCAAAGTAAGGCTTTGTTTATTGCCCACCTGTGAAGTAGGCAGCTAAAAGACAGACAGTGGCTCCTAACAGACCAAAAAAAAAAAGGTAAATCCATGTTCTGCTGTCATGGACTGGATGTTTTTACCTCCCTGCTCAAGCATGAGCTACAAGTGAAATCCCTGATTAAGGATTGTTCTGTACCACTGCTGTAAGCTATAACCAATCTAGTATATGTGATCTGACACTGCTAACTGAATTAACTGCTAACGTACCACCACTACAGCCTTTTGTGCTCTCTCTTCTTTATGGGTATGAGTGCATTATTACTCGGGCAAACAACAAATCAGAATAAACACTCGACTACTCGAAAGCGTATTAGTCACTGACTCAGCATCCTCAGCTACAGGACACCGGTCCACGTTGCTTTAAAGTAAAAATGAAGAACCAGAAGCGTTTCCAGACTAAAGCAATAAACAAACGCAGCGGGTAAATGGCAGAGCGAAGTTAGCGTGGACAAGATGAGGCGAGCAGATACTGCGCAGGTAGGAAGAAGAGAACGTGCAGAAATCTCGGGCACGAAGCCTTCGATTGCAGCCCGTCGGGTGCTGGACACCGAGAGCGCATCCTGCACACAGACTGCCCTAATCCTGGAACTGAGGCACCCCGGCACCACACCCACAGCCGGCACGGCACGCTTAAGGACCCCGAACACTCCACGCTCCACTCAACCTTCACCCTGAGAAAGCCATAAGAAAAGGGGCGGCAGGCAGCGCCCCGTAGCCGGCCGGGCCTCCATCGCCTCGCCGCGGCTCACCCGTGAACGAGTCCGGGTAGATGGACTCCAGGGCCTCCAGCTCGTTGCGCTGCTCCTCGCTATAGTCCGTCATCGCCGCCAACGGCCATGGGCCGCGCACACCGCATGCGCGCCGCCCGCCGGTATCGGCTGGCAGCGCCTGGCGCCGGCCGCGCGACTCGCTCGGCAGTAGATGGCTTTGGGCTGGGGGCGGTGCTCAGCACGGGGGTCGTTGTGGTCGTCTCTTGTTTAGCTTAAATCCGCTCTCCTTGCGCTGCGCTCTGAAGCAGCAGCAGTTGAGGAGCTGCGGTTCAGCCTTTGCTGTGTGGACACCTGTGGACTCTACCCGGAGAGTTCAGCATATGCAGAGCTACTTTAAAAAGACATTGCTCCTATTCGGTCGATGTCGTTCTTCAGCTGGAAACCTATAGGGGTCAGCAGGCTGAAGGGTATTCACAAGTTGCTTTAGGAAGTACAAGGTAGGGCTCTGGTGGCAGCTGACTGACATCCCAGAGTGAAATTGGAAGTTCCTCTGGTGTGGTGGTAGCGCAGGTTGGAGTTAGAAAGCACCAACAGACATCTCAGGGGTTTTCCCAGTTACACCACACAGATGGCAGAGTTGCGTGAGCACAGAACTGGAAAAATCAAAGCTGGTACACTATCACCCCGTGTGGGCTTCCTACAAGGGTGGGTTTAAAGGTTAATCAGCACAAGACACCAATTGGCACTTGTTACATAGCATTGTTTAAGGTGCATCCACCACTGACAGTTCTCCCTCAGATATTTGTACAACACTGAGGTTACAGGAAGCTTTTGTTGTAGAAATAATCATTTTCAGTCTGAGTGAGCAAACTGCAATCCTAAACTGATTTTGGGTAAGATGACACCAGTATTAGCAGACATGGGCAGTTCAGTGCCTTGTGGATTTTTCTCTAGCTTCAAACTCTTTAGGAGGCGGTGCCTTATTTCATTACCAATCCATGACATATTTCAGGAGCAGAGAAATGAAGGGAAATGCACCATAATCCATAATACTACAGCTGTATTTAATGCTATGGATTAACATATCCCAACAAGGCAATATTTTGCATTTTAGCAGGCTGAATTCACAATGACAGATAAAGTTTGTTATTCAGATTAAAAAAAAAAAAAACAAACTCTAAAAAACAGAGGAAAAAACAGCAATTGGGACAAAGCTAGAGAACATGAAGATTATTTTAAAATTAGTTTCACTACAGTTATGAGATAGCTCAATTTGTCTTTTTACAAATTCTGCATCATTTCATAGTGGCACTGTGAAATAAGGTACAGAATAGAAAAAAAAAAAATCACAACAGGTAGCAGCTAGTTTTTGTTACTCCAATCAGAGAGGCAGGAGAAACTTTCTGAAAACATACAGCTGCTTTGTGTATCTGATTGTGCATAGTGTTCCATCCTCAAAAAAAAAAAAAAAAAAAAAAACACAAACCAAAACCAAACACCAATGAATCTAAAGTGAAATCAGAGATTGTATTCCCTAACAGATTCTTTGCTTCCTAAGCTGATCATACATACCATGCAGTTCTATTAATAGAAACTTTAGGATTCAAGTGAGACTTGAGATTTGTAAAATTTTCAGTGATGAAAATTGCATTATTCCAGTTACTCAGCATATTCAGCTTTTTCAAGTCCATGTTTAGAAGTTTCTCAAAGGAAGAGCAAACACACTTGAACAAGACCTGCTTTTTAGCATGCTCTCAACTCCTGTATTTTCTAAGGGAAAGTGCTACATGTGTTTTTCCTATTTTAAGACTGTTCTTTTGTTGTTGGTTTTAATAAAATGACAAAAAAAAAAAACACCCTGTAGGTAGCATCCTATATCCTAGCCTATAGTTAGGTAGCACACAGTCCACAGGCTGCAAGGCAATTCAGGAAGCAATGATGACAGCAATGACTGAGGGCACAGTAGTATGACTGAATTTTAACATTTTCAAAGGCAAAGCAAATTTAACTTCAGAAGGATATTTCCCCACATAGTAGGCCAGCTTACCTGTAAAGTCTGACACATTTTGAAGTACGTACAATAGGAATAGGAAATAGACCTTGCTACTGCTTCCACTCAGGAAGCACTCAAATTCAAGTTTCCACATGTGAAGTGTCCTTTTTGCTTTTTTTTTGTTGTTGTTGTTGGGGGGGGGGGGGGGCCCCCTCCTCCCCATAACTGCTATATGATTCACCCCTCCTTTTCTTGTGCATCTAAATTCTGTTAAAAATATCAAGTGGCCTGAAAGTTTTCAAACCACTTTATCTGGACTCAGCCTTGGTTGAGGAGGCGTTTTATCCTCCTCAAAGAAAGTGGAAAGAGGAAAAATAAAGTATTTCTACTGGAGGTCGTTAAGACAAAGCTAGATATCTGCTTCTACTTAATACAGAGTGGATCAGGCTCATAGGATCGAATCACTCAGAATCTACTATTAAAGATTTTTTAACAAGAGGGAAGAGAAAGCATTTAAGCATAGCTTTCTTACCCAGTGAAACTCATCCCTTTTGCAGAACTGTTAGAAAGTGAAGCTGCAGCTTGAAACAGCCCATCCCAGTCAGATGGGGCCTCTGACCTCTGCATCCCACAGGAGTCATACACCATCAGGAGCAGTGTATAAGTATCTGAAGGACTACATTAACAAAGTATTTATTCATGCCCTTTATGTAATAAGGTATCAGAAAGCTCCACCACAGTTCAGGTCTAAAGCAGAGCTAGACACTCCTGATTTTTCCACAAGGTGTCGGCAGGGGCTCAGAACCTAACAGCTAAGTTATGGTCAGGGGTCTTCATCAAGCTTCAGATATTTTCTGTCTGCCGAGTCCTTGAGTGCCCAGTCATGGAGGAGACTGTAGTCGTAATGCTCCTCATCCACTAATTTTAGGAAGGCCAGTCCAGAGATAGCTTGCCACTCCCTGAGTGATGGGATACGGATTTCATTTATATTTTCATTTCCTGGGACAAATCCAAAGAACTTCTTTACGTGCTTCATGGCATAAAGCTTGGAGTGCTGGTCTGTTGCTTCATCAAAGAGCTCTTGCTCATTACGGACATAGCTGGTCCAGTACCTGAAGTGCAGGAAGCTGAGCGGGGAGAAGCAGCTTGCCAGGCAGTAAGACAGGAAGACAGTGATGACTACCACAGCAATCAGAAGCCAGCCAGCCACCTTCCAAAAGCAAACAAACAAGATCAGAGCTGAAAGAACCCATAGTGGTATTTTCTGGACATAAAAAATAGAAATTTAAGACAATCTTTCTTGCTTTTCCCAAATAAGGAGGCTAGCAGAGGATAAGCATGGCTTGTATCTATTGCCATCGCACCCAGTCCCTGACTACTGCAGACAGCTGAAATTCATTTCTTCCATCAAGTTTAAGGAAGACGTGATGAATAACTTAAGGATGTTCGCCCTACAGCTACTAGTGTGAATCTGCAACATAGAAACCCTCTAATTCCTAGCCCAAGTTACTTTATTTACCATATTTACAATCAATTTTCCTTGAAGTAATAACGTTAACATTCTCCCTAGTTCTAGCTGGAATATTATCTAGTTGGAATATTAACTTCTAGACTCAAGTCTGATCCCCAAGACAAACAAACAAAAACAAACAAACAACCAGCAACAACAGGACTTTGGTTTATATGGAGCTCTCACAGTCTGCACCCCTTAGACACATTTCTTGTGCTTGAGTTCAAGAAGCTTCCTGCCCTTCAGTGGCTCTTGAACTTCCGTTTGTCTTACTTGATGATGCTTCTCAAGACACAAGCATGCATCTTCCAGTAGCAAGGGTCAGAAGTGACATTTATGTACTGGATTTTCAATTCCACCTATGGGAACAAGTCAGGCTCCACTCAAGGCAGAAAGACGTTGATCCTGCTCTGTCCTCACCCTTTGCCTTCTCAATAAACTGTGGTGTCATTGCTAAATCTGCAGACAACAGCTTTCACAGCAGAAACGAAGTGGATTACTCACCTGTGACTGGTACCGGAGCAGGAGGATCACTTCATCTCTTGCCCTGCTCAGCTCTGGTGGAACTAGTTGACTGCACGGAAACGCAGCCAAAATCCTCTGGCGTTCACTAATAGTCACGTTAGGAATATCTCCATAGTAGTACACAGAGACATATTCACTCACAGCACACACATAGTAGGAGCCATTTATCAGAGTGACTGCTAGCCATGTCACTGGAGCAACCAGCGCTCTCCCAGTGATGCTGCACAGTACAAAGCAGGTCAGTTTGCACTGTAGTAACTGATTCCACGTGCTCTCTGTTAGAAGAGGAGACCTCTTGCCTGTAACCAGCCTCCAGGTCTGGTTGTTCAGAGCATAGCCAATAACCAAAAGAATCAATGCAGGAACACCCAGGAAGGCCAACCCATAGATGAGGTTCTGCCCCACATGACAAGGACAACTGAATGTAAAGAAAGAGAAGAGTTGCTGCCCACCAATTGTCAGTATTGCAATTATAGCATTAGCAATAACAACCTCTTTGCCTTTCAGAAAGGTTAGCCACTTTGGAAGGAAAGTCATTTTAGGTTTCACTGTTTACCAGATAGATTCTCTTGCATTAAGTCACTACTAGCTTTTAGATATAGATAACTGATATTAATGGTAGACTAGAACAGAAACAAGCCAATCCCAATAGTTTAAAATACAAAACAACAACTAAAAAATTCTAACACAACAAGAGGAAGCTTGCTAGTCTTTCTTCTCTAATTAGCTCCTGATTGCTCAATAAGAGATATAGCCTTGTTTACTAGCTTTTATCTGCTTGAAGATATTCAGTCATGTGTTTTAGCTGATCCAATAAATTTCTCTCAGCAGTTTGAGGACATTCATCATTTAGGGAACTGTGAGCTCTGCCAGCTGATTGCTAATTGGCTGAAGCTACCAATCAGTTCTCTCTGCCTGTTCTCCATCAGCAGCAAATTAATATCTATCCTGCCAGGGTAAATTGGTCAGCTGTTTTCCAATCAGTGGTAATTAGCAGAAGCATGGTATGAGGTTAGAAAAAAGAAATACTGAAAAAAAGGGTAAAATGGATTGTTTTCAACTATTCTGTATTAAAAAAAAAAGAAAATGAACAAACTTTCCCTTGCTAAGTGGACTGATGATAAAAGAAAAAGCAGCAGAGATATTTTAAAATGCTTCAACATTAAAATAAAAATGGAAAATATTAAATAAGATGCACGGAGTTGAGAATCCCAATTCTGTTCACATTTAATAGTAATTCTGCTTGTGTTTCAATTTTCTTTCCCAGTATACAAGATGTGGTTAGCTGCTGGACCTTGAGGATTTTAGCGTGTCACTTGCAGGGGCAAGAAGCTACCATGTCTCATTTACTGGAAGTACTGAACAATCCTTTACGCTATCTCCTTCAGAAAGATTTTATTTGGCAATCTATAATCTGCTATTCTCTGTCAAGTCATCTTCAGATGAACTTGTGGTAATAGCTAGCATTTATATAGTATGTTCACAATTTCCATCTTTCAGATTTATGTATGTATCATCAATCCCATGCTGTGGACTGAGATAGATAGAAATTAGACATTTTCACAGCTGGTTTCTAAATAGTGAAATGAATGATCTGGGCTCTTAGCACCTCTTACAAATCAAGCCTTAAATGCAGATTCATTTAAAACATGTCACTGGTGATGATTTTCTTCAGGTTGCACTTTGTCTAGGGTCTTGCTGTCTGGCAGTTCTGTCCATTGTACACTCCAGTCCAATTTGGTACTGAATATGCAAGTACTTGTGGGGATTTAGGTTTTGAGAAGTCTAACTGCCTGTAACACAAAGATTTTGACCAAGAACAGGAAGAAGATCCATACAGGCTATGAGGAAAGTTGTACAGATGATCATATGCAGCTTGCTTGTGCTTGGCAGCATGATAGAGTCTGACAGCCTCCTCAATCCCCATGAGGAGGAGTTGCTAATAATAACTTCCAGTATAAAATGTAGTTTTAGCACCCATGATATCTGCAAGAATAACAGAAACACTCTTGTTGCCACAGTGATGGATTTCCTGTTTTCAAGGCAAGACCCTATTCCTTTAGTGCATTTTTGGGGTGGACATCTGATTATCTAATATATGAATGAGGCCCTTGCTGTCATTTGGCTCACAAAACTGTGCGACGCCATTACACAAAACTTAAAGTAATAGAGATATATGATTAAACATTTAGCAGCACTTTGCCTCTGCTTTTCTGGACTCTTGGCATTTTGGGCAGTGTAGTACCATAACAAATTCTAGTACTTTCTGAATTCTTTTCAGAAACACAATATTTTCTGTACTTTTTTTTTCTTTCAAATTAGTGATATTTTATTTTGTCAAAATTTATACCCTTCAGGTCCAGCAGAAAAAACTTGTGTGGTTCTCACAGAATTATATTGAAGTTGTGTTTTATAACATTCTTTAATTTTACATCAGTTCATTTTCAAATTTCCAATAATTGCTACTAAACTCTCTTTAAACTCTCTTTTGGAACACATTTTATTTACAGGAAAGCAGGGTTTTCCCACACAACATTTGTTTACTCCAGAAGAACATTAGATGTGAAACTGAAGAAGTGAACAATACTGAAATATTCATAGTCAGCCTAAGGCTGTTGAGTGATGCAATTTATATAATCAATTAAACAACTTTGCAAAGCCACTTTTTTTTTTTTTTTTCTTTTTTTTTTTTTAAATGTTTTCTTTCATGTTGTGCTGGAAAAAACCCTGCTGGGTCATCCTGTTGTGGAACAAATTACATTGTTGGATCCAATTGAGTTTGAGTGGCACATCAAACCTTTGAGTAGTCATCTTTGCAGAGGAACCTGGTGTCTTGAGTAGACATCTTGTCTCTTTATCTGATTCTCAGGAGGAGTTAGGACTCAATGCAGTCCAAGATACCACAACTTCAGGTGACACCCAGCTCACCTTTGAGGCAAAGAGATGCTTGAAGCTGATGTCTGAGGCAAGTAGCAATACATGGGCAAAGCTTTGTCATGTTCTAGCTTGTCATTTTGCGGGATTCTCTGTCAGCTAAAATTCACTGCCAGGAATCTCAACAAAATCAGGTGCTTCTTCTGAAGACGTGAAAACTGTTCTTGGGCTGTGTAGGCTAACAAAGCAATTTCTGTCAACTCATACTCAAAATTCTCAGATAGGGCACCACAGAAAAATGGCAGCAATGGCATTGCTTTCTTCTGAAACATGGCCGAAGCAGCAGCCACACTGGCAAATGCACTCAGTTGTGATGAGTGAGACATGCTCAAATGCATTGATTGTTTTTATGTAGCTCCAAATACCGCATCACCTACCTTCTCAAAGTTTGAAATCAAATTTATGTGCAAAATATTTAACACAACATTTATCTGGTTGAAGACAAAGAGCAAAAAAAAAAAAAAAAAACCCAGCCCAATATTGCACAGATTTGGACCTGTCTTTGGTGGGAAATGTGTTCTTATTTTGGTTCAAATAACTTTTTAAGATGCTGAGTGCACCAGTGAACTTTATACTGCTCTGCACTCTGGAATATTTCTGTCTGGGAGAAAGACACTGGACTACTGAGGAAATCACACACTTAGCTCCAGAGGTTTCAGCTTTGCCGTAACAGCCAATCTACTGTATGAGGCAGAGACCTGGCACCCATGTTTATGCATGCATTTGAACTTCAGGAGTTTGTGTGTATTTATTTTCAGTTAAATGGGAAGGGAGGGAACTGTTATGGCACTCAAGCAATGTGCCTCACACCAAGTTCTTGGGGCGGAGGGCAAAAATCCTCTCCTGACAAATGTAAAAGGGAGGTAGAGGGTCATACTGACTTCCTCACTGTTCAAATTGCCTTGGATATATTCTGATAAGTCTATGCTAAGTCTTAAAAAAACAGCTGCCAGGTATGTGCCAGTCTCTATACTTTACATGGGGATGCAAAATTAGACAGCAGTTAAAAATCGTGAGGTAGTTTTCTCCAGATTCTGAAGATGTGGTTTCAATCCACCATTGACTCAACTCTCTGGAATAATTTAATTTCAAGTTTATTCGGACACAGCATTGAAGCTTCATCTTCTGTAGTGTGTGCAACCTTTCAAAACATAACATATGCTCTCTAATAGATCTCATTATCTGTGAGAAGTTACAGATGTACCTGTATGCATGTATCACATATTTCACTTTCTGCTCTGCAGTGTTCCTTCATGATTTTAGTATTAATAATGTAGGCTAAAATAATTCATCCTTATACTCAGAACTGGATAAATAAAATGGTGTTCACTTATGGGCAGCCTTAAGTGCTTTGTGATGGTTTCACTGCAGATAATTTATGCTAATGATAATCTTTTAGGGCTGTTTTTTTAAACGCTATGCAGTACATTTTCCTACAGAATGTGGAACATCTCTTGCAATAAGAGACGTGCTCGATGCTTGTGGCCAGTTGGAGACAATCTGGGAAACAAATCCATCTCAGACTCCATTTAGAAATGCAAGTGATTATCTAGAGAATTTTAATGCTGACTTTTATAATTTACTTACAATTAGATATGGAAAGTACCTACAATATTTTCACTTAGAAAATGGAGTCAGCTTTTACAGGGTCAGAAAAGTGCCTAGAAAAAATGGTACATACAGTTGTCAACACCATCTTGTTCTGGGTAAAATGAAAGCTGCTAGAATGGCTGTGTTTCAAAGGAGAGGCTAAAAAATGGCTTATATTTGTCCTAATTTTTGTTGTTGGCTTATGTCATTATTTGAAACTACCATTAAAATAAATAAATAAATAAATAAAAAGAATTAATCCCATTTACCCCAAATGAGCTTTCTGTGCATCTGGAGTAATACATACCTGCAATTCTACCCTAGCTCTACATCTACAAGTGAATTAGAATCTCATAACTGCATGATATTCAGATCAGGCTGCATATCTTTACCAGATTAATTTCTAAATTCACTAGTGACTGTAGAGTAGATATGTGCCAAACCCAAACTAACAAAAAAAGGAGAAATTTACCTTAGGTGAAAACAGGAGAAGAAAACCAAACCTTCCTGGATGCTTGTAATGGAGATGTTTACATGCGGAGGTAATAGCAAGCTAAGAACGATATAAAATCCACTAGAAACATTGGTAATGAAAGTGCCATTTGCCAAAACTGGCAGCTGTTGCATGTATTCAGCTTACTGCTTTGCAAATCTGGGTGCTCTAGCTCCATCCCACCAGCTCTGCATCCTCAGAACCACAGTGACAGTATCACTTGTAACCTGTGTCACTCCTGCCTAGGCAGATATTAACTCACTAGACTAAAGATGTCACAGCTGGTAGAGGACTATTGTTCCTGAAGTTGAAAATGATGAATTTTTAATTACCTTGTTTATCATTATCATATAATTATGATTTTACTCTTTGAGGGAAGAAGGAATGTTTCTTAGCTCTCCAAACACCAAAACCTGTCACAAGCGACAGGATGAACTGAAACCTAAAAAAAAATAAGACCTACACATCTCTTGGGGCCGCCCAGTTTGTCTTCCTGTAGCTGTTTGATGTGTATTTGATGACAATCCATTCTCACAGATGGAGCAGTCTATATTGTGTACAGGGTCTGCCAGACTCATACCTCCCTAAGGGAGGGAGAATAGGAGGAGCATCAGAAGCACTACAGACTGCAGTGAGCATATCTCATGCAAAAGGCAGAAGAGAAGAAAAGAGGGACGTTTAGGAGAGGGAACAAGAAAATGCTGTTTGAGGAAGAAACAGTATAACCTGACACATACGTCAAGCTTTACACAAGCAACATGTCACGGCCTCCGGGAAGAAAGCAGGACAGCCACAAAATAGTAAGATGTTTTTGCTGTGTGCAACTGCAATTGTGCATGGAGAAGGAATGAGCTATTATTGTATTGATGTGTTTTGTACAGACTATTTCTGAACAGCTTGAAAGTACAGAAAGGATGGGGATGAGTTTTCCAGTATTAGAGCAGAGGCTTGCTGCCTGAAATACAATGTACTGTTCTTGTTGCTAGGATCAGAAGGGTGGTTCTTTTGTACCTCACTGGAGACAGTAAGTCTAGGGAGTCCTTGCCAGACATCCCTCATATTCTTAATTGCTTCTAGCCACAGCATTTGCCAAAAGTGAGGTGGTCCTCCAAGCTCTCAGATGAGGCTTTCTATACCTTAGATTACAATCAGAATGTGTCTCCACATCAGGAACAGTTGATCTAAATGTCCTATGGATTCGTTATAGCAGATATTATGTAAGGTGAGGCTTACTTTTGCTATAGATCGGGCAGTCAGTTAGGAAATCCTATGTACTACGAGTGTGTGTAGAAAGAAAATAATTCTTGTGGAGAACTTAGGGGCTTGTGATTGTTAAACACTGCAAGCACTAAGTTTCCTCAGAATTTCTATTGTTGAAAATTTATAACTATTTAGAAATATTTTACCACAAATAATCCTTCAGCCCCTTTGCCCACCCAGCCAACAAACAAACAAAACCAACAAGAACAAAAACCAACAACAGAGCAATGCATAAATAACAGTTTTGTGTCTTGAAGAGAAAATGTGCCTAGAGGTGTTATTGTGACACACCTGTATGGCAAACTAAAGAGATGAGGTTGCTGATAAGTAATTTTTTACAAAGTTACTGTCTTACTTAGCACTTGACTTTTCTTTTTTTTTTAAAAAAAAAAAAAAAAAGATCCTTAATACTGAAGATCTAAATAGGCTTAGAAAAACATGGACACAAAGTTTCTGCCATCTGGAGTATATTCGGAAGCAGAAGACTAAGTACTTTAGAGAGCATCAGTCAAAAATAGAAATGTCAGATGAGTTTATGTGCCTCTGTGTTTACATAGTCATTAAATTTAGTGCAAAATGAAATCTGTTTTGTGTTTGGATGTTCAATTCTACCCACATCTTTCTTCAGGAACCTAGACCCTCAGGGCTTTCTGGGTGGTTAATGATGAGTTTTGATGTATTAGGGCAGTGGAAAAATTCCAGAAGCCTCCAAGACATTATTGTAGCTATTCCTGAAAAGAGAAGAATTAGCGGATGGTGATGATAAAGGTCTCCACTGGGAAAAAAATAAATAAAGTAAACAACAACAACAACAACAACAACAACAACAAACGTTAGTTCATGGGAAAAAAAAGTCAAATAAAAAGATTATTTCTTCAATAGACTGAAAGAGTGGCTAATAATGTCAATTATGATGTTGTGCTGTGCTTATGATTCTCTAAGGCATTTTTCTTATTGCAACACTGACCTGTTGAGGCTAGAACAATACAGAATCTGTATAATGTCCACTTAATGCATTAAAAAATTGTTTATGAGAATTTGCCAAAGTGTGTAATGCTATTGTAAACAGGAGTTATCACCAAGGTGACCTTAAGATACGGTTCCACACTACTTGACATTTTGACAAGTGACATTAAAATGGAAACATTTATTAAACTTCAAGTTGTTGATGCAGTGGGAGCAGGAAAAGGTTTTTCTGCCAAGCAGTTCTTCCTGTTCCATTGTTTTCATTGGCATTTACTATTATTTTTTCCACTGACTATAAATAAAAAGCACTTCTTATATGCCCACATGCCGCAGGCTTGTGGCACCTTTATGGATTAATTTCTGTCCAAGAATTTAATTACAATCAACCTAATCTCTCAGACCTACAGACCAACTACTACTCCAACTAGATACAGTCAGTTCAGCAGTGTGCTATAGATGTGATCCTGTAGGATCATGACCTAGGGGAGAAGGGAAGATAACTTTATTCCAGATCTGTGAAAACTAAGGATCCCAGTGCTTCCAGTGCTTTCTATACTCCTTTGATAGGTGACTGGAATCCTTGTCCATCTCCATGGTCTTGCTCACGAGACAGAGCCATACCAACTACATCTTCTGTAGTGAGAAACTTAGACGCTGTCTTTTCATAATGGTTACCCATGCTTTAGCCAATCTTGCTAAATCATTCACACCAAGCACAGGACTTGTTTTGTTTAATGTTAGCCACCTAAATTTTAGGTGACTACTTTCAATTGCCTACTTTCTCATTACAAATTAAGGAGAGGAATGTTGTGAGGAGACAGGTAAACCAAATGTCAATCCAGTATACTCAGTTACCCTGTGGAGCCACTTTAAAAAGAGAATATTTGGCATGCCTTTACTGAGGAAAGCAAGCCATAGGCCAATATTTCATCTGACTTGGCTGTGAAACTCATTCCTGCCAATGTGATTTATATTTTCCTTTAAATTGCATTTACTTTTCAGAGCATCACATTGTTTTTCCTTCATTTTGCTGTTCATTTGAAAAAAAAAAAAAAAGTCACAATTTTCTGGTAGCAGCTGAGTGATGGAGCAGTTGATGTAATTGTTCTGCTGTTAACATCAACTGTAAGTAATGTCCAGCAGTGTGTTGGAAACAATTCAGATAATTTTGATGACAGTATGTTTAGTCACTCTGACCAGTCACAGAATCACAGAATTGTAGGGTCTGGAAGGGACCTCTAGAGATCATCTAGTCCAACCCCATTGCAAAAGCAGGCTCCCTAGACCAGGTTGTACAGGTAGGTGTCCAAGTGGGTCTTGAATATCTCCAGAGAAGGAGACTCCACAGCCACTCTAGGTAGCCTGCTCCAGTGCTCTATCACTCTTACTGTGAAGAAGTTCCTACACATATTTGCGAGGAAATTTCTATGCTTTGTGGCCATTTCCCCTTGTCCTATCTCCACACAATGCTGAAACAAGTTTGGCTCCATCCCTTTGCCTCCTGCATCTTAAATATTTATAGACATCGATCAGATCTCTCTCAGTCTTCTTTTCTCAAGGCTGAACAGACCCAGGTCTCTCAGCCTTTCTTGTGAGAGATGTGTTCCAGGCTCTTTATCATCTCTGTGGCCCTTTGCTGGACTTTTTCCAAGAGATTCCTCTCTTTTTTGTACTGAGGAGCCCAGAACCGGACATACCATTCCAGCCAGCACACCCATGCCAACCATATCTGCCTGCAGAGAAACTGCATAAGAAAATGATGGCCATAAATCTGGGCCAGAAAAGATTGCCTAAGTCTACTTTGGAAAAGGGGGCTAACTTGTTAAATGAAGGGGAAAACATAAATCTGTATATGTATCAAATATAGGTTGAAATTAATTTAGTTATGATGTTAGATAACTGATATTACATTTCCTAATGCAGATAAATCCTCTAAAAGAAATCACTGTTTCCAAATCTAGGTAATCAAATCTTTTTCAGAAATTATAGGCTTTTACCCTCTGTTTAACAGGATATGAAACTTCAAAAGCAGGCCACGTTAGCAGCGATGCCTATTTGCTTGCTTATATGTGATGGAAATATCATCACAATGAATCTGTCTGGGTATTTGGAGAGCTGGTATTGAGAATAAGTTAAAGTGGCTCTGTGTGGAGTCAGAAGTTGCATTCTGTCGTCCTTGTGGATCCCTTCCAACTTCGGGTGTTCTATGATTACATGTAAAGACTTGTAAAGAAGAAGAAATGTCAACAGTACTGATTCTTTTCTCTTTTGTTTAATGTTATTCTTTATACTTGTGCTGAATTATAGAAATTTTCCATTATCCATTATCCTATTATACTTTTTGTATTTGCTTATTTTTCGCACAGAAATCAGCTGATGATCTGAGTCAGACCAATTATATTTTTGTGGAAGAACTGCAATTTACTGTACACATTTTTTTTAATTATAAAAGGACTAATATCTTAATTCCTTGTATACTCTTCCTGCAAATAAATGCTTGTTGTTATGTTTGAATGGCATTTGACAACATTTATCAATCCAACATTTATATGTGCTGCAGAATGCAAAAATGTATCTGATGAAATTAGCTGTATCCCAACAAACGCTTTTTCTGACGAACAAAATCCCTGTACAGGCTCAAGTGATGATCAAGTCAGGCTCTGCCACGCTTAAATCACAGATATCTGTGATTACATGTCAGTGGACAGAAGCTTCTTTATTAACATAAATTGTATTTTTGCTTGCTTTTAATAGAGAAAAAAGGAAAAAAAAGTGAGGAATTTGATCATAATTTGTTTCATTTTCAATTTCTAACTTTATCTTGCAGAGCAGAGAACTTTTTGTTCTCACATATGGGGCTTTGGTAGCCCAGCTGTGTAAGGACTATGAAAAAGATGAAGATGTCAACAGCTGTTTAGACAAAATGTAAGTAGTGCGTTAAATTTTCAGCCTCGTTGATAAGGCAGTTTGACCACCTGTATATCATCATTCAGCTATATGTCTTCTGTCTTGTGGGTTCCAGCACTGTCAAGGATTATGGACAACGTGGGGGTAAGGTTAAGTATTCTGACAACAGGAATAATTTATTTGTGAATTATGGTGAGAAATTATCTTTAAATTTCAGAAGAAAAGCGTGAGGATTTTTTTGATTGTTTACATGTTCTTTGTTAACTCTTTGATAGCTAATTAATGAAACAGACTTCTAAATTTCATCTATTTCCGTGTACTAATTTTCAACTTCCATATTAACTCTTCTTTTCTACTCCTTCACATTCACATCATTTCAAACTACTCAAGCTTTTTACTTTTCACACGTGTTTCCAAGTTAACATAGAATCATAGGCTTGAATTGGAAGAAATCTAAAAGATCATTTAGTTTCAATCCCCTGCTGACAGGGCTGTTAGCCACTAAATCAGGCACCAGATCAGGTTGTCCAGGTCCTCATCCAACCTTGAACACATCCAGGGGTGGGACATCAGCAAGTCTCTGGCTGCCTGTTAAACAATGCATTTATGTATTCACTGTTCATACAGCCTTCCTTTGGCTTCCCCTTACCTAGGCTGCACTGTGGTTTTCCGACTTGGACACTAAAAAGTAGTCATACAGCAAGGTGTTAGAAATGTGTTTCAAGTCAATAGACAGCCTCCTTCTTTAGTCATTATACCCTTCCTCGAGGGTATAATTCAGATCTCTCAGTTGTGTGCTCTATTAGATTATGAATGCTTTACTCATAATCTAAAAGCTTACAACGAGGCCTTAGTCCAATAGTTGTCCATGGAAGTTAGCAAAAAATCATTGATCTGATAAAGAAAAGGAATTTATTCACAGACTGAAGAGACAGCATCCCTCAAATCGTAATTTGACTTTAATCCCTCATTCAGCTCTAACAGAAATCATACATTAAAAAAAGAAGAATAAACAAGCAAAGAAACAAAACCACAAAAGCAGACTTATTTCTGATGCTATAGTAGAAATTAGGAAAGGGTATTTTTGAAAGATGCAGAGATATGTATTGCTCCTCGTGGTTTTGTTCTAACACCTATTTCTACAAAATCTTTTTGTTTTTCTCATTAAACGGAAAGACTTGATAAAATATTGACAGGTTTCATTGCTGCAATATGAGCACTTTTACTACTGTGACAGTAGAAACAGCCCCGCTTTGGGAAGAAATATTGTAGAACAGCAAATCCATAACAGATGGGAAAAGTATTCTGATCTCTCCCTCTGTATAAATGCACATACACAATCTGTAGTGAGATGAAGGTTTTTCAGTGTATAGTTGCCAAGTAGCTGCTTGTGAATTTATTATGCTTGTAACTTTCCAAAGCTAATGCATAAAATTTGAAAATAGGCTTGTGCATCACTAATGTACACCTTGCTAACTGCTGATCACTTATTTGCCAACTTTATTGATATTGATACTTAAGTGATAAAAATTTCATCATTTTCTGATGCATAACATACTGCAATTTTGAACCTCATGCTGCCAAATCCACATTCTGTCTTGTCATCACATTGAACATCAGATCACTCTTTGGCTTCTTGGCAAAGATGTGTTACAAAAAAACAGTAAGAAGCTCCACTGACTGCAGCCTGCCTTGTTGAAGGTGTAAGGTCTCCAGCATATAGGAAGAAACTGAAAATATCCACATGCATGAACATGTGAAAACCCCTAAGATCATTTCTGAGTTTGTTCAGTTTTTTTTGTAACATTTTTGTCAATTGCATAAACTTTTGGTTTTGTTCCAAAAAATTATTAAAGTGATAATATTTATTATTCACTCTGTGTAACTACTGACTTCTGTTAACATGTAAGAGCTAGAAATGAATATTTTTTTAATGGAAAATTTCATTAACTTCTGTCCTTTTTTACCTAGTTTCTCTGAACTTGCAGTATTTTAAATACAAAATAAAGATAGGGTGCACTGAAACTGTATACTGAATATCCACTTCTGGATTAATTCTGCAATTATTAGATGAAGAGAGAAAACATGTTAGAGAAAAAAAGGGGATTGTGAAGGAAGGATGAAGACAGAGATTAAAGGATAAGAGGATAAAGGAAGTAGATATTTGCTGAAGTCCATGCCAATGCAGGCACAAGAGCTGTGACTGAAAGGGGCAATTGCTTTGTTCTTCTTCATAGGGGTGCTGTGAGATGAACTCTGAGGATTGTGCAGGAATGGAGAAATCCTGTCCTATGTTATCCTTTAGTGACAAAAATCAGCCTTCATTTGCGTATTATTTATGTATTTATATATATTACACTCACATATACAGTTTCTTATATATGTAAATACACATATGTGCATGAATATGTAGACAACATTCACATTATGCTTTGCTTGCTGGGGATATCATGCTTAAAGGAGCATAGTTCCTCATACAACTACATGAACTACATCCTACTGTGCTGTAAAATACGGCAGAAAGAAGAATCCAGACTACAAAATCTGATGTCCTTAAAGCCATTCATTTAGAAGTATGCTTTATTATTATTATTATTTTTCTAATGGAGAAAGCACATGAAACATATTCAGAGGATGATAGGTGGGAAAGCTATCCCGTTTTGAATGTTAACTCTCTTTGTTCTCTTCTTAGGGGATACGGCATTGGCATAAGGCTGATAGATGATTTTTTAGCTCACTCAGATGTAAAACGGTGTCGCAGTTATTCTGAAACGGCAGACATGATTGCACAGGTAATTAAGACTTATGTTCTTTAGAGCTTTGTTATCCTCAGTTGTCTTAGCTTTTCCTTCTCCATAAGTTTGCTCCAGAACAATGTTACTTACATTTTTTGCTATATGAGAATTGTATTATCCCTACAGTCAAACCCACGCTTCACTTGAGTGAAATATAGCTTTTATCTACAATTTCACTTCACAGAATCACAGAATCACAGAATTGTAGGGGTTGGAAGGGACCTCCAGAGATCATCGAGTCCAACCCCCCTGCCAAAGCAGGTTCCCTACAGTAGGTCGCACACGTAGGCATCCAGGCAGGTCTTGAAAGTACTTAAGCTAGTAGCTCACAGAGTTTCTTCTTGAGAGAAGATAGCAGTCCCCAAAGCGCCAAAACATAGCACAAAAATTGTGATGCTGAATGAGATAAGAATTTTGCAGTTGGTTATGATAATGGCAAGTTTGCTACTGGGTCATCAGAACTACTGAACTGATTCATGTCGGTAGTAGCACTGTATCTGAGTTGAGGACAGAGATGTCACCAAAATCCAGATACAAAGCTCTCAAAACCAAATGATAATTTAGAAAGCTGACATTGCTTTATTGCAGCTCTGGGTACCTGGGGATCTCTTTTCTGGCATGTGTACACAGGAGCTAAAGCACACTTATTACATACATTCAACATATCAGTATTCAGACACTTGCCATGAAGATCCCACCCATTCCAAGTATTCCGATACATATGTTAATACATTGCAAAAACTTGCAACATCTGGTTTCAGTACTTCAGTCAGCAGACGGTGTTTATCCCAGCCAGCAAAGGCAGGGTGTAAATATGCATTCTGCTTATTGTTACCCACATTATTCTGTAGCATGCATAACAGACTCTCTAAACCCTTTTATCCTGTCCTTGCCCAGACTCTCTTATCTTTTCTTTTTTAAGCACACTTATCTTGTCTGCTACGAAGTTTTACACAAAGGAAGCCTATCCTTTCTGTTCTTTACATGCCAACTAAATTGTCTTTGGTATCAGAGACTGTGGGATACAAGCTGTGAGAGGTTGCTGATCCCTAACCTTAACTGACCTTAAAGTCATTCATTAAGCAATAGCTTAATATAAGCTTATATAAGTTTAGAAGCTAATATTAAGTCCTTCTATGAATCCAATCTTTTCTACTAGCCTATAAGGTGTTTTCCATTAGAACAGTGTAATGTTTTCTTTTGTTTGCTGCTGCTTAAGCTGATTTCTTCTGCTCTTTCCACAGAATCTGATGAACAACAACAAAAAAATCAGTTTTACTAGCTTCAAACTGTATATTTCCCTCAATTTTTATTTTCTAGGAACTTATATGGGTCAATCAACTCATAACACTTCTTAAAATTTGGTATTCTTATTCTTGCCACATGAACCACTCAGCATATCCATAGTTTGCTCAGATGTTTTTTAACCGTAGAATGGTAATATTATGAAGAAGCTGATGAATTTTCTGCAAAATAAAGACTCAACGGCAGGAGAGTCACAGATCTAATGATAAAACAAGCAAACAAACACACCAGTATAGGTACTTCTACCTTCTGATGGAAATTTCCCTCTTATTGAGTAACCTTTCACACTACTGGCAGACAAGAAGATATAGGAGAAAACTGCGTAGTAATAGGGAGGTTTCTTAAGATACAGCTTTGACACTAGGGTAAGTCCTGGGGAAGCTTGAAGAGAAACCCGTAGGATGTCTTGCCCTCCTATAATGCAGAGTCACTGCAAAGGAGGTGGTAGTTCACAGAAATGGAGTTGGCTCAGACCTAAACATGCTCAGATCACTGGTCATGGTTCCTTTTGCCTTTAATGATTTTCAGTGTTGTCAGTGAAGATATGCCTGAGCTTTCCCAGTCAGAAAAATTAATCCCCCTTTATAATGAAGAACTGTTAGCTCAATGGTCATTTGCTGAAGTGGGGAGAGCATGAACTAATTGAACTGAGATTCATTTCCACTGACTTGTTTTGGGAGATGGAAGTATGTCTGACATACTTGTTGAGAATAATTGAATGTTACCGTCAGCTAAATGTGATGTTGAATGCAGAGCTGTGAAACACCAGGCTGTCTACACAGTGAACATGTGCATGCTAGTAGCTTAGACATTTCTTATATCAAAGTGCATTTGGATAGTACTCGGTGGTATGTGATTCTGCTCACATTCGTGTGAAACCATGACACAACATGTCAGAAATACCTAAGTTACCTCTGTAATGGAGGGAGAGAATTTGTATTATCATTCCAGAATGCTTGTTTTATGGGAACTGACAGCTATGACAGAAATATAGGACACCTCTGCTGTTCTAATACGACTGTAAAATTAGTTCACTGTACATGCACACATGCATAACATACACACACACCAGATGTGCCAAAGTTTAAAGCAAAAGCAGGTGACATTACTAAAAGCCAGTTACCTAGTGGAATTTAGGGGACACTAAATTTTGTCCTGAAGTAAAGTGTGTCTTGGAGTCTCAAATGAAGATGATATACAACAAAGGTCATTTCTAGGCAAAGCTGAGCCAGAGTAAAGGATTCATTGGAGGTTGAATGAAAAATGTAGGGCAAGCAACATTACAATCATAATGCCAAAACATGCTGTCATTAGAAGAATGATGCCAGCCTGCAAAATCACATTTTTGTTCACTTTTATTTCTTTCTTTATCTGGAGCATGTTCTTTGTTGCCTCTGCGTGTTCATATACATGGTAGATATCTGGTTTGCTGATTCTTGCATTTCCTTGTTGCTTCCTTTTGTAAATTGCTGTAGCATAACTGAATCATCATTGTCCAGTACAGGAGATTCGGAAACAAAATATGGTGAGAAATTAAGGAAAAATACACTGTTACCCTTTTGGTACTTCAAAGGATGCTTATTTTGCTCAGAAAGATTGGAACAAACTTTAAAGCTCAAAGTCTCCTGAAAATTTATTTTTAGCAAACTGAAAGAGGAGTTCTGTGGAAAGAGTATATCCCTTCTGAGGCAAAAGAGGAGATGGAAAATACACATTTATTTGGCAAAACATTTTTGAACCAACAATCAAGTGCATTTGTCTGACACTCATACCAGCAAAACACTTGCAAGTGATCCAGAAAATAACTGTTAAAGTTGCTGGTTCAAAATTGCATAGCTTTTTACATGTTCTCTTTAAGTCTTCAGTAATGGCAAGGAAAAAAATGCTGAAATATTTAACTCCACTAATTCTTGAGAATGAATGTGTAGGGTAAAAACAGTTAAAAGGTTAAAGTAAGGTTAAGCAGTTAAAGTACTTAAAACCAAACTTTTGTAAATATAGCTGCTATCCTGCAGTCCTTTGAAGAAAAAAGAAGTCTGTAAGGTCACATCATGGGTATTCACTGCATAAAGTTTCCAAGAGATGAAACAAAAGAGAAAGCATACAGTGAGGAATACAAAGCCAGCCTGCCATACTAGTCAATAAATAGTGAAGGAAAGGTACACCTAAAGCATTCATTTTCTGTGACTAGGGGCTTGAAGCTTTGTACAGTGATTCAGACTGCAGAATCTGGGATTTAGTGTTATTTTATGCAGGACTGGAGGAAGGCCAACATGGGTTGGCAGTCAACCAAACTAAGTCTTTCCACATGAATTCACATGGTCCTCATTGGCTCCTTGTATTGATGCTGTGACTTTGCATAAACCAAACAGGCCACCTAAAGCCAGTCTTTATGCTCACTGGCAAATTGGAATTGAGGAATAATACTAAGAGCAAAGCTCAGCTGAAGATGTAACATCTAACACTGGATTCAGAATTTGTGTCTAAGTATAACTGAGGGTAACTTTTGAAACAGGGATGATAATTTTTCTCTATAATCATATAAAGTTTGCCTCATCCTTTCTCAGAACTCTAGCATCACTGATGTCTTTGAAAAAAGATGTAAAGAGTAAAGAACTCGATGTTCAGATCTGATCTAGGAATTATGTCACCTCCTATGGCACAGGGCCACCAGGGCTGTGACTCCAACCATGTCATCCTCCAAAGCCAGAACTGTAGAGAAATAGATGAGATTCCCTTTCCCACTGGAGTCGTGCTGCACAAGACCACTCTATATTGGCAAATGAATAGCAGAATGACTTGGATTGAAAGAGTTATGAAAGATCATGTAGTTTTAGTCCCCTGCAACCCCATTGCCATGGGCATGGCTGCCAGCCACCAGATCAGGCTGCCCAGGCCCCCATCCAACCTGGTCTTGAACACCTCCAGGGACAGAGCATCCACAGCTTCTCTGGGCAACCTGTGCCAGTACCTCACCAATCTCTGAATAAAAAAATTTCTTTATAACGTTTAACCTAAATCTTCTCTCTTTTAGTTTAAAGACATTCCCCCTTCTCCCGTCACTTTTATATATGGTAAAAAGTCAGTCTCCCTCCTGATTATAAGCTCACTTTAAGTACCGGAAGGCCTCAATGAAGTCTCCTCAGCACAAGATACCATTGCTTTTTTCAGTTTTCAAGGGCATACTAATGACTTATGTCCAGCTTTTCATCTATCAGGATCCCCAAGTCCTGCTCTCAATGAGATCTCACAGTCTGCACACATAACAAGGATCCAAGTTGCAATCCAAGTGCAATACCTTGCACTTTGCACTATGCCAGCAAAAATTACTTTGGTTGTCTTTTCCCTTCTAAGTAGATCAATTAATGTTCTTGATTAATCTTTTTGATATGTCATCTGATTTTATGGTTTTGGTTTTTAAGAGTGTGTTATCACTTACTTCGCAACACTACTTATGCATACAAGGCTTTGTAGAGTTGTAGGGAGGAGTCTCCAATAGTATTAGGAGTAGGGAAGTTAGTGGCCTCCTAACTGCTTTTCATAGCTCTACACTGCTTCTGTGCACTATCAAAATTTGACTGAGCTTTAGCCATGCTGCTGAAGAAAGATGGGCTGCAGTATGAGAACCTGAAAAAAGGTTGGGGTACACTTTAAATGCTGACTGCATAAATTCCTTGTTTAATGTTAAGTACATATAAGCCCAAAGAGTCACATTTTCAAAAGACAGTTCTGCTTGTTTTTCTTCATATGGGTTCAGTGATGATGAACATATAGGCTCATAGATGACGAGCCGATATATTCATCTAAACATATATTCTTTTTAATTTTATTTCATTTCATACAGATGACAATGAGGCAAATTTATAAATGTAGCTCTTGAAATGGTTTATTTATTTCACTTCGCTCAATTTTGGAGTCCCAAAGAAAGACTGAGAGGCCTTTGTTCTACCACAAGGGAAGCTGCACATGGTAGTTTTAAAGGAACTTCTCTCCAGTCAGAGCCTGGCTACAAAAAAACCCACCAAAAACAAAGAACAAAATAAACAAAAAACCCCACCTAATTTCCTATATATTTCTTGAATTACTTATGTATGCACATAAATTACTTGTACTACTGAGACATTTAAAAAATTTGCACTATATAGTTTTCAATTTTGCCTTAATTTTGTGCTCTATTGCACTGCAAACCAGCCACTGGATTTGCACAGTTTCCATGTAAGTTGTCTTTTATACCAGAAATTATAACAATAGAATTTTGAAAGATTTGTCATACCTTAACTCAAAGCCCAGGTGAAACTAAATCAAAAGCATGTGAGGGCCTAGCACATTCAACTAGTCTTGTTCTTGTTCTTCTGGTGTAAGCAAGACTTAGAATTTGAGCAGCAGATAGCAGAAAAAGAGGTAAGACAAATGAATTGAGAAAAGTGGGTTCTCACTGATGGGAAGAAGTGAGTAAAATGAGGTACAGAATTTGGAATAGAAAAAGACCAGATGCTGTCTGTTTATTTGTGGACTCATTTGACAGGCATCAGACTTAATGCAAAATCTAAGTTTTCTGAGAGAAAATGTCTTTTTTTTTTTTTTTTTTTTTTTTTGTCACTTTTTTGGATAATATTGAAAATGATCTTCTGTGGTGGCTGCTGAACTTTAATTCGGTGACAGTGTTGATATAAAACAGCTTTTTGTAATAGCTGATTTAGGAATGGAGTTAAATTTGCCAAAATCAGATTCTAGCTGGAAAAATAGGTCAAACTGTATTTTATTTTTGTCTGTTTTGATAGAAGTATTCCAAGAACCACATGGCAATTGCATTAAATCAGAGACATTTTGGAAATACAGCAGAGCTAGAATAACACAGCCCTGGAAACAAAGTTCAGTGAGGTACTGAGGCTCCAACCAGGCATATGTTGTAGTACTGAGGATTCAGCAGATATACTTCCAAGGTAGAGACCATGCTATGAGGCACAGAGAAAAAAGGGAATGCAGAAGAAGCAGCCCCCTGCAGCTGGCTGGCCAAAACCACCAGATCTTTCATGCCATAGGGCTGTTAAGTGCAGCCGGTTCTCAGCAGACCAGGATAGAGGACTGAGAGCTGCAGCCAGCATCTCCTCACACTCTTAATACCAATCACCTATGAGCATGCAGCAAAGTGCTCCGCTTCCACCTCCTGTGGAAGAAAAGATTGTCCAAACTGGAGGTGGGACTACTTGGTCCTCTTACCTTTCCCTCCTCTTCTGCACATGCTTTAAATTTTGTGTCCCAGATCTTACTGAACAGTAGAGAACTCATTGTTATGTCAACCCAGCTTGTTTCTTATATTCACATATCAGTTCGTTAATCTACTTAGTGCACTCCCCGCTTCTTCCTTGCTTGCTCTGGGTTTCTGTGGTGTTGGTGAGGTGAACAGACAGCTTTGGGAAGTGAAATTTAGCAGAACAGTAGAAATAATTTTTCATTCAGTAGGCATGAAGTAGAAGCCTGCATTTGATTCTTTTGGAAGGACTGAAAGAAGTTTTGTCTCTCCTTTTAAACTGCGTATAATAAAGACCTTCATCTTCTGCAGGATATAAATCCTACAGGATCAGTAGGAGACTGATTGCATGAATGTCAGAAGAAAATAAGTAAAGAGAACAAATCAAAGGGAATCATAGAATCATAGAATAGCTTACGTTAGAAGGGATCTTAAAGATCATCTAGTTCCAACCCCCTTCCATTACACAAATAAAGCTTAGTTTGTGAACAGTTTTCTGAGTGAGAAAACTCAGAAGACCTACGATATGGGCTTGTACAAACAGCATCCTTCCTGTCTGCTGTAATCACACATTCCATTACATACTCAGAGCTTCGTTCATACTCTGGTTGTTTCCTGCCATTAATTTACTGAAGTGAAAGGCTGTGATTCTGTGATAAGCTGCAGGTCTGTCTTACTCTTGCCAGACATGCCTGCTATTGTGACTTTCATTTTGGCAGGCTTGCCTCTAGGCTTTTAGCTGTAGCACATACACTGAGGTGAGTAACACGGTCTAAGTCTGCTGCAAAGTGTAGAAGCTGGGATAAAAAAAAAAGCAGTAAAACTTTTTCTCAACGATCACAAGATCTTCTGAATATGCAGAAAAAAATCTAAGCAGATAGTGGAATTATCTACATTAAAAAAGTAATGGTCTGTAAATGCAGGTAGATTTTTGTTTTCTTCTTAAGAAACACAGTGTGTATGTGAAGAGCTGGGTGGTATATATTGTTTTGTTGATAAGAGCCTGATTAAGAGCCAAAACTATGATTCTTTGCAGACTCAGAGAGACTGGCAGTAAAATTGTGCATAAAAGCCCACCAGGCTTTCATTCCAGGGAGAGGAACTTGGCAGAAAAGTGATGCCTCCTTTATATAGCATCTGCAAAGGCTCAGACACCCTATGTTGTACGTGTTGTACAATTATACATATGTGAGATGAAGCAAAAGTCTTTGGAGTGAGAGGCCTTATCCACAGCAGGGACTGTGCCCCACCTGCCTAGCCTGCTTGCATCTCTGGCTCCAGATACATTCTACATTTCCTATGATGTCAAAAAAATATAAAAATTAGCCCTCTGCAAAAGTATTTTCTCATCTTAAAACATGGAACTTTCTTCTAAGCCCTCTGCCACATGCTGGCTGCAGGTCTAGTATTCATTGATGGTTCTATGCAGCATCAGAAACGCCCTTCAAAATTATTGGTACCTAAAATTTTGACTGTAAGATTTGTCCCAGTAATTACCTGGCATCTCACTGTTAAGTGAAATCACTACTCTATGTTCCCCACAGACATCCCAGGGATAAGGAGGACCAGTTATCAAGGAGACCATCTGTGGTGTTCTATGTGTAACAGGAGACCAAAGATACTGAGATGCCCCAAGTAGCCAAATGTCTCTGTGCCTCAAAACCTCCTGTAACTGGAGATGATCTGGTAGCAAAACTTTTACTTTCAGTGGACTGTCAGAAAGCAACACACTTCTATTATATTACACAACCATTTCAAATTGCATTGCTTTATAATACCCTTTTGATTTATATAGAACAGGTGTGCTATAGCACCTTTTACATAGGATATGTCCAGACACTCTCAAAAGTCATTAGGCAATCCTTCTTGCTGTTGTTACTTGATACAAAGCCAATGATATCAGCATGGCACGAGGCTGAAGTACTAGTGAATACTGCAGTCTTTTCACTGTTGTAGAAAAGTAATTTCATTTCATAAAACAAAAAAATGCAAGTATGAAACTGGGAGGGAATGTGATCATGAATAAAAGGGCCACTGTGAAAAAAAATACAGATAAAAGAAGCTAGAAGTATGCTATATTAGCACAGCAGAGAAAGGCTGAAGTTATATGTGATCTATGGTATTTCCCTTCTGTCTAAGAGGTCATATGTTGTCTCTCTTTCCTCACTGACTTCTTTCTGCCCTTCTTCAACTAGCCTGTGAATTGTGCTATAATGCTGTTTGCTACTGCTGAAAGTGTAGAGCTGGGAAGCATCTTCCCATGCCTGAAAAGCTGGCAGGGGCATAACTTCTGGCTTTCTTTTCTCAAAGAAACACTTCAGGTTTCGCTCGCTCAGCTTGGTGGCATACAGCTGGAAGGTCTGCTCCAGTTGCTCCTTCTCCTTCTCAGCATACACCTTCCAGAACATCAGCTGGAGATGGCTGATTTTCAACTGGCAGCTGGCACAGCAAGTGGTTAGCAGGGAGAAAAGAGCCATAGCCACTATCACACACCAACCTAAAATCTGGGAAAACAAAAGAAAAAGACCTCAGGTTAAAGTCAAAACACTAAGAATGTTTGTCCATATGTTTTTAAAATATTGTTTTTCAGAAGCCCTTCACTCTTTTGCAATTTGGAGAATGAACCTATCTGTTCCCATGTTATACCCTGAGTCATTGGTCTTTCACTGTTTCCTGTGGTGCATACAACTTCAAGTCTTAAGACCCATTTGTTTTTTCTTTCTAGAACTCTCAGTTAAATTGCTTTTCCTGTACTGTAGTCTTTGCCTGCATTCTGGTCCTATTTGCCTGAGGAAATGAAAATAAAAACAGCACTTGGGTAGGAAACAGTTCCAGATGAATACAGTCATCTAACAAAGACTTACAGGCTCCACAGAATGCTTCCTGACATATGCTGACTATCGTCTTTCCATCATTTTCTATAGCACTTTTTTCCCTTTCCTTCATTTTGGCTTTTCATCTCTAAGTTTCTTTACATTACAAGACAATGAAAACAACTGTAATGCACAAGTATAGCAGAATGTAATCTCAGCCTTGCATTCTCTGGTTTTATTTTAGTGTTTCTTTCTTCTTCCAAGCAGTACAAAAAGATGCTTTCATCTGGCATCATAAACTTGAGAAATGCAAACAGAAACAAGTTATCTAGACAGTGAGTCACAAATCTAATTTTTTGGTATTTTTGTACTGCTAACGATCTAGATTTCCTTACGGTATATATAATGATATAAAAATAGGAGATGATTGTTATATGGATTTGCAGTGTAAATAACCCATCAGATAGGGTGACATCTGTTGATTTGGTTTCCTAAACCAAAGACCAGTGCTGGTTTTTTTTCTTCAGAGCTCTCTTCTTTCAGAAAGACAGCTTTAAACTATCTGACTTTACTAATCCTTACTACAGTGGAATCCTCCCCCAACCTTGAGACAGGTCATCATTCAAACTGAATTAAAATAATACCAATTACTGAATTTGGCAGGGCTGCATCATAAGAAAACTTTATGTTAAGCCAATGGTTTTATTTTAGCACCTTCCATAGATGATTCACAGCAGTATTACAAACTTTAATATCCTCCCACTTGTTTTTCTTACCTGGGAGTGTGCCTGCAGTGTTAGCTTGAGTTCCTCACTCTCTGAAAAGGGCATGGTGCTTTTGCCACAGGACACCTTGTGCAGCTCCTCAAAGCACTTCACAGATTTGTTGTGGCAAATTGCATCTAAGTAGGCAGGATTTCTCAAGCCACTCATGGCACATTCATAAAAAGTCCCGTTGAGCAAAGCCACAGAAAGCCACATCACTGGGGCTACCAGGGCATTTAATGTGATTTGTCCAAAGATAATGAAGAAATGGCAGATATTCCCTTTGGGGAATATTTTTCTGGGGTTCACCCAGCAGCCTGTGAAGAGCTTCCAGGTCTTATTATTCAGGAAATATCCAAAAACAAGTAAAACAAAAGCTGGGGAGAAAAGAAAAACCAAACCATACTTGAAGTTTTCATTGCTGCAGGGGCATCTGAAAGCAACAAGAGAAAATGCACGTTCACTTCCCAGTGTCAGCAGAGCCATAAAGCTGTAGCCAATAGCAGTTCTTCGGTTTATAAAGAATTTCAGGATTGTTCGGAAACCTTCCATGTCCGATACTCACCAAAGAGGTAAAAAAAAAAAAAAACAACAACACTTATCCTCAACTGGAGCAGCTTGTGGCTGTGTGTTACGGGAGAGCTCTCCACAGACAGAACAACTGCTGTGAACCTGGTGCCTCAGCACCGCCTGGTTCGCACAGTGATCTCACTAAAAATGCATGCATATGGGACCTCTCCACCAGCAGAGCAGATGCTGCATATTTAAAGTAATACTAACCAGTAGAGGCAGAGAAGCAAACCCCACCCTGTTATCAAATACATCCTACTAGTTTTACTCTTTCTTCTTTTGTTTCAGTTGTAGCTTTGTTTATTTATTTATTTGTTTGTTTGTTTTGGCTGCATATGGAGAACTGAGTAAACTCACTCACAAGTTGCAGGAGTTCCTGAGCAGCGATTATCAAAGTTGCTGGCAATGTAGGGCAACACAGAGGCCAGTATAGAGCTAATGGCCCCAGAAGAGCATAACGACACTGAGCGAAAGCATGAGGGATTACAATACAACTGTTTTTTTATGGGGCTGTAAATGCAGGAACATCAAAGAGAGAACAAGCAGCCTTACAGTGTACTTCTCTGGAGTATCACATAGCTCCAAATTTGTGAATACAATGGAACACAAAAGAGACAAATCTAGTATGATCTCAAGACTACTTGTTCCTTACCCCTACTTTCCTGGAGCAAAACTAGTATGTAGGATGTTGCATCCTAAAGTTTCTGCTCTGGTTTGTGCCCATCAGATTCAAGTGGCTGACTATCCTCCTTTTGCAGGTGGCTTTCAAAATGTACTTGGGGGTCACCCCCAGTGTGAACTGCAGTAGTGCTGCAGGAAATGAATTCTCCTTAATCCTGGACAAAAACCCATTAGTGGACTTTGTGGAGGAGCTGCCAGTGGAACGAGCATCCCTTTGCTATTGCAACCTCCTCTGTGGAGTGATTCGAGGTGCCTTGGAAATGGTAAGGAAGCACACATCCATTTTCTCCATTTTTTGTTCATGTGGAGAGGTGCAGGAATGCTACACATCTTGCTCAAGGAAGCTTACTAGTATTAAATTTCTTTCAGATTTAATGTCTAAACTGTAATTGAAAGGGTCAGGCTGATCCTGAGATAAAGAAGCACACAGGCTGGCTCGCTAAGCACAGTCTCAGCTGGGCTCCTTTGAGGGCTTGTGGGAAAAGGACCAAGCTGACAAAGAACAGGGGGAGCCAAGGTCCTGTTCTGGGCTTGTCATCTGCTCCTCAATCCTATTTCGGTTTTTCTGCATAGATTTTACTGTTAAAAGCATCCCTGATTCTTTCCATCCTTGATGTACGAGGATCAATAAAATTTTCTCATGTCACAGCAATACAACTGCAGCATCATGCGAAAGAGAGAATGTGGATGCAGAGAACTTAAAAACCAAATAATCAGAACTATACTGGATGACATTCCAAATCATTTAAGGCTTTTACAAAAGAACACGCAAAGGCCATAATCTGAATGTCACTGAGCTGTAGAGCTTCTGTCTCATTTTCTGGAAGATAACATTTGGGCTGCATTGTTTTTTTAATGAGTATCTGATTTGTCATATGTCTTACGTTTCAAGAAAGTAAAAGTTGTGTAAGTATTATTTCTATAAATCAGTCTCAGAATCATAACGTGTGATACATATATGATATCTGACCAATTAACAAGAGTGTTAATAACTTAAGTATGTGATCAGGAAATTTTGTGATCACAAAATCAAGTACACATCTTCAGTTCTCGGAACAAAGCAAAGCACTAGACTGATGATTAACATATGCTATTTCTAGTATGTAGGCTTTCTTTCTATTAATTTGGTTTGGAAATATATTTTTTAAAATTTGGAAATCTGTTTTTTACAAAACTTGCAAAAGGGGGTCCCCTTGTGGTAAGAGAGAGATAAGAATACTGTTAACCAGAGGAAGGAGATGAACTGAGTGCTTCTTTGCTTCTTCCTAGGTTCACTTGGCAGCAGAAGTGACCTTTCTGCAAGACAAGCTGAAGGGTGATGCTGTGACAGAAATAGGAATTACGTTTTTAAGGAAGGCTGAAGACAAGAAAGCAAAAAAGAAATAAATGAAAGAAATATTGAGATAAACCTTTGTTATGTGATGTTCTAGACCTTTTGTTTCTGAAGATGAAATGCAGGGTAGAAATGTTTCCTTGATTCATCTGCACCACTCAGATGTTGGTAGGGTGAAGAAATCTAGAAAGCAGAGCTGAGGTCAGAGTAAAAATCTTAATCCTCATGGCACAGGTATGAGTACAAGAGATCAACATGTCTTTGCTCTTGCTTTTCACATAACCATACTCTTGAACAAAATGGATGCTTTATTTCAGTATTCAGAGCATGCTGGGTGCAAAATATTCATTCAGACACCTAATGTTTTCAGTGTTTTCAGGTGAACATGACTTTATTTTTCCTTCTTTTTGGGGGGGGAGAGGGGAAGTGAAGTTTAAAAGCATGATTGGTAAGATATGCTTTGTTTCCCTGTCTGATTGTAGTTAAGAATAATAAATCCTACAATATGCAGTTTCTCACTGTGAGGTGTCTGCTTTGGTATGCAATGGTTTGCCACTCACTCACTGTCCTTTACACTGGACATCCTTCTGCCTTTCATTGAATCACAGAACCATAGAATCATAGAATCCTTAGAGTTGGAAAGAACCTTTCAAGGTCACAAATCCGCAGCAATGAACAAGGACACCACAGCTAGATCAGGTTGCCCAGGGTCTGATCTAGCCTCTACTTGAAAGTCACCAGGGATGGGACATCAACCACATCTCTGGGCAACCTGTTCCAGTGCCTCACCACCCTCACCTAAAGTAAAAGTAAAAGATCTTTTCCTTATATCCAACCTAAATCTACCCTCTTTATGCTTGAAGCCATTTCCCCTTGTTCTGTCACCACAGACTCTGCTAAAGAGTCTGTCCCCTTCTTTCCTGTATCTCCTCTTTAGATACTGAAAGGCCACTATCAGGTCACTTCACAGCCTTCTCTTCTCCAGGCTAAACAGCCCCAGCTCTCTCAGCCTGTCCTCATAGGAAAGGTGTTCCATCCCTTGGACCATTTTTGTGGCCCTCTTCTGGATGCGCTCCAACATGTCTGTATCTCTCCTGTACTGAGGACCCCACATCTGGATGCAGTACTCCAGGTGGGGCCTCACCAGCACAGAGTAGAGGAGCAGGACCTGCTGGCCACGGATGCAGCCTGGGATACAATTGGCCTTCTGGGCTGTGAGGGCACATTCCTGGTTCATGTCCAGCTTGCCATCCACCAGTACTCCCAGGTATTTTTGGCTCAATCCTTTAATCCTCCAGGCTGCATTGGTAGTGAAGGTTGTTTAGAAGTGTTCCAGCTGAGCTGGAGTGCCTTGTGTGAGTGTCAAGTGCTCAAGTGAACTCAGAGATATCAGTGTCAGATTTTCCTTTGATTGACAGACAGGTACAATCTCACGGCAACAGCTTTTAGACATCTCTCTTTTAGATGTGGGGAAGTTCTGAAGGTTGCTGCTGAAGAGGAGGGTGGCATCATCCTACAGATGTGTTTGGGAGTAGAAAATGGCAAAAGCCCAACTGGTACATCTGAGAGGATGAACACAATTCCAGACAGCATTTTCACTGGACTTTCTCATCGGGGTAGAAAAAAGGCATAACCTTTCTCCAGATGCTTTCAGTTTACCCTGAACAATTTTACTGCGTCTCTATGGCAAAGCCTGGCTCCACCGAGTCAAGAAACATCTTGCTGCTAATTTCAGGGCCATTGTTACCTTCCAATTTACAATACTCCAGAGCAGATTTATTATCCCCTAGATATCAGTGAACAATTGAGTTCTTTAATAGGAGAGGTGAACTGAAACATTTTAAGCATAATTGTGCTTCCTGGAGGTACAAATAACAAATTGAACACTTGTTACTGTCATGACCCAACTCCAAACTACCCTGGGAAACACAGTTGTTGCAAGGTTTGGGATACCTTTTGAGTACATGAAGGTGAAATGATACCAATCAGTTAAACGTTTATTCAGTTAAAATGATACCAGTCAGTTAAATGTTATTACATATTGTATGTAATCACATAGTACTGGCTGACATCTTTGCTGTGGATGCTTACTGTTTCACATATGACTTTTTCTTAATGATCATTGACACAAAAAAGAAATAATCCCATCGTGAACCATACGCTTATTTAAATGTACTTAAGCAAAATTATGAAGTTTATTTTTAAAAAGTCTCCCGGGGTTTACACTACCAGCCTTTAACATACAATTCTCATTGATTTCAGTAAGAGCACAGAATAAAGCTTGTTTTAGATCAGTAAGGTTAAAAGATTACCAGTGTTACAAACTGTTTTTTTTTTTTACTAAAACCCTTGCTCATTTACGTGCTTCGTCTACAAACCCTAAACCATAGGAAATTTGATCTCCTTCACTGAGTGTACTGATTTTGCCTCTGTTTGCATTAATGTATTTGTGTATCATGCTGTAATACTGATCATTCTTACTGAATGCATATGGGAGTGAAATCTTCTGTCAGTCTTCATTGCTGGGAGTCTGAGATGGCGGTGGGTTGGTGGCTTCAAAAATGTAATTCATGTTTCTTTCGGCCAGCTGAGCTGCATGTTCTTTAGCCTTGGTTTCGAAGTGCTCTTGTTCCTTTTCCGAATAAATTTTCCAGAACTTTAGCTGAAAATAGCTACCTGGGGAGCAACAGCGGCTGATACATTTTAAAATGACTGCCACAGTAATGACGATGACTATCAGCAACCATCCTAGAATCTTGAAAAATAAATAAATGTGTTACTAGTGTTTTCACATGGCCCTGTGCGAGAGTATAGAACAAAACATTGAATCGGACATGGAAGCAATGCTTCATAGGCAGAACAAGGATTTGGCTATCAAATAAGAAATCTTTCCTATTTTGTATAGAATCCACACCACTTTTTGGCTCCTAATTTTGCTGAAAGTAGGTCAGATGCAAGAAATGAAGTATATGATCTCATATGTCTTCCATTTATGTTAGATCAGTCTGTTTCTTTCCGATTTCACTGAAAAATCAATAACAATCTATCTTCCTCAATTTTGCTCCTTTCTGCACTTTTTCAGCTTTTTCTTGAAGAAGCCATATGCTAAATATCTAACAAATTTAAACACTTTGTGTGTGTAATTATTATCTCCTGCAAACTTAACTACATTAATCAGTATTAATGATTTTCCTGAAGAACTGATAATAAATTAACTTTCTTCTGGAGTCAAGAGGAACAAGCACAGAAACAAAACTGGAGTGCTGCCAAATCACTTTGGTTTTGTTTCACTCCAAATGGAAAAAAATCTACTCAGAAGAGCTATTTTTTATTACGCAGCTTGCCTTCAGCACAAGAAGGAGACTGTAACAAGATGCACATATATTCTAACTGTTCACCTACATTATTAGTGTGAAATTAATAATAGAATCAAGCTTTTAGGTTCATGATCAAACAATTTGTCCTTCTTTGTTTCACTTGTTAGCTCACCTTTTTGCAGTGAGATGTTGGCTTCCCCTGTGCTAATGACTTCAGCTTCCTCTCAACTAACGCATATTTACATAAGTCTGAGATTTTTGGAAGGGTAACAGACAAAAGCTTGCACCAGGCATAATCTGAACAAGAAGAAAAGCTGCAGTGGAAGTGCTGATATCTAGGCTGGTCTACTGCCCAGCACTGACAAATGCTTTGCCATTGCCAGTGCCAAGAGATTACTATGCAAACACCAAAAAGAGAAGCTAGCACAAACTAGCCTCTTTTTGCCTTTCTATGTTAGTTTTTTGACCAAAGAATTTTTTGCTAACCATGTGCTTTTGCTAGCAGGTACGAGTGTGTGTGAAGCAGGCAAGGCAGGAATCCTTGGGGGAAGAGCAGAGCATAGAGGTCTTACCTGAGACTGTGCTTGAAAGCTGACAAGTTTACCTTTAGAAGTTAAATTCAGCTTATTCAGACCTCTGACAGCGTTCTCATCACAGGGTATTTTCTCCAGCAGCTCCCAGCATGCTTCAGGCTTGTCCATATCCCTGCACATCTGGTTCCTGATGAAGCTGCTCCCGCTGGCTGCGCACTCGTAGAAGTTTGCACTGAGCAGGGCCACTGCAATCCAGGTGAGGGGGGCCACCAAGATGCTGGCTGTCACTGGTGCCAGCACTTTCAGGTAGAAGTGACCTTTTCTCCAAGATCCACAGCAGTGTTTCTTCTCCTGAGGGCAGCTGTATCTAAGCAGGAGACAAGTCCTGACATTCACCATGCAGCCAAGCAGAAAGAGAAGGATGGCTGGCGCTAGAAGGAAGACACAGCCATACAGACTATTCAAAGAGTTGCAGGGACACCTGAAGGCCACCAAGGAAAAGATTTGCTCGCTGGCAATTGTCAGCAGTGACACGATGCTGTAACCCAGAGTCTTTTGGTAGTGGATACAAAAATTCATTGCTGTGCGCAGTTTTTCCATTTTCTGCTGAAGGCTACAGTGGCCTCACTCTGTTTTGAGGGCAGCGCAGCCAGTAAAAGAAAAGAAAAAAACGTAGTTCCACAAAGCCCACAGCTTTTAAAGACTTTCACAGAGCTTTCACTTTCTTATTCTGCTCTTATTCTGTTTCACTTTCTGTTAGCAATTTTGAAGCAGTTAAAGGAAGCATAGAAGTGCATGAACTCACTGCACTGTGTAACAGTCAAGTAAAAACTCACCACAGTTGAGATCAGCACCAGAACAGCACTGAAATGTCCTTTTCTCCAAGACAATAGCTTATATTTGTCCTTTATAACTAGCAGTGGCTTAAGTTTCAAATTCTTCTCGGGGAAGCTTTTGCATGAGGCATCAGTATTAACAAAACGTGAGAAAACCACTCTCAGTTGTGTTCACTGTCATCTTTCTGCCACAACAATTTACCCAGGATTTTTGGTTCAAATTTATCTGCTCTCACATGAACCAGGAACCTTCTAAGCTATTTCGTTGTGCCAGTGTGATGAATTCATTCTGAATAGAATCTGAATGCTGTTATCTACACAGCACTGTTTCTTAGGGGCATTATCATGGCACGTAGGTTAACCACAAAACCCAGGGTGTGCACTCACAGCCCAACTGGATTTTCATAGAGACTATTTCAAGAAAATTCACCAGGTGTGATGTGGCGGTGGCTGTAACCTTCCAAAGTCTTCTATCTTATGGTTTGACAGATGGTCCTCAAAAGCAAAGTGATGAAGTAGCACAGGGCTTTTTGGGTTGTTACTCTTGCTACAATATTTCTGTGAATGCAAACAGACTGTCATGGTTTTATGATTTTTGGTTATCAGTATTCTACACCATAACATCATGTAATGTACTGGGGGGTTTGGCTTCTGATGCTCGAGTTCCGAATGTTTGTCCAACGGAGAAGAACTATGTTTCCCCAGGAGGCTTTGAGGTCAGCGAGGAGATATAACTCTGTGCAAGGTCACCTGATTCCTTCTTCTCCATCTGCTCTTCGCCGTCTGTGCTTCGCCATCTGCTTTTCTTCATCCGCTTAACTGGACTGCACTTCTCACCTCAGCATTGTGGTGAGGCCTATCTACCATTCAGGCACACTCTCTCTCTGACTGTACTTTGCTAATACTATGTTTAGTAAATTAGTTTGTTCCACCTCAGATTATTGCTGCTGTTTTCAATTATTTTGGGGTCCCCTGTTTCCCTTTTCTGGAGGCGCGGATCCGCAGATCCCTCCGCCCCGCTGGTCACGGAACCGGGCCGAACCAGCCCGTAAACCTGTGAGAATCCTTTGTTTTTTGGCCCATAGCTTGCTTCCTGAGGTATTTCTTGTGATAAGACTCTGAATGATTTGTTGAGGAGGCAACTAATGGGTGCTAACTGTGTGACAATCGATATCGCTTTGGGAACATTTGAAAGCCCCTTCCCCCAGAGCTGCTTGCTCTGTAGAAGAGCGGATGAGAATGCTCAGGAGTGTTTACTGGCGGAAGATCTGGCCTGTGACTAAACAGCTCCAGCTAGTTGTGGGAAAATTGGGGAACGATACCATCATGTTCTGTGAAAAACAGGATGCAGATGGGCATCCCTGCACCCTCTTATCTGCTGGCAAGGCCCGGAAGATGGGAACAAAGGAGTTTCTGCTGAGATCCCAGATCCAGAAGCTGCCACTCAAAGGAGAGCTGACTCAACCACTTTGGATTTGAGCTGTCACTCCAAAGACAGCTGACTCGACCACTTTGAAAGCATTGAAAAGGGGCCATCATCGCCATGGTCGTTGTCGTGCCTCGTCGTCCTTCGTTGTCAATAGAACAACAATGCCCGACGACCCACCGCTACTGAAGATCAAAGACTGAACTATGAACCTCGCTGGATCCATGGTGGTGACTATGTCCCTCTTGCTGCCTATAAAGACTCCTTGCCTCTTCTTTCCTATCTTTTCTATCTCCCTCCTTCCCTTCCCCATTACCCTAATTCATAATAGTGTCCGTCCTCCCCTTCCCCATTTCCCTAATTAAGATTTGTAATAAACTGGTCGGACCAGCATTTGAACCGTTGCTTCTTAATCTCACGCCGGGTATATAGATAATAAAAGAACCTCCTCTCCCTCCTATAAATTGGAGCGAGACAAAACCGTTGACATATTTTGGTGGAGAATGCGGGCAGCAGTTGCTTTCTAGCGGTTTAGAACAAATCTCTCTCTGCTCTCAGAGAGCTTCATTGGGAAAGCTTATCTGATTCACCGCTACTCTCTGAAAACATGACCTTGAAAACTCCAGGCAGACTGCCAGTATCCTAGGATATTTGTAAACCCTGAACTTTGCTATCTTGTCTCTGTAAAAAAAAGAAAAAAGAAAAAAAAAAGCTTTCTGTTGTGAAACTGACTTGTAAGAGACTGCATGACACTGTTTCTTCTTTCCTAATGCTCAAAATACACTGGGCGTTAATTAAGTTGCCACTTTGCTCTGTGGAGCAATAGGCATATACAATCCATTGAAAACACGGGTGGAAATATGGACCTGGTATGTTCATACAGTGTGGCATACAGTTCTGGAGACAGCTGCTGATTTTACAGGACTGGGGATTTTTAAGCAGGCTACCAGTCTCTCCTTTCAATCTTTTATGTAGTTCTTGAATGATCACCTAGTCGCATTGTTAATCTCCCTGAATGTACTGCTCATCATTTCACTCAGTATTAGTATTTATTGTATTTTAAATACAATACTCCCCAAAACCAGAGAATACTGAGTGGCGGGGAGTGTGGAGAGGTCTGGGAGAGACTTTAAATAGATGGAAATCTTCAGTGTCGTGGAACTTCACTCCAGAGCACCTGAAAGACCCCGGGAGCTTAAACAGCTATTTGAGGCAGGAACGTTGCGGCTTGGGCAGATCTGAGGAGGCACAAATGATTTGGGGCCTGGCTAATGCTTATCGGGCCTTATTCAGTACTATTCTGGAGAGGGAGAGAGCTTGTGAAATTGAAAGGGAGAGTCTCAGGGAAACAGTACAAAATGAGCAAGAGAGTCTCCTGCTCCAGAGAAAAGACCTCCAATCTGAGAGATGCCCTCCGAATTGAGAGAGACTCCCTGCAATCCAAACTCGACGATCTTCAATCTCAACAAGACACCCTCCAATCTGAGCTAGATAGTGTCATAATCAAACGAGACCGGCTCCAAGCTGAGCTGTAGGATGAGAGCACTGGAACTGACCAACCTGATCAACCGCAGGAGGCACCACAATTGATGTCAGTTGCCCCTGAAAGAGGACGGAAAACGAAACGAATCTCGACTCAGAAGAGAAGAAAGAGGAGGAAAAAGGTCCAGAGGAGTGGCTCCGAGGTCCAAGAGAAGCACCTCTGAGTCCAGGGGAGGGGCCCTCAGTAAGACCACGGTCACCAACGCCTGTGAGGGCAAGAAGTCCTGGAAGAGGAAGAGGTGAGCAAGATATCATTACCTTTGTTGATCGATCTCTGAACATGAATGAAATTCGAAGTCTGAGAAAAGACTTCTCACATCACCCAAATGAGCCTATTGCTACTTGGTTACTTCAATGCTGGGACAATGGGGCCAACAGTGTGTGGCTAGATAGTAGAGAAGCTCGCCAACTGGGTGGCATTTCTGGGGACTCAGCCATTGACAGAGGTATTAGTACATGCCAGAACCAGGCCCTCACCCTCTGGAAGCAGATGTTGTTAGCTGTAAAAGAAAGATACCCTTTCAAAGACAATCTGATGCCTGAGAAAAAGAAATGGGCTGATGTGGAAGAAGGCATCTGTTATTTGAGGGATGTTCAGTGTTTACCACAAGGGAATTTAGTGTTGGGGGAGTGCAGTCTGTAATCCCACGTGTTAAGCATGATGTAGTGATGTAGAATAAGGGGTGGAATGTCATGGTTTTATGATTTTTGGTCATCAGTATTCCACACCATAACATCATGTAATGCACTGGGGGTGGGGTTTGATATCTGCTGAATGTCCTTCCAACGGAGAAGAACTGCATTTCCCCAGGAGGCTTTGCGGTGAAGAGGGGATATAACTCCATGCAAGGTCACCTGATTTCTCTTCTTCGCCTGCTCTTCGCTGTCTGCTCTTCGCTGTCTGTGCTTTGCCGCCTGCACTTCGCCATCTTCTCTTTGCCATCTGTACTTCAGTCACTCAACTGGACTGCACTTCTCACCCCAGCATTGTGGTGAGGTCTATACAATTCAAACAGACTCTCTCTCTCTCTCATTGTATTTTACTAATACTATATTTAGTAAAATCATTTGTTCCACCTCAGATTAGTGCTGTTGTTTTCAAGTATTTTGGGGTCCCCTGCTTCCCCTTTCCCAGAGGCGTGGATCCGCAGATCCCTCCGCCCTGCTGGTCATGGAACTGGGCCGGACCAGCCCATAAACCGTTGACACAGTGAAAACACCAGAATTAGATACTTTCATTTTACAATTTATATTAATATCAATATTCAAACTTCTAGGGAAAAAAACCAAACCAAACCAAACCACAACAAAACAGGCTGTTTTTTCACAACCTCTTACCAGACAAGAGGAGTAGGATGAGGAAGTTTCAAAATTTTAGAAAGCATGACACAGAATAAGTTCTTCTTTCTTTTTTCTTCAATTTGAAGAACTGCCCTATTTTTCAAACTCAAGATAAAAATCCTCTACACAAACTATGAGAAATAATGTCTGTCCCTACATCGATAATGTGCGATTTAGTAGATGCTTATAGTTGGAGGCAATGATTATTGGACATTGAAACTAGAATTCTTCATGTCTGGACTGGTGCTGGGATGAAAGAGAATAGTGCAAGCTCTGGATTTGCTTCTACATGCACTGAAAGTGATATGCTTATACTGCTCAAGTCACATCTGCAATCACTTTAATCACTAATCACAGCAAAACAGAATCACAGTCACATGTAATCAGACAGATGGCCATCTGAACAACATTACCAGCAAAAATGTACCTCTCATCACTTCTTATACAGAATTTCTTAAAGTAAAAAGCAGAAGCTGAGTCTGAGAACCACCAGCAGTACAAGGGATCCTGATGACTAGGAGCAGATAATATCCACACAGTGGAAAGACAGCAGCCAAGGACCCCACAACTTCACTGAGGTGCATTAAAAAGAGCACGGCCAGCATGTCAAGGGAAGTGATCCTCCCTCTCTCCTCTGCCCTGGTCAGGCCACATCTGGAGCACTGTGTCCATTTCTGGACTCCTTAATTTAAAAAAGTCAGGGAACTTCTGGAGAGAGTCCAGGGGAGGGCCACAAAGATGATAAAGGGCCTGTAGTCTCTCTTGTAAGGAATAGCTGAGAGACCTGGAGCTGTTCAGCCTGGAGAAGAGATGACTGAGGGGAGATTTTATCAATGCTTATAAATACCTAAAGAGCATTAGTCAGGTGGATGGAGCCAGGCTCTTTTCAATGGAGCCTAGTGTCAGAACGAGGACCAATGGGCACAAATTGGAACACAGGAAATTCCACACAAGTATGAGGAAAAACTTCACTGTGAGGGTGACAGAGCACTGGTACAGGATGCCCAGAGAGGTTGTAGAGACTCCTTCCCTGAAGATATTCAAGACCCACCTGGATGCTTTTCTCTGCAACTTACTCTACAGAACCTGCTTTAGCAGGTTGAACTTGATGATCTTGAGGTCCCCTAGTATTCTCCAACCCCTACAGTTCTATGATTCTGCGATTCACCTGAGACTACTTTTAGCATTCTTTTACTTCTCTTTAATAAGATATATGATTTCAGGGAAAAGCTACATCTAAAAAGGGAAGGAAGCTCTCTGTGAAAAAGGATTAATCCTCCTCTCTGAGCAAATACATTTTCAGTAAATACTAGAGATGTGGGTTAATGAGAAGAAGCCACTGGCTGGAAGGAGGGGAATGCTTGTGCCATGGGTTAGGCTGAGGGGCAGCCTTGAAGAACTAGGGGTCTGGAGATGGAAAGACAGAGGAGTTGCAGAGCTGCAAGACCATGCTGCTGTGAGCTTCCTATTCACCTCTGTACATTGTTCTCTCAGGGCAGTTATCTCCTGCTCATTGAATTAACACATCTGTCTCCACAGTAGCTGCTAAGCATTAACTGGAAGTGTTCAGAAAAATGGTTCTCTATTAAAGAAACCAGAATTCCAATTTAATGGGTGTTTTTGCGTTTATTCACATTAAATTTTTGTGCCTTCCAAGTGGGATAAAAATAATGCCATGGTGAAAACAGAGAGAAGTTAAAAAACAAAAAAAGAAAAGAAAAAAAAGGTGATTTTGTTAATTTGAAATATCCTTTTATTTTGAAGTATGCTTTACTGAAGTGAAAAAATCAGCTCAAAACAAATCAACTTATTCAAAGTTTCAAGAAGTTTCTCTTTAATGTTTTAAATTCTATCCCTTCTTTTGCAGCTGAGTGAATCTTGCATACTTTTTGGGAGGAAATAGCTGTAGTCCAACTAGTTATACTGTTATACCAAATGTGTGATACTGTTCTTGAATGCAGCATGTGTGTGTGCATGTTCACTGCAGGATTTGTCAGTAAATATTGAGAGGATCTTGTTTTATGTTACATCATTTTTTGCAAACCATTCTTTTTCTAGCTGTTTCTATGAAAGTTCATTGTGTCTTAAATTTCTGTCATTAGTTTTATCAAGCTCAAATTCATCTTCACATTATTAACCCAAAAGCCATGGGCAGAATGGATCTTGAGCTCTTCAGTGCTGCCAATGGGTTTTATTTTTATAACAACTGGACTTGTTTCTTCAAGTGAAAGAGTTGTAAGCTGTATTTTCAGTGCCCAATTAAGAAAGACAGAAAGAATAGTCTTCCTGCCCTAGGAAAATTCTTGTAACAGTTTTTGTCTCTGTAAAGCTTTACTAGTGGGAACTTTGTCTGCACACAGACCCACATGTTCCCTCCAGGTGGACAGACCTCCCCCGGAGGCCTATTACCTCAGTTTGTGAAACGAAGGAAGTTATTCTGGCTTTATGACTGAACCAGCCCCACATGTTTGTGAAGTGTCACACATCCCGGTAGCACCATGTAAATCATTAGTAGCACTAATACTTAGCAGAGCAGCAGGTGGAGAAGTAGCACTGTGGCTGTGCGTTGTACAAGCTTACAAGTATTGGGGTACATTATTATGGCATTTTAAGACATTGTATTTATTAGGTTTAGAATGAAAATCAGTTTTAGTAGGTAGAAAGGAACTGGAACATCAAAACAAAGCACAGCTCTGAAGGAGGCTCTGCTGGTGGGATCTGGTCCTCAGTATGACACTACAGAGATGTTGGATTTAATGTGTTCATAATTGCAGAAGTTTTAATGCCATACCATTTTACATACTAGAGGAAAAAGACCGAGCTTTGTTTTCTTGGAAGTTACTAATTGGCTGCTCAGGGCAAATTACCTGACTACAGATGAATTAATTCTATTATCTGCCTCACCAGCACTTCTTGATTTCTTCATAAAACTTGACAACTTGTACCTTTCTAATTCTACGAAAATAGCACATATTTTCTTATAAGCTCTGCAAATATGCCACAGATCACAGCCAGTGCTTAAAGAACCATGCAGACTTCCTTACAGCACACATATAGACTATAGTTGAATGTAGGTTGAGCAGTAAAGCCCTCTGACAGCTGTAGGCCGTTTGGTTACATGAAGCCCACTACTGCTGGTGTGAAAAGCAGCAGGGAAAAACAGCCAGAGAAAACTGGTGCAATGGCTTCTACATTCTCTCTCTCTCTTTTTTTTTTTTTTTTTTTAAATATATGGGAATGCAGAAGAATGTGGCTATCTTCACATTATGACACCATATCTTGCTGTTTTGATTGTCAAATAGCTTAGATTTCATGCTATTCTCCCATGTCTGTGTCCTAATGCTTTCTCTTTATATGCTACTTCTATTAATATGCTAAAATATCTTCTGTACCTTTTCACTCCATTAATTCTTTCCCACTTTTAAAAGCTTGAACAACTTAACCATTCTATCTAATTGGGATAGTGGGGATATGCCACTTTTCCACTCTTTACAGTTTGCCAACTTAGATTCTTTAGCTGTCTGAATTTTGATACCTAAGGAGTCATTTTTCTAACAGGAAAGCAGTGTAAGAGCTGAGACCTTATCCCTTTCAAAGCTTCCCACGTGTACCTGTCTGTCTTAGTTATGCCGGTAGGTTCAGAAATCAATGCATGAAATCAAGTGAGAAGGTTATGAATGAAAAAAAGGAAACTGAATTCCTAACTTGGGCAACTTACTGTTTGACTATTTCAAATCTGTGGATTCAACACAGAACTAAAAAATTTAAATTTGCACCAATTCTGTCTCTCTGCACAGATCTGAACTTCAGGCACAATCTACAAGGGAAAGTCTTGGGTCTGTGCTATCTGTAAATTTCCAAAATGGCTTGCAGCCATGAGAAGTTGCAAGTATAAAAGAAATGGCACAACTGATGTGGCCTGTAGCCATACATTTGTTCAAGATTGCTATGTGCATACATCAGAGACAATTGGAATCAAATCTTTGAATCTTTTACTTTTGGAAAAAAGTGACTGTGCTCCACTTAAAGTGGATTTGGGTATTAATGGATCTTTGGCCAAAGTATGACAACTTTGTAGACAGATGCTTGGCTTTGCTCCTAAGGGAACTACCTGTTTTCTGGTACATCAGGAGACATTTCAACTTTTTTTGAACTCTGGAAAAAAAGTGTCCACTCCTGAACATATGCAGCAATCCCCGGCTAAAGGGGATTAAAAAAAAAAAAAAAAAAAAAAAAAGCAAGGAGTTAGATGAGTTAGACCATTTTGTTGCTGTTGTTGTTGCTTGTTTTTTTATTTTTCTGGATTGCTTCACCCCAAAAGCATCTCCATTCTAAGCACACTTAAACCTCATGGTCTAGAAGCATCTACATAAATCTACATCCCAGTAAAAGGGGAGTTCTGGGAAATTTAAGTGTTTTCTAGAGTGAATACCGAGCAAATCTGAAAGAATGTCACTTTTGAATGACATGTGGAATGCAGGGCTGTGAATTAACTGTGAGAAAATTATTATTAGCTTAGTGTAAACAGCTGCTTTTTTGGACGAAGAGGTAGTTTTCCACTCAACTGAAAAGCAAGATGCATTTTACATTTTGGATTGAGAAATTGCTACATATCTTTCATAAGGCAGAAAACAAGTGTTTAACAGACTTATCTGGTCTTTAGAATACACAGAGGAACAACCCCCTCTGTTCCCATAAAGAGAGCATTTGATCTTCTTTTTCAGGGAACCAAGTCATTTCTTAATATGTTCAGACTACTAGAAAACCAGCTATTCATATGGAAGAAACTGCTAGAAAGCTCTGGCAAATTTGAGCTAGCAACTGAACATCAGATTCCTTAACATTTGTTTTAGAACCAATTAGAACTTGATATAAGAAAGAAATAGGAGATAAATCTTGGAATAAGGATAAAATCCCTGTCATCAATAATAAATCCATTCCTTGCTTTCCTTGGAATGGAAATTTCATTCACATTTCTTCCAAGGAGACTTTACCAGAGGCATATGCATATAGGACATCATGAAGGTGACAGTCATGGGAGAATTCACATCTGAGAAACTGTAATTCTGTAGAAGACTTGTGTTTTCCTTTCTAGGGAAGAATCAGAGAGTAGGCTCTGAAACACAGAGATGAATGACTTTCATCAGGAGGCATGGTTCAAGACTTCCTTACTTGACATGGACTTCTGTTTGACTGTAGTGTACCCCATTCTTGCATATGTTTCTTCCTCCGTTTTGATTCTCTGAAGTACAAAGACCTCAGAATAACTAAGTCATAATTTTTGTAATTGTTTTTCTGGTCCTCACAGCAACAAGCATGGCTTGTTACCACATAATCTGGTTTTAGTACTTCACATCTGATTCCCAGAGGGACAGCAAAAATGAAGAGGCTGATGCAATGTAGGAGGGATGAATCACAGCTCGTTTAGTAAACACATCTCTGTTGGTGGGACAGAGAGCTTGGAGTGAAGTGTAGAGGGAAAGAGCAGCTGCAGGTCCTTGTAGACCTCTTCAGCAAAAAGACTTGTTCCGACTTTAACATAGGATTTTTCATTAAGCACTTGAACTGAAGTAATGCTCTTAATTGCAGCTTTTTCAGTTGGCAATGCCATCTGCTGGGAGAACTTTTACACTGTCACAGGAGACAGGCATTTAAGTGAGATGTACACCTTTAAGGGAGCATGAAAAGCGAAGGTCATTCCCCTACAGCCAACTTGACAACAGAATTCAAAAGGATTCTGCTGTGGGGTCAGAGCAGGGGCATTCTTCCTCTCTATTGTTCCATGGTCAGGAAGGAATGAAACCAGGACCACTGTGGTTTGGGAGCTTCTGTCTTCACTGAGTCATATGGTCATGCCACAGTTCATTGCCTACAATAGATACATGAAGAAAAAGTAAGTGGCCTCTGCTAAGGTGGCAATGCCCAACTTTTGGGGTGGGGCATACTATCTGTCTTAGAGTACATCTGTACTGGGTTCTTTCCTGTCAAATAACTGAATGTGACACAATTCATACATAGTAGGATAGACACATGCCACAGGTGCCAACCTTACTGCCCATATGCTATGCACACAGATATAAATACACTGCTGCCTGCACACTTGTTAAAGAGGTTTCTAGAGAGGGAAGGTGGATGTAGACTGTCACCACTGTGATGAGTCACAGAAACCCTGCTGGACCAATGTCTTTCCTTAGGGTCTCTCACAAGCAGACACAGCAGGCTACCAGCCAGCCAGGTGGTGGTGACAGACCATTCCTCATGGCTATACTCCTTAGAGACCCCACAGTGCTTTTCTTTCTGTGACTGGGGGATATCTATAGTCCAGATAGATAAGGCCACATATCAGAAAACCCTGAGTGAGCCAATGAGCTTTTGACAATGAGCTGAAGAGGTTTGAAGTCACCTTACAGCAAAATAAGTCAGAATTCACCCGAGAACAGCTGAGAAACATACAGCTTTCTCAGCACCAAGGCCAAAGAGATATTTGTCTGTCAGTATATAGAGGGTTCCCACAATAATTCTAGTATTTGGTGCAGGCATTCTTGTACAGAGCATGGATATATGCCTGACAACAGCATTTCCCCCTGCTTTTTTTCTGCCTTTTGGAGATGTGAATGATCACATCTATGGAAATTAGCTGCATAATTCCATTACTACACCTGGTTGATTTACATTGTTTCCTTCATACTTTTGTTAACGTGAATTAAAGCAGGGAGGATATGGTCTTGTCTGTATGGATTCACGTACTCCTTATCTCATGGCTACTGCAGTTATGTTCAGTTTCATTGAAGATGAAATCTGAATTCTCATGAAATTAATTGTTTTGCTGTTTATTAGAGTAGCAAACCAGGCAAGTATGAAGTTAAATTAATCACTCATCTTCATTAGTTATTATCAGGAGAAAAACTGATGTTAGTTTTTATATTCTTTGAAGTGCTTTGTTTCAAGGTTGAACTTGTTTAGAAAACAGGTAGAGCGCTGAGGACCATATGGATACATCCAGCACTGGATCACACAGGCCTCCTGCCACAGAGTTCTCCTGGAGTCAACAAAGAAAGAACAGAAAATAAAATCTGGCCTCTATTAGCTGAGTCTGACTTAATAGCTTAAAGTTATCCTTCTGAATTATAACAGAGTAGCCAGACAAAAAGGATTAAAGTTAGACAAAAGTGTATATGATCAGAAGTAAGATTTTCAGAGACCCAATAAATATGCTCGTAATGACCTGGTACAAAAATCTATTTTCCAGACAATATATACTTTCAAAAACTAAGAAAAAAAATTAATCACTGGAAAATATGTAGGTAACAGAAGAATTTGATACATTTCAGACATACAATATTTCAGAATCAACTTTAATCTTTGAAGATTTAAGAAATGAGGTAATCCACTCCATTCCCTTGGCTTCCCTCAGTCATAATGATGTATATAACATACACACTGAGTTTTTAGATAATCTCAAAAATCACTTACAAATCTAAGAACCAGATTCCACCTTCAAACATTCACACAGCTACCAATGAGCTGAATTCCCAATGACTCTGCTCAGAATGCACTGAACTAAGTTCAGCTTAATTTAGACTGCAGCCCTGAAACAAATTTGCATGAAAAAAAATCAAGTTCTGAACAGAAGTTGAGAGAAGCCAATTGTAGAATATTTTCCTGTGGCTAGAGATGCAGAACATGAACATTTTCAGAAAGCAGAAAGAGGCAGACTAAGAATAGGATCAGAAGCATTTGCCAGAACCACTTTGTAGGGTGACTCCATTTTAAACAGAAGACTAAAGATAACTTTGTTAATGGATATCATATAATGACATTTTGTGGTTCAGTATACCCAGATGAGATAAAACTGGTGCTGAGTGCCTCTGCCATAGACACACATGGTACTGTGATTGCTGCTCTTTATTTTGAACTAATGACCCAAAGCCAAGAACAGTATCCTCTCTTATGCCAACAGGCATTAAGGACTCCAATCAGCCACTAGAGCTAGCTGGGCTGATGTCATGTTCTTGCTCTTCCTCACTGCACTTCCTAGGAAAACCTAGGCAGATTCTTCAGGGTGTGTTGCCATCTGAAGGCTTGAATTATTTCTTCCTGGCTTGTAACACAGACACTTCTGGCCCATGGCCTAAGGTGCTAATTTCAGACATTAAGGATATGTTTGCTCTTTGCTCCACTTGCTTCAGATTCTGTTGGAAAAGATGAGGGGCCATAACCTGCTGGTAAGATGCTCTGCAGAGAAAGACCTGGGGGTCCTGGTGGATGACAGGTAGGCCATGACCCAGCAGTGTGCTCTGGCAGCCAGGACGGCCAATGGCATCCTGGGGTGCATTAAAAGAAGTGTGGTCAGCAGATCAAGTAGGTGATCTTCCCCCTCTACTCTGTCCTGGTCAGGCCTCACCTGGAGTATTGTATCCAGTTCTGGACTCCCCAGTACAAAAAGACAGGGATCTCCTGGAGAGAGTCCAGTGGAGGGCCACAAAGATGATAAAGCGCCTTGAGCATCTCCCCTATGAGGAAAGGCTGAGTGAACTGGGTCTATTCAGCCTTGAGAAAAGAAGGCTCAGAGGTGATTATATTCATCTTCAGTGTGGGAGTCAAAGGGACATGGCCAACTTCTTTGCAGCAATCTGTGGGGACAGGACAAAGGGAAATGGCCATACACTTGAGCACAGGAAATTCTGAACCAATATGCGAAGAAACTTCTTCACAGTAATGCTGACAGAGCACTGGAACAGGCTGCCCAGGGTTGTTGTGGATTTTCCTTCTCTGGAGATTTTCAAGACTCACCTGGACACCTACATGTGCAGTCTGCTGTAGGGGACCTGCTTGCAGAGGCATTGGACTCAAAGATCTCTGGAGGTCCTTCCAACCCCTACAATTCTGTGACTCTGTGATTCTATGATAAGCTTTGCTAAGGAATGAGAGAAAGAAGAAGGGGAAGAAGAATGGAAGCAAGAAATTGAAACAAAACTTAAAGAAAAAAAAAGACTTCTAAAAGGCAACAGTGTAGAAAAGAATAAGTAAAGAAGTACATGAGATTATTTTCATTTCCCTTCACCCCATCACTGGAGGTACACTCACACCACATTTATGTAAAGACAATGCTGATTGTCTTTACAAGCTGCTCTAAGACCTGGCTCTGAGCACAGGGATCTCTTGTACCCACCTTTTTGATTTCACATTGCTACAACGATGCAGAGAAGCATCATGTAAACAAGAGCTAATGTCCATGACCATATCTTACTTTCCATAATTCTGCAGTTTCTTTGCACACACATACTAATCCTGTACTAGAATCTGGATGGCACACTGTACACAGTCAGCCAAGAAACACAGGTACTTCTAAAAATCTTTTTGAAGTAGAGTGATGAGAGTTTACCTTTCCATGGCTGACTGTCCAACAAAGCAATGGTGACCTGACATAAAGAAAACATACACAACTGTCAATTGCAGTGAAAGATTTGTATAAATGCCACTGATTATGTTAGTCTAGTAAAGGCTTCAGGTCATCACACTTCTCCAATTTTCTAAAGGCTCAGCAATCTCCAAAGAGGACAAGGATACACAAGTATCTAATACTAAAAAAAAAACCAAAAACCAACAGCTGTTTCTCCATATCTTCTTGTTATCCCTGTGCAAAGCCAGAAAGGAAATGTGTACTGATACACAGCTTCTCACAATCTAGACATACTTACACTGTAAGTAACATCATGCAACCAATCAGCTTCCTTTGCCTAGACTAAACATGTCAAATCTTACTGGCTATATCCAGGCATCAAAGATTGTAGCAGAGCTTCTGTATGTGAACACAGTGCAGATATGGCTCAGTATTTGAAACCTAATGAAAATATTCTGATCCGTTCACTAAAAATGTTTAGGCAAGAAAAGCTCAGTATATTTCAGTGCATAATCTCCAGAAGGCTTAAAAATAGCAATGTAGATAACATACCTAAGTGGGTATAAGGAAAACGAAACAAAGTTTTATGGTTTGAACAAAGAGCTGATGAACATAATTACTGTACCAATAGGAAAAATATTCTAAACAAAGAGAAACATTTTTTTTTCCGCAGAGAAAATAATATTTTTATTTAACAAATATACTGGAAAAATTATTTTCCCATAAAGACATACAGATATGCCCCATAAATTTTCCATTCTCTCACATAGCTATGATTTCTTGAAATCAGTTTAATGAACAGAAGGGGATATATGTGGAGATGTCAAACTTATTTTTGCTGTAAACCACATGACTCCATTTACCTCTAATCCCCAGATAATTGATCAAGGGGCCACGAAGAGCTTGCAGAACCCTTCCTGGTGCTTTATAGAGAACAGATCGTTCACATTATTTTCACTGTCCTCTGCTTCTAGCCATGTGAAAAGAAAAAAAGACACTAAATACTTCCATAATACCTCTTCTTCCCTACTGGCAATTGTTGAGGTTACCACAGGATTGCTTTGGCTTTTGTATTTTTACAAGTGCATGTAGAAGAATATTATTTCTCTACTAAGATGCACTTCAAACAATAGAAAACTTTCGTGAAACCCAGTCTTGAAAAACTGAGAACAGACCCCACAACATTCATCTTTCTGCAGTCAACTCTTGTCTGAAAAAAGTTTATTTTGTTGTTTTGGTTTTTGTTTTCTTTCTTTCTTTCTTTCTTTCTTGCTTGCTTGCTTGCTTGCTTGCTTCCTTCCTTCCTTCCTTCCTTTCTTCCTTCCTTTCTTTCTTTCCTGAGAATTGTCTTCCTTTGTACTTTAAACCAGCTCCTTTTTCTCCTCCTTCTGTCACTGCCTACTAAACATTGTGATGCTCACTGGTAGGTACTGACAGGACTGACACCTCCAACCATGCCAGACTGTAAAGCATGGGAGAGATGACATGATGGAAGTGTCTGAAATAATTATACAGGAGTGTCCCACAGTTAAATATTCTTTGGTTTGGCAGAGAGAAACGGCATCTGCTGCTAAGATCTGCCCTGCATACTTGTGAGTGAATAACCTTTCCTTAAGAGAATGTCCACAAACATTCACAGCAGCCTGGAAATGAAAAGTCACTACATGTAAATCCAATTCCGTATTAAAAAAAACCAAACCCTTCAAAACACAAACCTTAAGAGGGCTCTTCTCACAAAAAAAATTAATTAATTACAGCTTTGCATTACTGAACTCTGAAGAACAATGCATAATGTTTCCTCAGACGTGAGGCCCAACTCAAAATTCAAAGGAGGAGTACTTACTAAGTACTTAGTTTTCTGAGAAATTCATTGCCTGCCTGATTTGTCAATTCTTTCTGGTCTGAAACCAGTATTTCCCCAGCTGTTTTTGGAATGTTTCAGAAAGAAAAGAACATAAACTTTGGCCCTATTAGGGTTAATGCTTTTGCATAGACATATATGACCATAAATTGGTCAACTAGTAGAGCTCTTCTGCTAACATTGTGACTGAGAACAGGAAGAATACAGCCACAATAATATACAGCTATCTACTAAAAGTATTGCATATAGACATCTTTGGCCATGCAGTCTCTTGGCCTTCTGAAAGTATGTGAGCTGCATTGCTAACATGACAAAAAAAATAGCAATGTTGAGAATTAGAAAGAGGCGAGTATAAGAAGCTGATATTGATGGGGCACTACTTCGAGTGGTTGCCACCAACTGTGCCAGCCCTGATCGGCCCTTGATTGAAACTCCAGTTTTGTGCTTCACGTAAGTGATATCTGCAAAATCCAGAAGATCTTTCATTTCCTCATCTTCATCAACAGGCAACTCTTTTTGTGCTTGAGTCTGTGCCTTCTGTCGCACTTTTCTTTCATTTACCTCAATTTGTGCAAAAATGTCAGGAACAGCATCAACGAATTTGTAACCTTTGGATAGTTTTCTATTTTTCTTTGCTCTTCCACGCTGCTGCTGCTGCCTCTGTGAGATTGCAAATATTCTATCAATGGCCTCTTCTGTCTGCCTCTTATCTGAAAACCTCAACAGGCGTTCAGCAGTCTTCCTAAAGCTAGCTGTGTTTCGTACACGAGACAAGATCTGCTTTTCAAGCTGCTGGAAAACAGGCTTAAAATGCTGCAGGTTCCTCTCCACAATCCCAATGTAGTCCTTCACTTCTGGCACTGCAAAGTTCCTAATGGCAGATGTTCGGTCAAAGACAATTTTCTGACGGCCTGCAGTAACCTGTGCAAAGGCAGAACAAGGCCCATCCTCCACCGTCCACAGGTAAACTGCATAGGAGTGCTCATTGGTGGTGACAAAAACATCCAGCTGCCGAGAGTCTGCACGGACAGTGAAGCTTTGCACATCAATGGAGGGCCCAATGAACAAGTAAATGGCTCTGGTGATGGGGTGCCGAAGGAGGGTTGTTACATTCACATAGTTTGTTCCATTATAAGGGTAGCCCCGGGGATACATTCTTGAGGCAATGGTAGCTTTCTCGCTGTGGCCAGTGTCATCCATCCAGTACATCTTATATATTCCATCACGATGTCTAATGAATGCCCCATGAATCTCATCAACAACTGTTTCTTCAAAAGGCACATCCACATTGTGGAAGAAACTGGTTGCTGCCTCCAGAGGGCTGTCATCTTCTAGGTGAATTTGGTCCACCAGCAACAAAAGTTGAGGATGAAGAAGTATGAGGTTTCTTTGCAATTTTCTCAGCTTCAGTTTAGGATTGTATGCCCCCACTCCTTCTCCCCTGATAAAAACCACACCGCTTCTCTCCATGGCAGCAACCACTCGTCCCTGGCAGTCACCAGCCAAATCATGTTTATATTTAAGCCATTTCGAAGAACAGTCTTCTGTAATCTGCCCTTCCCATGGGGAGAAGCAGCTCTTGGACACAGCAGGGGAAAACATCAATACATTATTAAAAAAAGTATATTTTGGCCCATACAGAGCTTCTGTAATGAAAGGTACGCCATTGGGAGCAAAAGTAAAGGAGTTCTGGTCTGGGTGTTCATGGCCAGCGTTAAAGTTCCTCCATCCCTTGATCCACTCTTTGTACTTGTTCTTATGAACAATATCATATATTGCACGTCCTCCCAGCTTTCCTGACTTGAAGGAAAGGAAAGGCCTGTTGATTTCAGCTGGCAAAGCACTTCCGTAGGTTACCACTCCCCAGTCCTCAAAGTAATGCAGCTTTGGAACCCCAAAGTCTGGCGGAGGGATGGAGCGCAAACTTGCATCATACCTGCCAAAATGATGAGGGAAATTGTTTAAAAATCACTTGACTAATTTCACTATCAGCACCTACACAAAATTCAAAAAACAATTCATTACTCGTATCAAAGAACAACCTAACAACATAAGGCCCACCAATGTCATTCCTGAGCAAAAAAAGTACATGAATTAAAATTCTGCCTAATCTGCCTAATTAATCACTAAAAAAAAAAAATGGAATTAAACATCAGAATAGAGCAGATAAACCAAAGAATATATGGAGGGATGTTTCCTTTTATAACTGCAACAGACAATGGGAGGAAAACACAAAAGCACGCACAGATAAGACTAAGGCATAATCTGTAGCAATGCGCACTGAACATCTAATGCTAAGAAGTTCTTCTGAGCCTAAAAACTCTGTCCTACACATGGCCAGAATAACATAATCTCTGCCTCTGCAGAACAAACCAAAAAATAACATCTTATCACAAATGGCAAGCAGCCATCCAGTCCTTTTTGAGCCCACACATTTCCTTTCATACCAGAGAAATTCAGTGTGGAGTGTGCACCACCTCTGCCCTTTGGATGGAGTCCCCGGGCCCTCCACCACCCGATTCCTCCTGATCTGGTCTGCCAACCAGTTCCCGCTGCCATTGCGCATGACGAATTTGTCGAGAAACACCAGCTGGCTCTCTGGCCCATAGAACCAGTTGTAATTGGAGTCTGCAATGGCCACAGTCCTCTGAAACCCTTGGGAAAAAGTTAAAAGGAATGTGAGAAAGAACAAATAAACACAGATATGTTTGTAGAGCATGAAGATGAAGCCAAGCGGTACAAACAGACACAAACAGAAGCTGCCTTTTATGATGTTTATACTCATAAATGAGCCATAAGTTACACAGGAGCTGTTTGCTTCTGCTGTAGATAACTTGAATAGTTACCTTTCTTCTTTGGCTATAGGCAACAATCAGTCAAAATGCTACAAAAATATAAAAGGCAATGTCCCATCCACTTCTCACTCAGATCTTGCAACTTTCACTCCTCCTATGTCAATCCAAACTCTTCAAATCCAAACAAAAGAAAGGTTCTCCCAGTAAAAAAAACAAACCAAACCAAAAACCCCAACCCAACTTTCATCCTGAAATAACTACAATGAGTTTCCTTTGCTCTTTAGGAACCTCTTCCCAGTATATGGTATAGCCTGGATTCAGTGCAGTTCCTTATCTGCGCTGGCACGCTAAAGCAGCAATCATTGTCCTCACAAAATTTTTAATACATATTAAGTTATCATATTATATTTTTAAAGAGGAGTTTAAACAATATAAGCTCCCAAAAGAATTGTGCTATGAATAAACAGCACAAAATCATCACTGAGAACTTTCAAGGCTACCCAAAACTGAATCCTATCTGAAAGTTACAAGGAGCTATGAATATTTATTAGATTATACTGTTTGCATATTTATAGATCTCCATCTTTTAGTCAAAATTAGGATTTCCTATCAGAGATGCTGAACACACTGTGTGACAGTGGATTCAGCAGAAACAGTCTGCAAAACTGACCACCAGAGGTGCCCAGTATTTGTTTCTCACACTGACAAAAGAAAATAGTTCATACGCCCGACTGATCTGAGAAACCCACGAGTTGAGTCAATTACATTTTCTGTATGAAAAAGATCTTGAAAAAAGAAAAGGTTATAAAAGTGGATTTCAACATATTGTGGGAAACTGTGCGCTATTCAGTAAATAAAGGGGACCTACAGGAAAAAGGGGACAGACCTTTAGGAGGGTCGCTTGGGATAGGACAAAGGGAAATGATTTCAAAATAAAAAAGGATACATTTAGGCTGGATACAAGGAAAAAGTCTTTTACAGTGAGGTTTAGTGAGGCACTGGAACAGATTATCCAGAAGCGGTGGATGCCCTGTCTCTGGAGACATTCAAGGTCAGCTGGACCAGGCTATGAGCAACCTGACCTAGCTGTTGGTGTCCCTGTTCAGTGCAGGGGAGCTGAACTAGACAACACTTAAAGGTCCCTTCCAACTCTAAGGATTCTATGATCCTATGTAAAAATTCTCTGCACTTCCTTGATACTTTCAACTTAGCTTCATGATTTGTTGTTCATTTCATCTAATATTTTTGTGTGATTGCTTTTCCTTTTGGCAAAGAAAAAAAAAAATCAGTAAGAATCTCAGTGAGTATTATTTATCTAACAGAAAGCCCCAGAACCAGCTCTATGTCAAACTCTGAAAACCAGAAATCAAGTTCTAAAGCACTGCTTTTTCTCTCAAGTGACATTCTTGTGTTCCGCCTGGTTCTAAAAAACAGTTTAATGAACAACAGTGTTTAATAAGCAGTGATAAACAATAATGTCATTGTTTCCATGGATGATGAAAGTAGAAGTGAGAGAAGAAGGTTATTTCAAATGTTCAAGTACAAGGTTGCTTGAAAATGACGCACTTCAAGTATAAAATTGCTTCAAGAACTGGAAGATGAATTTTCATTGGTCCAAAAGACCTACCTGGCAGGACAGTCCTGTACATAAATGCAAAGTGCTGCTTGAGCCAGGGGTGGTTGAAGTGATTGATATCAAAGTGCCTTTGGACAAGGAACATGTACTGAAACAGTGACCTGGTTGTGTAGCTGCCATAAGCCACCCCTTCATAGAGGGAGCCATCTGTGACCTCCTGCAGCAGGACTACTGACTTTTCCATGATTGCCAATACTTGCTTTGTCCATAAGTAAGCTTCCTGAAGGTAGCCTGAAAGAAAAGAGGTGTTAGAAAGTCTGGTCACAATACTGTAAATCATAGATGACATCACTTGTATTCACACAGTGAGATCCTTCATAGCAATGAATCCATAAGGAAAGCAGCTAGATCTCTAAAATATGACCCATCACTGCAGCATCCCTGTGGTTCTAGGGTAAAAGATAAAATGCTACACTTAAACACAGTAGAGCAAAGTTACCTGACTAGACAGAAAACTATCAAGACACCTTTTTACTTTTGTGGGATTATGTGATCCACCCTGATGGGAAAAAGTACTTAATGCATTAGAACATGTAAAAACAGAAGAGTCAGAACAATACCATTTATTGCATTTCAAATTAGTATGAAAACAATTTTACAGCCCCCACTAGAGGGCTCTAATAAAGCAAGTATTCTTATCAGTCATTTTTCACTAGTACGATCACCAGTGCAGTGAAAGATTCTCAGAGTTTATAAAAAGCTGACACTTGAACTGCAGTTAACCGATATTCTAATACAATATGCTCTATTTTAAGATATGCTATATTCCACTTACGTTTTCAATGTCTAAAGAGTTATCCAAAATAGAAGTTCCTTTGGAAAAAATTTGCATGGTTTATTACGAATGCAGATTCTTCATTTCTTTAACTTCCGACTAAGTTCCAGCCTTCATATATACAAGCTCTAAACAGTTATATTTCTTCTAAGGAAAGACTTCTAGAGATCTTACTATTTTGATCTGCTCCACACAAAATATGAGTTGGGAAGAGGTTGTCTGAAGTCCTTCTCAGGACTTAGCTGCCTTCACCATGGAGCATCTACAGGCACGAGATCCCTAGCAGCGCCTGTATAGACTGCAGAAGGAAGGCAGTGTGTGGATCCCAGCAGACAAAAGACTGCATGCTTTCTCTTATTCTCTTCTAGATCCACTAACAACAGAGGCAGGACTAAAAAGAAAACAATTACCTTGTATGTCTGTATGGCTACCTAGTGTCTGTACAGCTCAGAGTGTCTGGGCATAGATTTAACCTGAATTCTTTCCACTGTATAGTAGAGCTCAACTTTAGGTCAGCTGGCATGCATTACATCCCACATTACTTGGTGAAACAGTGCCTGCTGAATGAAGCGCATGTGCCAGGCTGAGGGAGTATGAGCTACATTCAAACCTGCTACCAAGAATGTTTTGCTTTATTGCCACAAATACCCTATTTATGCTCAGCAGAGTGATGAGCAATTCAGACTCCCTACCAGCCAAGGCTGTCAAATCCTACTCAGTTAACAGAGAGGAAAAAATTGTGAAATCTAAATTAAACAGACAACCTGATTTAGGCTGAAGAGAGAAACATGACCGGGATGGCCTGAGCAGGAGGAGCGGGCCGCACTACTGAGTTCTACCTCCTTGCTCACAGCTGGTGTGACACTGCTTCCTCACACTGATAGAGCAGGGCACCACAGCAGTCCATCCAAACACAACCCCAACTACTTCCACCCTCATTTTTCATTGTGACATTACAGCCACACCAGTTAGTTTTAGACATTGCCCTAACAAGAATGGTGTTTTCCATGGCTCAGTGTAGTGCATTCACTGTTGCGCATTAGCACATACGTTCTGTTAACTGATGTAATATTGATGCTATAAATCTACTCACATATGTACCTTAATGACATAATGACACATTTGAATAATAAAAAATGGAAGAAACACTCTGTCAGGCTACACGAAAAAAACCCTCCAGAATAAATCTCACATGTAATGAACAGCATGTATGTCAAATTAAGCCTTACTCATGTCTCTTTATGGAGTATCTGAGAGTATTTTAATTGAAAGACTGTATGTGGGTACCTAGAAATTATTCCAGTTAGTTTCATTTTTCTGTCCTATGACAATGTTTACATGACTTTATGGTGGCTATTTAGTCTCTGCCTACTTCATTAGCTGAACACCATGTTTAAGATTTTTAAGTGAAGTTTAAACCTTTCGGAAGAAATGCTTACACTGGGATACACTATTTGCAATTGCTTCCAATCTGATACAGGTAGAATTTGTTTAGTCCATCCTTCACCTTTTTTTTTCCCCTTCAGAAAAAGTCTTTCATGTCAGAATGAGAATTTTTTTTTTTTTTTTTGTTAAATGAAGTTGCTCTGCATTGAGATCAATTAAACTTTCAGTTAGAAACACACAGTCCGGATGTACTGAGTGATTTTCATTTGAAATATTCACAGTACTTGCTCAAGTGTTGCTTATTTTGCTTTTTTTTTTTTTTTTTTTTCCACAAAAGATATGAAGTTTGCTGAAAGAAATATTACCCAACTGTGTTTGTGATGTTACCATTGTTTGGCACAAAGCATACTTCTGGTCCATACTCTAATGAAAAGCAGAGTCCTCTTGCAAACTGCCAGCTTTCTGCAACAACGGAGGATCAGGGAAGGATGGAATTGTGAGGAATTTAGCAAAACCCACTGAATAAACATGGTCTTAGTCTTTAATTTGTGGAAGGCATAGTACGAGGAAAGGGAATAGTTTCCATGCATACCCTTGCTGGTTTTGAGCATATGCACATTAGTGAACACACTTGCTATGACAAGCTCTTAAGAAAAAATTGACCCCCAAACACAGTAAGTGTCACATTTTTCTGGCACGCATTCTTTGGATGTCTGAAAGTTCCAACTATGTGCAGATGTGCCCTTGCTTGGCAGGATTAAACAGCTCAGTAACACCATCAGCATCCAGAAACTAGATTTTTTTCCTTGACTTGTGGCACTGAGATTTCAAAATACGTCTAGCACATTTTAAATAAGATCTTGATAAAATACTGACACAGTTTTATAAGCTAGAGCTGGCTACATGACCTCCACTTCTCAGCCTAAGTACTATAGGAGTTTACTATAGGATTGCTTTGCCTGCTCTTTCCATGACTTGCACTCTCCTTCAGAGTGGACATAGCTCAAAGGGAAAAAGGTAAAGATTTGCTCATCTCCTTAGCAAAAGATGCTGAAAAGATAGGTCCTGAGCTGTGGCCCACAGGTGGATCAAGTTCCAGCTTGGCAGTCCTCTCAGGGAAACAAGACTGAAGTGCTATAGCCTAGCTGAAAGTTTGGGGCCCAGGGCATTTCTGACTGCTGACCTTGATGCAGACCAATGCCGGACTGTCTGCAGGCATTAGAACAAGCCCCAAACTGATAATCTACCCTAAAAGACTGCCTACAAATCTGAATTGGTACTAGTACACATGAGGGAACTGTCAATTCTTAGTAACGGTGAGGCAGAAATACAAAACTAGTTAGGCAGCTACTTATATATTTATCATATATATATATACTTATATGATCAGGGGACTGGAGCACCTCCCCTATGAAGACAGGCTGAGGGAGCTGGGCTTGTTCAGCCTGGAGAAAAGAAGGCTGCAGGGTGACCTCGCTGCAGCCTTTCAGTACCTAAGGGGAATCTATAAACAGCAGGGGATCAATTCCTTGAAAGGACAGATAACAGCAGGACAAGGGGAAATGGTTTTAAGCTGAGGGAGGGAAGATTTAGGTTGGATGCCAGGGGGAAGTTCTTTACTATGAGAGTGGTGAGGTGCTGAAACAGGCTGCCCAGAGAGGTTGTGGATGCCCCATCCCTGGAGGTGTTCAAGGCCAGGTTGGATGGGGCCCTGAGCAACCTGGTCTGGTATTAAATGGGGAGGTTAGTGGCTCTGCCTGTGGCAGAGAGGTTGGAGATTCATGATCCTCGAGATCCCTTCCAATCCAGGCCATTCTGTGATTATATATTCTCTGATATAGTGCATACATATCATAACCTGTACATCTGCCCACAGATTATTGTTCTATTCAATAAATACATTTTTTCTAAGCAGCATAAGAGCAAACCCAATGCAATGGAGGTCTCAAAACACACAAAGCACAACACCTTTGCAGCTGGCTGCCATATAGGCAGAGTACTTAATGTGGAAAACCGCAGAAAAAACATTTATATCAGTTCCTGCATGTTACTCCATAAATGGGCAATTGAGCTGATATGCTGTAGAAAAGCATTCCTATGGTTTAGCACATACCTTGATTCATCAGAACCAGGCTTCCAGCCAGCAGGGCCACACAGTTGGTAGGCTGGTGGTTATGGAGATACTGGAAACCCCATCCTCGTCTGTATGATGTTTCGTACATATATCCCGAAGCATTGGCAATTACCTCAAGAAATCTCTCCTGTTGAGTCTTGCTAAGATAGCTGTACAAGAAGTCATAAGCTGTGGCAAAGCCAACTAAGGAGTGAGCCAGAGGGACCTCATCCCATGGGGCATCCTTCACCAGCCTGTCAAAAAAAAAAGATACCAATTAATTGAGTTTAATCTAGTCATTTTTCTCTATGAATATACTTAAAGGTGGGTATAACTTAACATCTCCCAAGTTAGACAATGGATGCTGAATTTAATGTGGTACTAAAATACTTACCAAGTCTTTGAGAGTGTTCTATACTGTCCTAAGTACGGAAAATATTAACCTTCAAATCTCATTAATTTTACTAGAAAGATTAAATCCTTAAGTATTAAAGCAGCGTTTGTGATATTTCTAGGATTTGCTAGGAAAAACAAATAATGCAGAATGTTGGTTGTACAGAAAAATAATCTACTTGTCTGAGGCAAGATTTAAAGCATTTTTCTAAGAAAGTAATATCCCATAGCTTACACTCTTCCAAAGAATCTGCAACAATCTTTTTTCTCCAAATAAGTCAAATGTTAATAATTTCATAATGGTGGCTATTGGATTGAAGTTGTCTTTAAAGCAAAATAATTATTAGCAAAATTCACGAAAATTCATAATGGAAAAAGAGGTAGCCCAGAATAAATATTTCCCTTAAATCAAGCATATATTGGCTAAAAAAGACTTTACTTTTTTTTATACAGAGCATATTTTCAGGCCACAGTCACAAAAAAAAAAAAAAAAAAAAAAAAAAAAGGAAATCATAGTGGGAAGAATCTTTTAAAAGGCTAACAGTCATTAGTAGCTTTCATAATTGCTCCTTTTGTCACTTATTCTGCAAGACTTTTTTACTAAAGAAATGAATTTTAAATTGTTAAGATAGTACCCTACTGTAATCAGTGAGATTTGTGCTGTGCTCCTGAAGATGTGCACCTTCCAGTTTCAACTATTCCGTGATGCTTTAAATACAATTTCATTTTTGATTTGCATAAGCGGTAATATGAAAAGATGATAAAAGTATATGAAATGAACAAGATTATAAGCATATGTATATTCATTCTGCTTTAGGAGCATTTATTTGCATTCAAAATGCATGAACGAAGAGCTGAGAAATTAAGACTATCAGATCAGATCAGAATAGTGCAGCTATGGTAAATCACAAGGTTTGCAAGCAAGGAAAATGATGTTCAATTTTTATTTCAATACATTTAACTTCATTGGAAGAACTCAAATGACCTTGACACATTCATACCTTTATAAAAGGGAAACCTCAGAGGGTTTTTTGATTAGTTGAATTTCCAACAGTTTAAGTATTTACTTTCTCCCGACTTTAATCCCATTTTATCCTGAGTGAAGTTATAAATTTTTACTTTTCTTAAATGAATTCATTATTTCAAGGATGTTAAGTTAAATACAAGAATGTATTCAACAAATAATTAAACCTTGTTTTGAACCAGAGTTTTTATTGGGCTAGATTGTTTGTAGATTGTTATTTGTTTTTGGTCAACAGGTAGGCACTGACAGAAAAAAAAACTGTGAACAATATTAGCACAGAAAGCTAAAAGTGTGGTAACAAATAACAGCCAAAGAGTCAGGAATGAAAGTTCTTAAAATGTACAACTTGTCTTCTCCATATCTTCATGAAACTCTTTGGTGGCCACCGTATGGGACTTTTGTCTGTTGCTTTGCTTCAGGTTCAAACTCATCAGAAAAGTTTCTGGACAGATATAGTGAAATTTCTTATTTAGGTTTGTGTTAATCGTTGTGGGAAAAGTTACAGATCTGTAGGTCAAAACATTTAAATGCTTTATGTAGGTGCTTATTATTTCCATACTTCCTGATAAACTATAAGAAAATGTAAGTTAACGAGGCAAGCAACACTTCCCAGTCTCCAGATACAGTTATACTGCATCACAGAGCCAGAAAAACTAAAAATCTCAGTGAAGTGGTCATTTGTCAATCTATTTCTGTTTCTATTCTGCTTTTTCATCTTCGGTTAGCACTGGAAAAACTTTGAAATTGTAATAGGCCATGTATGTAAAAATAAATTTGCATTCTATGCTAGTTATAGGGAACACCCTGTCACTTTGTTTGCTGCCAGGAATCCCTTCAAACATGCATAACTTTGATAAGCTGTATCACAAATCCATATTTCCAACATATTAGTTGTTTTTTTTTTTTTGCCAAATCTTTGTACATTCAAAGATCAGAGTTCATATGGGGACAGGAAATATCACTTCAAAGACTGTAGTCTGGAATAATTAACAAGTGCTTGAGGCTAAGCTATAGATTAGTGAGGGGGAAAGAATAATGAGAGAATTAAATATAAGGAATTAATTTAAAACATTTAATTCAAATTTCAGTATCCTTATAAAAACATACAAATTGCTGATTAGAGTGCATTAAAAACTATTGAATGTTCATTATCTGACTTCATCTTCAGGGAGATTTGACAATGGAACCAATGTAATTTATATTTCTTTGTTAAGATATTTGGTTTGATATTAGCTAAGTTTGTATTTGGTTTCAAGACCAACACAGTATCAAACTCCATAGCAAAATGCTACAAATTAATCTCTGTGGCAACACTTCTGATAAAATAGGAAAAGATCTTCTACACAGAAGTGCTAAGCTGATTAGTTATGACTGCATTTAAGCTGACTTCTTTAGAAAAAATAAATAATAACAAAGCTTTCAATATAAAAAAGTTTATGTTAGGCTTCCTGGGGCTACACATTGTCATAGTCAACTCCTTCTGTTCAGATAAGACAGTTCTGTAATTATTTCCCTCAAATGTTAATTCTGGGTAGTGGGTCCTATACGGGGTTTAACAGAAGGGGTACACAAAAGTAACAAAAACAAAACAAAACAAAACAAGGACAACTGTTTAAAGACCCTTGTTTCTAAACATACAAAAATCACAGCCAACATTTGTTCTTAAAATGAGCTTTCCTTCTGAGAAGTAACTATTTAGCTGATATAAATCAGTGCATCTCCATTAAATGAATCTCAGTGGAATCAAGTAACATGCATCAAACAATGTGTAAAGTGATACACAAGAAGAATGGTCAAGTAGAAAGCATTAAACTCTTTTTGTATCTAAATTGTGCTCTCATTTTTCAAATAGGTCTCCAGCGTCAGATGTGGTAAACAGCCTGGCTGATAAGCCGTGGGAAAGCATGGGACTACAGGCCTGCACTTACCATGGTCTGTGAATAAAGAGTTTTCAAGGCTATTACAAACCACTTTGCTCTAAAATAAAATAAAAAAAAAAAAGTTGTTTGTATTTATTCAAATAAAAATGGGTAAAAACATGCTGGAGAACAGCTATTTTCTAATCCTCTCCAGAGTAAAACATCAGACAATATGAACCATAGCTTAACAGCTGTGTTTGAAAGCAGCAAGTAACTTTTATTGTAGCACTGTAGTAGCCTCTCTTGTCTTTCAAAGGTATCAGACACTACAAAAGAGGAATTCAGAGTAAATAACGTCTACAATGTACAATCTTAGTACAGAACAACCACTTTCAAACATAAACACATGCCTGAGATGCTCTTTTAGGTTCTCTTCATCTTTGCTATTTAAAATACTCCTTGTTACTTTATTTTAAACACTGACATAGATCCTCCATAAGGAAATCACAGAGAAACAAAGAGATTGTGGATAATGTAAACAGCTTATTTTTCCTACGTGTTTTGAGAACTCTAGTGTAGTGCAACATGGTTTCTGTCTTAGATTTGCCACCTTCTGCAATGAACAGTGAAACCTGGAAGGGGTTATAGCTCAATTCTGTAGACATCACCTTAAGATGCCAAGCACCACCACGCAGGCACCACACTGTCCCAAACTAACAGTGTACACATTACCTTCACTGAATGGGATCCCACGCTCTAGAAAACAACATAAACTGCATAAAAATTTGTATGGGAAGTAACAAACCAATATTGTGTCTCTTTGAAACAAAACCAAGAAAAATCGTGATAAGACTACCCTAACCTCCCCACTTCTTGGCAACACATACAACACTGCTAATGTCCCTTCTTTCAGAAACTGTTAATGCATTTTTCCCCTAATTTCTATATAAATTCCCTAATTTCTCATAAATTCCACCTTATCAAAATCCAAACCATTATCATTTCTCTAAGAGGTGAAAGCCAAAGAGAAATAAACACTGTCTGCTCTGTTCAAGGCAGGATTTGAACCAAGTAAAATTCTCTCGCTTAAGTGAGATCCCTGATCCTGGCCTACAGGATATTTAGAACCTCCCTTCCTTCACTTTACCCAATTTGTAAAAACAAATTGAAGCAAATAACATAACATACTAACTTAAGAAACAGTGGGCAGTGTGATACCTGACTTCCAACCTCAGTATCTAAAGATAATATGACATCACTGCATCCAAACTGAAGCATTAAACATGCCCTGACACATGCATTACAAATGTAGACCACATCCTGATTCTTAATGCTTCAAACCTCCTCATGACAAATCGCTTACTGAAGAATAACTTAGAGGTTGAGGGCACATTAAGCTAATGATTGCAAGAAGCATGGCAGAAATCACTCTTCAGTAGTGAAACACTCCTTCACATTAGGTTGATGCAAATGCAATGAATCAGGGCCCCATTCACAAGACTTTCCGTTGGAAATTATTCCAAGGACACTGCCTCTGTGCATTTAGGTGTAATCCATCTTAGACATGGTAGCCAGGTAACAGCATGGTTGAGCTTAATGCATGTTAAATGCCAGTGGTGATGCAAATACTGCATGTAACAGGGCCAATTGAGCTCTTAGTCCTGTGTCCAACTGCGTAATTCTACAGACAACATCAGTGCCCTGGCACCCCAGATATCCTTGCTATTGTTTGGGAGCAGGAGATACAGCTTTCAACTCACCAGGCAAAGGTGACAAATGTTCTTCCTGATCAGAAGAAGCATATGTACCAAGGGAGAGAATACACACCATGATGAAATGGGAAAATGAGACCACCAGCATTTATTTCATAAACTAGACCCAATGCCCAATATTCTTCTTTCACAGTCTCCAAAATGAAATATTTTCCTGTGCTCAAATTGAATACGTTGTTCACTGACAGAACAATATCTTCCAATTTTTGTTTTGAAGAGAAAAATGAAAATCCTTAAAAAATTCTGATCAATTCAAAACAATCTCCCAACTTTCACCCTTTCAACATTTTTCTGTTTGCCACCAAAGCAAAAATTCCATAATCTGCAAAATGCAAGTACTCAGCCTTTTGCAAAAAGAAATACATCGAGTTTGTTTTTTAAGACCTTGAAAAACTGAAAATTTGCATTTCTAGTATGTGTCTAAGGTAAAACAACACAAGTTAGTTTGTATTCATTTCAGCTCAGTTCATAAGAAGAGAGACAAAGGAGTGCTTAAATATATAAGGCTAAAGTCATAACAAAAAAAAAAAAAAGACAACAGACAATGTATTTTTCAGAAGTTTAAGAGCATATCATACAAGTAGGGCCCTACTGCTTAATATGCTGAGGAGACAACTGAAGATTTACTCCTTCGGAAAATTATTTTCCATTCTTTTTCTCTCAGTTTCCCTATGGGCTTGTAACCATCATTCTACTGATTCTCAAATTGCTTTTATATTCTTTTCTCCCAGTTTTGCCTTTGATCGTAAGAGAGTCCCTTTCAAATTTTACTCTTTCTTAATATTAATCATGACCCTTCTATACTGACATATTAATCAAATCTGTTTTAGTAACTCTCAGTAGTATATAAAGCAGGCAAAGAAATGTGGTTATGTTAACCCTAACTCTTTATTGTAAGTTTCAGGTTATAGCAAATTTTGGACTAGGAAGGTAAGCTCCCTATAGTTGCCACTGAACTTGAGTGCTGATTTATCTCCAGAAAACCAGACTAGAATCCTATTTTAAAAGAGAAGATATAGAAGAAACTCTTAACACTTCAGCTGCAGTTTAATTTCAGAGTCATGCATAATTTCCACTTTTAAATTCTACATATGAAAATGATAAGAACTCAAGGGTTTGATATTTCACTCACTAACATAATGTATATTCCAGATACTGAATTCATCCTCCTACCATTCTTTTTCTTTCTTGCTCTAGGAGACTACCCTGACAGCATCCTCCAACCTTTTTACATACTAATGCAACGTGCAAAAAAACTCAGCAGTCTTACAAAACCCTCCTCAGTATTCTTTGAATGTGCCAGACGGTTGATTTTTGGGAGTTAAAAATAAATGCTAAATCCGTGTTGTCAGCACAGTCTTCAATTCAGCACATGAACTTATTCTATTTCTACATTTAAATATTTGTATTCATGCATTTTTATTGTACAATTCATATTGTCCAACACTGAGCAATATCTGTACGCTAACAGCAGACTTCACCATACTCCAATACCTTCAATAAGCATAGGCTAACAGAGGGCTATGGGATTGCCAGATAATAAGGAATACCAGGAGGGTCACAGATTTGTTATATTGAAGACACCTGTTAGTTTCTGTTTACTTGCTGCTATTTCTTTGGAATGTCTGCACATGTTTGACAGCAATTATTTCCAATATGAAATCATGAAGTCAGGCTTGCTGTCAAATCCCATACCTTATCATACACTGGTAGCATATTTCTGTTAAAAAATAGTGCATGAACTGTGTGTCAAAAAGAACAGTACAGAAATCCCTTGTCTGGCAATTCTAGGCAGGGAAATCTTTCCCACTGTGAAAAGGGTGCAGAAATTGTGATCTTCTGAGGTATCTGTTTGTAGAGAAGACTTTGTAAAAAATAACAACAACAACAACAAACCACCACAACCTTTTCTAACTGCTTTGTCCAAACAAAATCTGACTGGGCTCTTATTTCTGCACGGTGTTTGACTCCAATTACATCACTTCACTCTGTTCTGGAAGAGGCCGAGACAGCATACGGAAAGAATTACTAGTGCAGATCCCTCAGCCAACAACGCATGTCTGGTAAGGGAGTGTGCGAGGTGACTTGGAGATAAAATGCCAGAAAAATGATCTATATCCTCTGCTCTCTGTAATATAAGATGCCTTACATAAGGACAAACTTTCCCTATGGTTTTAGGCTGCATTTAGATTGAATTCCAGGAAGATCAAGAAAGTTATTTAACAACAGCTTTTAATTTTTACAGGCAAAACAGTAGAAGTTCGTCTATTTTTATGAAAACATTAATCTACTACATCTCCCTCCTCCTGCTAGGCTCCAAAACGTTGTCTGTTCCCATATTATTTTGATTATAATTATAGCTAGCTATTAGCCACTGACCCTTTGTTTAATCTAAATGTAAACCTACTCCAGGATGTAGCAATTACGGATGCTCTGTTATGAGCAGCATGCCTCTCAGGAGCGGTTGTTATGACAAACAGCTCAAGCTGTGTTAGCCTACACAAATGGGAATTCAATTAAGGGTGCCTTTTATTATGTGATACAAAATGACTACTCTAATGGTTGAGGAAAGACACAAGTGCTTAAGTACATGCCATTTCCAAGCATGTATCAATTACCAGTAGACTTTATCATAACTATGCCTTGATATGTTGAACTGTATTTGGACTATAGAGGATTCTCACTAATGTAAAGATGAATTTTTAAAATGTTAGTCAGCTTGGGGGGTTGGACTCGATGATCTCTGGAGGTCTCTTCCAACCCCTACAATTCTGTGATTAATGTCTTGACATTCTGAACAATTAATTAAATTAAAGTTGATATATTCTATTCAACTACTGCCCACACTACCAAAATACACTTTCACTTACAGTCACTACAAAAATTAGAGGCAAACTACCCAACTCAAGTTTTTTTTGTTTGTTTTTTAATTCTAGAGTTACTTTAGAGTCAATGTCATTTAAGTGAAAGTCAAAAGAAATCTAGACTATACTCTTGAAAGAATTCAGCTGCCAAAAAGTAATTCATATGATAGCCAGATCTAACTTGTCAATACATGTTGACTACCATCAGAGATAAAAAGACAATTTAGGGCAAATTACATGCCATTCTAGGTACTTACATAAGAGAAGAAGTTTAAGGAGGGAAGTTTCTCTAGATTTGCTTTACTTACTAATACATCTTTGTACAAGCCTTCTTTACTCTGACATAAGCAGTTTTGACACATAAGTCTCATAACATTCAAAGTCCTAAACTTGAGTACCATCAAAAACCTTCTTTCTTCCCATTCTCCTGTGAAGAGCGTCTACCCTCGAATTAGTAAATAAGGATAATATTCTTAATTTAGCAGTCAGAATAATATTTTCCTCAAAGTCTGACAGAAACTAAACACGATTAAATAGACTGAATGATATTGTTTTTTTAATAGTTCCATTACTGTGACACTGCAAGAATTGTTCATAACCAGTCTTATTTAGGTAAGGCTCATCTCCAGAACACCTAAATATCTACTAGTAGCAATCAGACAAGAACTGTTGTACATGCCATCTTTCCTCTCCTAGTCTAATCCTAAGTGGAGAATTGTGTGCAGTAACATGTTTTGCACGCACTTTTTAATTATATTTCTCAGATTTACGAAATCTGCCTGTTCAGAAGCTGTAGGAGTGAACACATTGACCGATTAGAGCAAAGTCAGACAAAGTAATACATGCCCCAGGGGTGGTAGATTGCTACAGCCTTCCATAAAGCCACTGCTGGATGAGGGAGAGAACATACAGAGCTACAGAGTGAACTTCACGTTGAAAGCATGGAGGAAAAAAAAGGGAAATAATCAGGTATGAAAAACAAAGGAGTGTGAAGATTGTGCTTCAACAATCAAACAGTGTCTTAATGCAGCCTGATTGAGTGGGTGGCAGCCCTGCCTATCGCAGGGAGTTGGAACTAGATGACCTCAAGGTCCCCTCCAACCTAACTCATTCTATGTTTCTATGATTCTATCTTAGAGTTCCAATCAGTAAATTCACTCGACAGTGAAAACACTAACTTCTGCCCCTGTAAAAAAAAAAGTGTGGCACAGTGAGGACAGAATAATGCATATGACAACTCATATCCAAATGAAGTTAATGCAGGTCATCAAAATGCTAGACACTTCAACAGCTGCAGTAAAACACTTCAAAAAAACAACTATTTCTTTCATGACCTACAATGTCTTTAAGGGAAGCCTGGGAAATGCACAGCAGTGTGGAGTTGCAAGCCTTAACTAAAGCTCAGACAGATGTTAGAGCATTCATAAAACACTTGTTTGAGGAAACTCTGAGTGTCACTTGTACCTAAATCCTAAAGACACCGTTTCACAGGGCAGTCTTTTCTGAATTCTTCCTAAGGAAACATTACCCAAAGGAAATGTGCTAGTCTGGAAAAAGAGTGGAAAAAGTTAACACTACATTCTCACTACAAATCAGATGGGAAACCCTGGCTTCTGATGTGTGGTGGTTTAGGATAATTTTTTTTTTTTTTTTTTTTTTTTTTTCTTTTTTTACTTTAGAGTGAAACTTCAGACACGAAGGGTCCTGCCTCTTCAGATAAGATACAGTGAAGGTAAAAAGCTATGTGGCACTGCTGGTTCAGATGAAGGTAAATGCGTTTGGCAAGTTAGTTACTGTCAAAAAGAATGTTAAAACAACTGAAACAATTCAAGTAATTTACTAATCTAACTCACTTTTCCAGCTGCAGGCAGTTTATACAATAATAACAACTTAAAAAAAAAAAAGATAAAAATCTACCAACTAGGCTGAGCTGCCATCCTCTCCATGTAATCCTTGGCCATGCCAATGGCTTCAGTGTTGTCAGGATAGAGAACACAGAACATTGCCAAGGCCCCCAAGTTGTTGCCGTAAATCTCATTCCACCGAGCGCTGAACTCCTTTGGATCCCATGGCGGAAGGTACTCCAGGGGGTTTGACAGCATTGTCTGTACTGCCTCCATCAGCCGAGCCGTGATGTGTCGGTGTGTGGTTGCTGCCTGGAGACGCAGACCCTCCACGTCACCCTTGGAAAAGTAGAGCATGGGATAACTGTCGTAGTTGGCATTGACAAAAGGAACCATGGCATCCACGTCCTCCCTGATGCCACAGGCGAAGGCGAAGCACATCACATGTATGAAAAACACACTTGGGGCTCCCCGGGTGTGAGTCCTCATTGTGGCATCAGATCTCCAAGTCCCAGTGGGAGCCAAATCATCTTTGAAATATCCTATGGCAGACAGATGTAAAAGAGTTAGAAAAACAATCCGTAAGGCAATATAATCAAGGATGCTTTTGAGGAAATATGACTCCAACGAGACTTAAGACATGTGGCTTTCAAATCATTTCTCCACAAATCATTCAGACTGAGCAACCCATCCTAAAGAAAAACCTACCTGCTTTGAAACCTATATACTCCTATCAGGAGCTGATACAAGGAGAATGAACACACTGACAGTTCAAGTATTTGGGACTCACTGAAGCTTCAATTCACTGCAATAGTGCCTAACTCAAAGCACTGCTGTCTTACTGAGAAATAGATGAGGGAGAGAGAGGGAAGGAAGGAGGAGTGGGGACTGCCATTGAGATGGTGCTAGCAGCAGCCAAGCCTGTGTGCTGCACTGGCTGATGTTAACAGCTGGAGAACGAAGGATGTGGAATGCTAGAGTTTGCGTAGAGGTCATTTTATACTGTGCTCTGACACGTCCTCATTTTAAAAAAAAAAGACAGAACGAATAAAGAGAACAAGGAACAGGCAGAGCCTTAGAAAGGCAGCTGAAATACCCAGCCTTTAGGGCATTTAGGTATTTTGTATCTTTTTTTTTCCCCTAAGCAGCTCTCCATCTTGCATTTGGAGATTTACTGCCAGCTACCAAGGAGGCTGAAGGTTAAAGTAAAGTACATATTTTCCTACATACACAACTTCTCAAAATGTGCCCAAATGGCAAATCTATACTGAGGTTAAATGGAAGTATTTAAACATAGTAAGCTACTTAGTAGAAAACACCAACTATCTAGCCTTAAGTCTCAGATAAAACATGGCCAGGATCCCCCTGAGGAAAGCCAACAAATTCCTCAAATTCTTCACAGGGGAAAGGTTACAGAAAGCAGACTGAAGAGGGACAGCTTTATGTAAATAATGAACAGTAGTTTTCAATTATTGAAAAAGAAATAGACAGGAGGAAAGAAAACCTAAAAACAAATATGAAATATTTTTTTCCATGGAAAACCTGTTTCATAGGATTCAGTAATAAAACTCATAAGAGGCTGAAGTACAAAGCAACCTTTTATTCCTCCCCACAGTTCCCTATGTATAGATGCCAACATTTCCTAACAGAAACTTAGGCTGCTAAAACCATGTTTAGAGACCCACATCCTGATTCCACAATGTCATTACTGCATGCACAGTGAGGCAATCTCATTGGACTGGGACCCTCAACAACTACTGGGTACACAGACCCTCAGTCATTTGTGTTCTGTCAATTTAGAAGAAAGTGATTACGGCCAAGAAGTACATCTCTTTTGCATTCCTCCTTAGGGTAAAAATAATGTTGTACTCTATAACTGTCTGCATTTATGCATTACAGAGCATAATACAATTGCTTTAACAGAGAGTAATGGAAAATGACATTTTCATAGTACTCTAACACATTTTGCAGGTAAGTTTTGCCATTTTTGGGATGTAAACCAATCATTACAGGACACATTACACAGATCAAAGTGTGGTTTAGTTGGTAATACTTGTACTATGTCTACAGATTTGCTCACCACATACACAAACACGCACTATAGTTTATTCAAACACACTCAATTCTGTTGGTATCCTCACCTATAAATAATGAATACATACAGGAATATATTTTGTAAGGAAGGGTAAATATATTTTAAATAAAAATTGAAAAAAGCCTTTTGAAATCAGTGCTTTTTTTTTTTTTAAAAAAAAAAAGCTCAACAAGAACTGTTGAGAACTGCTTTATCATAACCAAAAAAAAAAAAAAATTACCACATTGCTTAAAAAAACATTTTATGATCCTTTAGAAGTGGTGAGAAAAGGAAAAAAAAAAAAAAAAAAAAATCCCACATAGCAGAAAGGACTCCATGCATTCCTTGCCTTGGTTTGATTCCTGTAAGGACTCTCGCACATCAGTGAGAAATTAAACACATACTTGAATTTAGGGATGATTTTAAAATCTCCCTAAATTACAGCCTTTCTGACCAGGGTATATACTGCAAAGTTTCCCATGACATCCCCCTTTGAAAATTTGGACACACGTTTCCCAGCACTAAACCAAAAACAAACACCTCCTGTGTTGTCTAAAATCTATAGTTCATATTTTATGAATTCAATAACCTCCCTCCCCATCTTTTCCTGGTTTGGCAGAAAGTCAACAGGCAGTGACAAAAACAGGACTAAAGTCACTAATTTGTGATCAAATCGCATCAGTACAGAGTGACCTTCCTCTCCACATGCACCTCTGCAGAGGCCCCAGCCACAACCACAGAGGGGGACTGGGACAGCATGAGCATGGCCAAAGCGATGCTACAGGAGGAAAGAAAGGTGTTTAGGTGTTCTGTGTTGTCTCAGTTGCAGTGCCCTTAAGAGCAGGACTAACAAAACTGATAACAAAAAGTCACAGCTGTGGACAGGCAGTATCAGCCAGAGAGGAAATACGGACTAGGTGGTTACAGACAGAGCCCTGACATACCAGCTCCACAGGGGCTTCAAGTAGCTGAGCTGCCTTGAACCACATGCAGAACTGAGGCCTTCCCAGACTAGGATGGGCTTGACCACATTTTACTCATTTACTGATCTCTCTCAGTAATACCACAGGGCTCTGAGGTGTCAGCGCTCTTCCTCACTGCAGTTGGTTAGAAACTAAACTGGCTTGTAAGGTATCTACAAAACCACTTCAAAAATTATCAGACGTGAGATGTAACAGGCTCCAGAAGAACCAATTCACCCTTGACAGGAGAACCCGGCCAAAAATAATAACTTTTAGAGACTATTTAAAATTCGATACAATGGTACAAATATCCTTAGGGAGGAAGGGATGACAATCATTAACCATTGAAGCATAATGCATAAGCATTAGATGTTGAACTCCATATTCTGATGTTTCTTTAGCTAACTTACTTGCCTACTGAAACCTAAAGAAACATACTGCACTGTTGGAAACATGCATCTAAAACCCAATTATCTCCATAACTTAGGTGAAGCGAAACATGGACAGACAATTGGCCACATAAACCCCAACTTAACAGTTGTGGGTGAACCTGCAACAAGTTTGGTCAATACACAGGGCTGAAATGAAAAGGAGCCTGGCTTTCTGATTGCTTAAATCTCACTCACAATACTACTTTTTAAAGTAAAAAGAATTCCTTAATATCATATTACACTACATCATCACCAACCACATCTTCCAAGAAAAACTTCATCGTGCAATTCAACCTTTTCTGAAAACAGTTTTTTTATTCAGTTTGGAAACCATAACCTGATAAAGTATTAAAAATAAGGAGAGTGAAGGATGCTTACCCACTGAAGAAAATGTTAATATACCATATACTTTGAAGGGTTGTCACTCAGTCCTAGACTGAAAAAGCATTTGCCATGATTTCCACTCCACTGCCAGCAGAAACAAAACAATAGAGGAACACCATTTATTCTAGGGGGAAAAAAAAGAATAAATTTTAACTATTTTCATTCTCCTCATCCACAATAAACACTGGATATTCTACTGGGGAAAAAAAAATATTATAAAACTGATGCCACTAACTGAATTGGACATTGTTATACACAGTAGGTCCACCAAATAAACACTGTCTAAAGGAAAACAGAGGCCCTGTTAACTCCAGCTGCTTGTGCATTGAAAGACAGCTCCAGCAGAGAGAGCAAAGGAGCAGGAAGGGGGGGGGTGAAGGGCTGTGAGGAAAGGACAGCACTGGTTGGATCAGCAATACTTGAAGCACCCTGACATTATGGATTATTAAAAAAAAAAAAAAAAAAAAAAAAAAAAAAAACACAAAACATTTAGAGACTAGTGACTTCAGTTCTGAAGAGGCACTTTGGGGACGATTTTTGCTGGGACAGCTCTTGTATGTTCTCTTAGAAAAAAGAAATAGTTAGCATCTCTGGTAGCATCTTCAAGACTCACCCATGTCTCACCTCTGACATGATATCTCATCAGTATGTACATCTATGACCAGCAAAGCTGGCACTTAGGATTTCTGGTGATTAAAGTTTCCATCAGAACAGCATGGATTCTTCAGGTTACTGAATGAGAGGCTCCCACCACGGTTGAGGGTTGGGGCACACGCAAACCAGCCCTGCCCACCCAGTCTCACTAGGAGTGACTGTCTCAGCACACAGCTCTTGCCTATGCTTGCTGAGGCTACGGGCCCTCCTCCTCACGGTGGAGAATCAGCTTCTATAAAACCAAGTTTATCATTTGGAAACAGTGATGCTTTAAAACCATGAGCATGTTAACTGGAAAGTTATTTTATAGAAGAATATCAGCTTTAGCACTGATTATTTTGCAAACAAAAACAGGAATGTAATTGAGTCATCTAACTGAAACTAGTTGCATTTAAGGACAAAATAATGCAGCTAGAGTCCATGGAAACAGAGAGATGAAAAAGTCAATAGAGAATAATCCCCATATATTGCCATTCAGTTCCTAATGACTCACGTACCTATCTGTGGGCAAAATTAGGCAACACCGTGGGACCAAGAAAAGTACAAACTTATCTGCACACTGCAGTAACCACAACAAATCCAGTGTCTAAACTCTCAAGCCTAATGGCTAGAGTGCTAATGTTCCCCTATCAGCAGGTACTACCTAGATCCTTTCCAGAGCTGCAGGGCTAGACAAGAGTACAGGAGATTGACATGCAGCTGAGAGTCCTTCCTCCAAACTCAGTGATTGATTATCTGTCCCTCCAGTAACAATGCTGGGAAGGTGGAGTACCACTGCTCACAACTTGAGTAATACCTATTACAACCTTAACCACCAGGGGACATTACTTTGCTTCTTCCTCTCATTTTTTCATTGTGAGAAAAATGCTACACCGTAAGTATGTGATCTGAAAAGTATTTAAAAGCTTAAATATTGAAATGCAAAACATAACTCAGAAATCAATCTGCAATAAGGAAAGTACCACTCAGGTACCTGTGTGTTTGTTTTGCACTTGTTCTAATATGATCTAAAATAACCTTAAAAGAGGCTTTGCATCAGCTCGCATGTCTGAGCGATTGCTGTAACTCTGAAAACCATTAAGGCAACCAGAAGGAAGTAGTTCCTAAACTAATTACCCATCTATGACATTATGTCAGCAGTCAAGATTTAAATTTGTGCCTATCCTTTGATCTATGCACAAAATTCAATGGATCTATTTAGCACAGCATGCAGCTGTATGGGTATCATGACGGGTTGCACTCAATTCTGCACTATGCTGCAGACAGAGCAGGAGTTCACTGTAGAATGTGTAAGTTATCAGCCATGGAAGCCCTGCCTGCACTTAGCCTTTCTATTTAAAATCGTATTTGTTGTTTTTACCACCATATTTAGAAATCAGCATGGCCTACACACACCCAATGCATAACCTTTTCTCTGCCTCAAGCAAAAACAGGATTTAAATTTTCTGCATGCCCAAACCATAGCCTGGGAATTTGGAATTTTCTTCTATTTTATAAGTTATTCCACTACACAAATGCTTTCTCAATTTTTCAGTTGTACAAACATTACTACTCTTAACTCTCGCTGGGATCCTTTAATCTATACTTCGCTGTCTAGAATGAATAAGAAAATAATTTTGATATGCAGCACCATAAAGGCAGTAATTCCCAACCAGTTTGGACATGCCTGCTAAGGCATTCAGTGAATAGAAGCTTAGTCACTTCTACCATCACGGACTATATAACTATGAACCTCCACAGAAAGATCTCTTTGAGAGCTCCAGAACTTTTCATTTTATCCTAAGCTGAAAAAAATTTTAAAAGGCCTTTTAAATAATTAGAAATAATTATTTTTCACAGAAGCTAGCACTAACAAAGGCAACTAGAAAGTATTAACTGCTTTTGTCCATTCCACTGATGTCCCAGAGGTCAACCTGCAAACCACTTATCCATCCATTACACAGTTCTAACACGTAGGAAACTTCTGGGGACTAGAACTATCACCATAGCAGTGCAGAAACTCAGAACAGAGGAACCTGTAACAGTTCAGGTTATTTTTTTTTGCAACTGCTAAGAAGCATAGCTTTTTCTGACCCGTTCAGCAGGCCTGGAAGTGTGTGAACAGTTGGACTTGGGATATCAGGAACTACACAGAAGGTTTCCTGTGAAAGCAGCCTCCTGGCCAGAAGAGAAACTGTGTCTCACCACGGGAAGTAAGCAAAGGAAGAGATTATTTGAGGTTACCCAGAGCATGATCTGTGCACGGATCAAGCAACAGAAGTACAGTGCACAGGAAAAGCTGCAACACACTATGTGATTGCAATGCCCAGGAGGTGCAAATAGAGGACAGAAAAAATTAATCATACATGTAAAAGGGGAAAGGCAATTTTACTGCCGTCAAAACAAAAATCCTCCTTGTGCCTAATCCAACCTGATCAGACTGCTGCGTGTGGAGCTTCCCTTGCTGCTTCAGCAGGCCAGTTATCAGAAACTTCTGACACTGGTGTTTCCATCTCACAATTTAGTTCCTATTCTCTTTTACAATTAATATCTTTTTATTAGCCTTCTTCTTTACTCCTTCTACTATTCGTAAATGTTTCAAGTCCCCTGGCTGGTTACTCACCTCTACTATGTATAATTGACAGCTTTAAACTTTCCTGCTTATTGTTTTAATTGCCCTCCAAGATGAATGGAGACAAATGCCTCAGCTGGTGTTCTACAAAATCAGCTTTTTCTCCAAGTATATCTGCGCCTATTTACAAACTTCAGCAGTTGAAGATATCAAGTATTTATTTTTGTTAGCATTTCCACAGAATGTCATATCAACAGATGGGAATGCATCATATCCTTTGCTTGCTATGCGATCAAAGTGCATTTTAACTGTCTCCCATATCCTATTAACGACTCAGTTTTGCATACAAAGCTATCCTACAACTTTATTTATATTATGCTGACATGCAAAGAACATTGGTAAAAACCAAAGTAGTCTATGCTAGTCAATTCATGAATCTAAAAAGATTATCATCTGACTTAAATCAACGCTTGGTTTTATATTATTTACATCTACTTTTAAGACATGCATACTCACATAGAACTACTCTTTCATTTGCTATAATACAAACATCTCTATGTTTATTGACTTCAGTTGCACCACCTCACCTGACAGCCCCTTCTCACCTCTACTCAATATACTGTTCATAATTATTGGTACAACTCTGTCATTACCTGTGCTACATTCATATTTCATTGCTATACATCTCTATCTCCAGTTTCTATACATAAAGATGTATAGAGAGCACATAGCTTCTCTATCTATATAATACGTATGTACCAGATGCACCCAATGTTTTTCAGGGTACAAACTTGGAGAGAACATAAAACATATTGCTCCTTTGAGATTACTGCTAACTTCACAGCCATGATAAGACGAGCCAGTTATATTTTCATGGAAAGAAGCTTCCAATACAGACACAGCTCAAAGTTTCACTACTCCTGCAAAGTTTAGCAGCTCATGTTTGGCATAACCAATTTTCTTGAGTAGGCTTCAACATTACCATTAAATTACAGGTTAATCTTTAAATTTAGAATTGCAAATACTAATTTTTCTGGCTTTGAGCTGTGCAGGCATGGCTCTTGCAGCTCAACCAAAACATTGCATAGCACTTCAGCAAAAAATGTGGTATACCACAGTTACAAGGATCTGATCAAAAAGCTTTAAAGTAACTTGGCATCCACAGAAACATCCTTAGAGAATTTCTGAAATACTTCCATAGCTATAGCAAATATTTCATTGAAAACTTATGATGGCAAACATGGTTTCTATCAAACATTCAGCATACTTATCTCTGATAAAAACAAACAAATGAAAACAAACAAGAACATAAAGAAAACTGTGGTGGAAGAATCTCTAATGTTAAAATTAAGTTTATCTGCTACTGAAACACAATACCTAACTGAGAAAACTGACCAGAATCCCTAAAGTCCATTGTCTGCTCCAAGCAAGTCTATTGCCAATCCCTATGATACTCTTCCTGAGTCTGAGCTAGGAGGAAAAAAAAGAAAAGAGGACCAAACAAAGGTAATTTCAGACCATGTAAAAATAACGGCCTCACTGCGACTGAGTTTTAACACCTGACTGCATCCCAACGGCAGTGAAAAAGTGATGTCAGCATCTGATGGGAGAAGCTATTCCCAGTGCTCCGTCCTTCATGTCATTCCCAAAATGACCAGACCTCATAGGTCAGGTCCGTGTTACCAATGCCTTGCTTCTGCTGAATTTCTGCTGGCCAAGCATTTGTGAGAAAGGACCCACATGACATCAGCAATATTTCCTATTTCCTGGCAGGATTTAATCCCCTTCCCTGCTCCATTCCCATCCTGAGCAAATAATCAAGTCTGGAAAAAGCGCAGTGCACAAGGGTCTGGGGCTTTTGCTAATGAAGCTGTCACACCTCATCATGTCCCCACCATGATTAGCTGTGCCAACAGACACATAACACGGGTCTCACATGAGAAAATGTTGAATCTGTGGAGTGAATAAATCCTGATATTTGAATAAGGTGAGCAGGATCTGGCCCTCTGGATCGCAGTGAAGAAGAGCTGCACCTTGTGCATATCTGGAATGTCATCCCTGGGTCATGGTCCATGCTTTGGCACAAAGCACACCCACCCAAACAGGGAACAGTTCAAGGGATGGGCTTTCAACCAAATATCAAGCCCAAGTATAATAAAGACATGACTACAGCTGTGAACACAAACTGGCACTGCGCTGTAGCAGCTTTGGGAGTACAACACTGTAACCAAACTCCTTTATCTAAACCAGCTGAAAGGAAGTGCAAACAGGCAGGACAAGCTTGCTGCTGAGATATCCTATTTGCCAATTAAATGCAGCTCACTAAGAAAAAGCCGTATCTTTTACTATCCTCACACTTGGATTACCAAGTCTAAACCAGGAAACAAAAGTTACAGAAAGTTGTTTCCTTGTTTATACTTCTAATCTCTGCAAAAAAATAAAAATAAAAAGGGGAAAACAAACCTTATTTCTTGCAAAATATCCAGGAACAATAGCAGTAGTAACTGAATCACTTTCTGCTCATTGCTGGAGTATGATGGGGGTTCCAGATGTTCAAATTTCCAAACACAGCCGTAGGAATGTGACTCAGTTCTAACTAAACTAGTGTGATTGCAATTAGTGAGAACTGAGTCACAGTCCTGTGCAGACACTGCTGCTGCATGGCCTCACTTACAGCCTCACTTCACCCCACTCTCATGGCCACTGACAGATGGGGCCATTTCTTCACCTGCAAATAAGATGGTGATGCTCATTTGCAAACCACCAGCTGCCTGCTGGGAGCAATAGTTTCCTACCATCACTGACCCAGGTTTGAAAAACTTTATTCTTTTCTTTTCTTTCTTATTTTTTTTTTTTTAAAGTGCCACAAGAAGGCACTGAGTCACTGCTCATAAAGGAGTAGCTGAAAGCTAGCTTCAATTTTATTATAACTGTATGCAACCTATGAAAACAACTTCTAACACTTAGCCAGGTAATTAAATGCACTTCTTTCTCCACTGTAATGTAGAAATTTACTAAATACCTCATTAGAACAATTAAAATAAACTGTGATGACATTTGAGCTCACTTGAGTGACTAGAAACTATCAGCTTTTACCACAGCTATCCAATCTGCCTAGCTCTTCCTTTGCAGCACATACTCTCTATGACCTAAGTGCTGGGGTTAGAAGTGGCTGTACAGGGATACAGTGACAGAGCCACTGACCTCAGTGTCTTCTGAGGTCATCATCCACACAGGATGCAGATACAATTATAAATGTATCTTGTTCTTATATTAAATAATACCTTTTTTTTTTTTTTTTTTTCATGGCAATACCAATCAGTGCTAAGTATCCCAATACTTCCAGCAATAAAAGCAAACTTATTTTGAATAACAAGAAAACATTTTGTTAAAGCACTGGCAGTCCTTCCCCAGTGAGACAGCCTATTAGAAATATATTGTAGCTTTGTTTGCCAGCAAAATTTACAGTCAAGAAAATTCCAATCCAGAACTGGCACTTTGTTGCCTTCCATTAAAAACTTCAGCTAATGTAGGTCACAAAAGAAACCCATAGGAGCAGTGCCACACAATGCAAGAACCCCCAGCTGGAGTAACACTTAGCGCTTCTGTTGAAAAATGCACCCAGGGATCTCTGAGCAGTTATGAACTCAATTAATTAATTAGGGCTCTCAGCACCTCCATGACGCAGCGGGCACATTTATCTGCTTTATGAGTAGGGGAAGCAGAGGCACAGCGAGGTGGGGCATGCTGCCCGAGGCTGCCCAGCGAGAGACTTTCAGAGCAATGAACAGAATCTGAGTTATTGATTCCCACTGCTGCCCTTCGCTGTATTGTTCCTTTCCCCAAACCCCGTGCTGAGTTATGATCATTGTTGGCGTGATAACCATCGCGTGGCAATGCTCAACCGAGATTTGCTTACTCTTTGTTTGGGCCGTATTAAAACTTGAGTGTTATTTAAACTGCAATAGATCTCGGGCTGAGCAAACCCTGCAGCTACTCGAGCAATAATTCCTGCATTTCATTCCCAGCTACATTCGCTTCCTACCTTGTCACTGTCCAAAAAGGCGGCTTGGGGAGCAGCACAGCTTTACGTTGTTTGGAGAAGGGATGTCATAAAGAGGCGCAGCGCGGCTGCTCCCGGCGCCGTCGGGCCGCACTCGCGGGGCGTGCGGGAGGCATGGAGCGGCCCGAGGGCCGCCGGCATTGCGGGAGGTGGCAGCCGCGCTCCCAAGCTCACTCCGATTTTTCCAACAACCACCACCAAAAATCAAAACGGCAGGAAGTTGCATCGGGCAGATCTCCCTTTTCCTGTCTCTGGGCTCCCCTAGGCGCACGATGAGGATGCTCCCACTTACCTCTCACACGGGCACTGTCTGCGAGGCTCCACTCAGCGCCTGCGGACGACTCCGGCGCTGCTGCGGGGGTGGGGTACAGATCTTAGTACCTCCAGTGCGCGGGGCCCGACCCGCGCCCCGTCGGCACCCGCAGCGCCGCCGAGAGGAGCCCCCGGGCCCGCCGCGCCCAGCGGAAAGACGGGACGGGACGCGGAGACGCGACGGTGCGGGGGCGCGCACTTTCTGCCGGCGGCCCCTGCTCGGCGCAGCCTCGCAATTCCTCGAACAGAGAGTTTCTGCCGAGCAGCCCCGGGGCACGGAGCGGGGGGGCCGTTTTTCTACTCAGGAAGAAAGCGGCTGCCCCCTCCCGCTCCACCCCCTCCTCCCCGCCCTCCTTCCTTACCTCTCCCCGTCCTCCATCTCCTCCTCCCCCTCCCCGCCCCAGCCCCTCACGCCATGGCGGCGGCGCGGTCCCGCTCCGCCCGCCGCCCCCACGGCAGCCCCCGGCCCCGCTGCCGTTCCCGCACGGAAGCAGCGCGGCCGCCCCTTGTAGCGGGGTGCGCTTGTTGGAGCGCCGGCCGCAAAACAAGGAAATGCGCACCCGGCCCCAACCCCGACTGTCGGAATTGCGGGTTCTGCACGGCTCTGCACGGAGTATGGAGATGAAAGCAGCCACGGGGGACTCACTCGGTGTCCATTTCACCGTGCTGCATAATCATAGGATTATAGAATATTCCGAGTTGGAAGGGAATCTTAAGGATCATCAAGTCTGACTGTCAGTCTATCACCACCGCATCCAACTAACCAGATTCCTCAGCATCTAAACATTTCTAGAACACTTCTAGGGACAGTGACTCTGGTCAGTCCGTTCTAGCACCTGATCATTCTTCTGAGAATCAATTTTTTCCCAATATCCAACCCAAACATCCTCTGGAGCAACTTAAGGCCATTACCTCTCATCCTGTCCTTGGCTATATGGGAAAAGAGGCCAACTTCCCCCTCTCCGCAACCTCCATTCAGGTAATTGTAGAAAGTGACAAGGTCTCCCCTGAGCCTCCTCTTCTCCAGATCAAACAATCCCAGTTCCCTCAGCTGCTTCCAATAGCACTTGTGCTCCAGGCCCTTCACAGGTATGTGACATGCTTCTCTGAACACGCTCCAGGACCTCCATGTCTTTCTGGTAGTGAGGGGCCCAATGGAACATCTCACCCAAATGTCCCCTCAGAGTTCTTTTTCCCCACAATGAAACAAAACGTCAATTTGTCCACATGCTCTTTGAAATGTGATGTGACTATATTTAAGCTTATACAAGTAAAAATGTGAAACATCAGCAGCATCCACACCAGTCATCCTGACTTTTATGCAGCCACTCAAATGAAGATGCTTGGGAAGGTAATGGAAAATGGGACAACATAATCGATCCTTGGGAAAAGCTGTCTTTGTCACTGATAGCCAGGAAAAAGTGAAAACGAAGATTTTCAAATGTTTGTTGGCTATACAAAGCTGAGTACATTTCATCATCTTGAGACTATGGCTAGGATCCAAACAAAAACATTTACATGCAATAGCTCAGGATGCTGTACAGCCTCCTGGGGTTTCAATTTCCCAAAGCTTTTTCTTAACCATCACTTTAGTAGCGTTACTGAATCACTGCCTGGGCTGTAAGTGTACATACAATACAAAACTGTTTTTCTGAGGATAATTCTAAGCAAGCTTCATGGTTTATGGCAGTGTGATTTCCCTCTGTTCTACAAAGACTAATAAGCTTGTAGAAACTAGGAAAAAACTAGAAACTCTACATTTACTTTTAATCCTTCCCTTTTGAGGTATTTCTCTGCCTATTGACAACCTTACTGGAATCCACCAAACTCAGAATAGTGCCAGAGCCTGGAAAGAAGCCTTGCTCTGTACTGGTAGTGACACGCTGACAAGAAAGGAGTGCTTCATTTTTAGTCATGCAAACACCAGATTAAGCGTTAGAAGATGTGTTTCTAAACACCTATTTGAATTGTATTGGACTATACTGCACTGATAATGCAGTTGTAAAATATTGGTGTTGTAACATGAATGAGCAAGAGAAAAGCTGCATCCACCACCAACCAGACATGGAGCAGAGGGAAAGTGCATGAGAATTCCCAGAACTGTTGGGATGCCTGAAGTGATCAGCAGGGAGATGTCCACGTACTGGTCATATGTTAGCATCACATTATTAGGTATTTAAATATATTGAGTCTAAGTAACACAGCATTGTTAACTTGCAGTTCTGAATGGTGTAACTCAAAACCTCATTTCTTGGTAGTACCTATCTGTATTTCAGATAAACTGCACTATACTGCTTTGAATACCTGGGCAAGACATGCTGTGATCCCATAGAGCCTATGCACTCAGGTTCCTTTCTCAGAGGATGAGTTGAGATGTGCTTGGGTCTTGCTCTGACATCAGTAGTGGTGAAGAGCCACAAAGCCCCTGTGCTTTATGTCTTCTTGTATAAAATGGGACTCATTTTACTGCTCAGTAACCCATAAAGTGCTTGTCAGGCTAAATAAATACAATGAAACTTACATGCAGTCATTCAGAAAAGCCCGACAGGCAAGAAATTTCCATTCTAGTTTAATTTCAGCTTTATGACTAATTGTTTTCTTTTTGCATCCTGAATGCGCTGCTTACTTCACAGTCCTCCCAAAATCAAGAAAGGCTTTTTCCAGAATTTCTGAAGAATTCTTAAGTTTTTCATTCATTTGTGTGTAAACAGAAGAATTACATATCAGGCTCAGAAAAAAATCCTTCCACCATAAGCAAATAAGTCCTCAGATGGACTGCTGTGGCCTGCTTCAGCCACTACATCATTTAAAATTGGAGAGATGACAAAAATGAGAAAGACCCCAGTAGTAGACATTATGTGGATGGGGAAATGGAAAAAATTATCTCAAGGAGGAGAAGACTGGAGGAAGATATGACAACAGCCTCCAGCTACATAAAAGATGGTGAAAAGAAGAGAATAACCTCTTATCCACATTCACTGGGAGCAGCCTGCAAGCTGCTGTAAGAGAATTTTAAGCTAAGTAGGAAAAAAGGTATTTTTAGGAGTAAATAAACTAGCAGAAGTAAATGGCATCTCTGTCCCTGAGGGCTTTTAAGAACAGTTAATCATACATTTACGAGGAACAGTTCAGATCTAGGAAGTCTGATGATGCTTGCCCTTAGAGTGAGGGCTACCTTGCTTATGCCCACACGACCTGTCCAGTCCTCTTTATATGGTTAAGTTCCAAGTGTGGCTTGCCATACCTTGCAAACCATTTCCAATCCAGTCACATAGGGTCCCTTTATAAATGCAGAGAGACTAAGTACTTTCAGAACAGAATTCATCTGACCTGTTTTAGACATCTTGAGGAGATGATGAATCATGCCCCAGAGCTGTCTGTTCTTGCCACCAACACCGGGGCTGGTTTAAATGACCAACGTGTCATTGTACAATTTCCAGTGCAGTGGTGCCTCTGTCCCTGAGATCTTTCACTTCCTCTCTGCTCCCGAGAGTCAGGAGCCCTTTTTATTTGTTCCTTTTATTTTATTGGAAACTCCTATTGAGATTAGTAAATTCTGTAAATAAAATTTTCTTAAGTTACATCATTCAACACTGAGACATATAGCACATTGACCTTTTGGGTGGCATTGCTCCAGAACAGACTGAGGAGAGGAATTAAATTTACCTATTGGAGCTCAAGACCATTGGCTCAGCCATTGGGAAGAGCACGTTCCATGGAAATTGTCTGAAAACTACTCAGGTCAGAAACCACTCAACTCGTATGTCACACACTATTTATATTTCCTCGGCCTTTCTGGTAATGACAGCATTACCAGCAATGTGAAAATCCTGGTGCCTTTGTGCCTAAAAAAAATGTATGACACCAGCAGGTTTTAGTGTGCACAGAGGAGTCACTGCACAATGACACAATGGACAATGAAGACAGTGAGGTAGGGCTCATCATTTCTGGAGGAGATACAAAATGCCTCCTAATGCTTCATACATGTTAAAGCTCTTGGTTCTTACTTAGCGTGAAAATGTGGGAAAGATTCATTTCTTTAGGACTGGAGATGCTAGCTTACAGAGAGAAGCTGTATGTCATTCTTTCTGTTTCACACACATGGTCTTGGTCATTTTTTGTCTTTCTTCCTCCCAAGTCAATGTAACAGTAATTTTTCTCCTTTTATTTTTCCTCTGTGATTTTTTTTCAAGCTTCACCCTCTCACTGCAGACCTATTATGTGTGATGTGTTCAGTCCCTAATTTCCATGCAGGGGCACTTCTACTTTGCCCATTAAGTAACAAAACTCTTCAAACGAAAAGAGAGAAAAGTACCAAATTCTCCAGATTCTTTCACTAATTCTCCAAAACAATTGATTTCCTTATGACTGTAATCCTTATTTTCTCTTCATCTCTTGTGCCCAGCTGTGATGATTTCTGATCTCAGCTCTGTGAACTGACATCCTCAGGATAAGGGCATTGGGGCAGCCTCTTCTTGTCACAGCAGAGTTACAGAGCCACATCCTTGCACAATGGTCATCCTGCCCTCCTCGCTCTGGGCTGCTCTGTCTGGTGGTTCCCTCATTACTGCATTAACATCACATGAAGGGAGCTCTAATTTTCACAATTTATCCTAATTCCATGTGGGGGAATGTTGGATATGGCCTCTTTTCCAGGCAGGGTGTGGACCAGACAGTGTCCTAACTCGGTTGTTACTGCTATGTCCTTCAAGTTTATGAGAGTATTGCATGATTCATACCATTTACTACTTGGGGATTTTGGGGCCTGGCTCGCAGCACAGGCAATGGGCAGAAACAGTCACAGCTCCAAAGCCAAGTAATTGAAGGAGTGGCTGAAAACAGCCCTGAGAATCAGAAGGAACTGGAGATCTGGAACTCTTTCCTAACTAGCTCAGACACCTTCCAGGATCTTGACACACCGTGTGGCAAAGAACAATTTCTCTCTCAGGAACATCTGGCCTGATGTTCCTATGGGTCTGTCAGGTGCCAGGCACATTTATAGACCAGCACAATGCCTTAGTGCAACAAAGGCTTCTCTTTCCTTTGTCTTCTGCTACATCTACACAAGTGGGCATGGTGCTGTCTGTCCCACAGATGGCTTTTGCTCCTTCATAGACAAAGTACTGGTAGGCAGCTGGAAGGGGAAGGCACCAGCGGTGTTTCCTAAACAGTACTTTTTTATATGTAAATGGAACATCTTTCTCTGCTTTACATTTCCTTTCCTTCCCTCTCTCTGGCTCTCACCATGTGTTCAGTCTGGTTTAGCCTGAGGCCAACAGACAAAGTCAGACCAGAAGAAATTCCTGCAGATTTCACAGTGAGTGAGGAACTGTGAGAGGAACCTCAGCAAGGATGGAAAAGGAAGTGAGTGGGGACATTCGTGCTTCTCAGACACCTCCAGAGGGAAGCAGCCATAATGCAGGTACAAAGTTGCATATCTTGATACACAGAAGAAAGACGTGGGCTCTGATAAAAAATGCCATGTATTCTCTGGTCTCTGCCAGGGTGCATTAAGAAGTAGAAGGACAGTATTGTTATTGTTTTTGCATCTCTGTACATGGGCTGTGTTTAGGAGTACCTCTGCCCAGCAGCTGCCACAGTGCCCTGCTACCAGCTCCTTCAGCGCTCAGCCCTTGCTTTTTCTGAGGGTGATCAGAGCAGGCTGGGGGTCCCAGCACCATATGGCTGCAGAACTTGCTGTTACTGAATGTTCTCAGATGTGAGATCTTTCTCAACATGTCAATATCTCTCCTTCCAAATTTCTGCAGTGTTACAAATCAAGCACTGTCCTCAGGAGAACAAAGCATCAGCGCTCGTTCCCAGAGAAAACTTCAGATGGGCCCCATCAGCACTGCCTCACAGTCGCCTGCCACGTTCTCCTTCTCTGGATGCCAGATATGTCGCAATAATGTTTTCCATTTGTAACATGGTGTTTTCAATGAATAGAATCCACCTATTTTATGATATGTGGAAAGCCAAGCAGACAACTACACAACTGCTGGAATTTGTGAAAATATTTAAACGTCACCTACTTAGACTCCTTCCCTCTCAGTACTTGCATTTCATGCTCCCATTTCTCTCTTCTCCTTAGCTACAGATGTCAGTGCAAAAGGTGTGGCTCAGAGATTGCCTTTAAGCATGTCGCGCTGCCTCTCTTTTTCTCTTCAGAGCCCTCTCACCCCTGATTTGCTGTGCTGCAGTTACAGCTGAGACTCAAAGGTGGGACTTTCAATTAAACACAGGCACAGGCATTGGAGACTCATTTCTATGTAACAATAACACTTGCATGAGCAGCATCATGGTATACCACAGTAATCAGTTCTGTACACTTGATTCTGAAGAGCCCAGCAACAATATATGTAGAAATATATATACATGCATACATACAAATGCTATAAACAGCAATTTTAATAATACTTTCCTAACTACTGTCATATTAATGGTTGTGATCAAATCCATTTTCTTAAACTCATACAGTTGTCTTTTTTTTTTTTCCTTGCAACTACTAATCTAGAAGTTCTTCTGCTTCCTGCCTGACTGAAACATAAACACAAAAACTCCCACAAAACCAACTTCCTATGAAATGCGGATCGTTCCCTCATTCCCTCTGTCTCTGCATTCTGGGATTCTTGCCCTTAATTGCTGCCAGTTTATGTGTATATATGAGTGGACATTACCACCTTGTCCCTGGCAACTTTGAGGGAAGAAACAGAGATAAAAGTTCACTGCTGCCATCACTCTCCAGTATTGCAGCAGCTGTAATTCTGTGATTCTGCTCCAGCAGCAGCCCTCCAGTAGTTGTTTCAGAAGTGTTCTGTTGGTGTAAGATAAAGAATTTCTGTCATTCCATTTCACAACATAACATTTCTTTTCAGGAAGCTTGAAGTGCCATCTCCTTTCTTGGGATTATCACAATATGCAGATTGCTCAGCAGCTAGGAGCATCCACTGAAATTCTCAGAAGGGGCCTGAGGTCCCAGGGAATGACATTGCAGGAAAACTGGTTTCTCAGGTTTTATTTTGAGATAAGGCAAGTATAGAGTTATTTACCTATTTACTTTTATTCCTCAGGGTTGGTAGAGCCTTTAAAAGTTGATCATCTAATAGAATTTTATTAGGCCCATGGAGTCACAGTTTTCAGAGTTCCATTTGTGTTGTGACAGAACAGGACCTACCAAACATTAATGGTCTTTTTTCCCTAAAAGATATCCTCAAAATAACACTTGTATGTTTTGGACAGGACAATCTAATTTTTGTTTGTATCATATACAGAGTTTAAGATATTTTATGATTGTTTTCTTCACTCTTAAAAAGAAGCCAAGTTCTTCAGACTTTTGAGAGGAAAAGGTCTGTTTCTTATCTGTGGCTGGTGCCATGTGGTTCCATTCTGCCCTTGTGTGGCCCCATCTGGAGCACTGTGTCAAGGCCTGGGGCCCTCCACACAAGAAGGATGCAGAGCTGTTAGAGCAGATCCAGAGGAGGGCCATGAAAATGATCAAAAGGCTGGAACACCTTTCCTATGAAGAAATACTCTGTCTGCTGGACTTGTTCAGCTTGGAGAAAACAACGCTTGAGGAAGACCTCATTGTGGACTTTCAGTATTTAAAGTGAGCCTGTAAACAGGAAGGGGGACCAACTTTTTGCACAGTCTGATAGTGATGGGACAAGAGGAAATGGTTTTAAACTGAAAAAGAGGAGATTTAGAGTAGATGTCAAGGGGAAATTTTTCATGGAGAGGATGGTGAGGCACTGGCACAGGCTGCCCAGAGAAGCTGTGGATGCCCCATCCCTGGAGGTGCTCAAGGCCAGGCTGGATGGGGCCCCGGGCAGCTGAGCTGATGGGTGGCAGTGGCAGGGGGTTGGGACTCGATGGTCTTTGAGTTCCCTTCCAACCCAAAACATTCTATGATCCTATGATTCAATATTCTTTGATTCTATGATTCACTTGTGCCACTGTCATTTTGCGCCTCACATCCTCTAATTTGCAGAAGGATGGAAGCCATAATGTGGTTTTGAAGTTGCTAGGTTGGTTTCTCCCCCCAGTGCAATATTTAAAAGTTGTTATAACCATGTGTGAGAGACCAGTGCATGAGCCCTCGCAGTGCAAGTGGGAAGCACACAGGGTTTTTAGCAGCTCTGATTAAGTCAGGTTAGCTCTGGTGGGGGCAGAAGTTAAGGTGTGGTGATTCGGATGTTCACCCTTCCGTGGACTGTGACATCTGGTCAGCTGCAAACCTGCTGTGGTCTTGTCATGATGTTAGAGAGCTGTTGTGGGCATTCAGTTCATCCTGAAAAGTTTCCCTTAGGTTTTTGTCCTACATTTAGGAAAATGACCACTCAACCTGACCACAGCACTATTTCATTGGCCTGCATACAGGAATCCCCATTTTGCCCTGTAGAGTTGTTGGCAAACATTCCCAAGTCTGTTTAACTTCCTGGATTCCATTTTATTTTGGCCCTAATCCATGCTCAGTTTTCAAGTAGGCATTTCTATTTATAGTGCTTACAGAAAAGCAAGATTTGTTCCTTGCAATGAAATCTTTCCAAAAACATTTTTTTTTTTTTTTACAATTTTTTCTTTCTTGTGACCTCCTAAGAAGTTTGATGTTCCACTCACTCAGAACTGAACAAACACGGTTACAGGAGATGGGGCTGATTAGGGGATCGAGCCTTTTCCAGGAGGCTCTATGCCAGCTAGTTGGAGGTGGTTCTTGTACAGTTAACACACATCTTGTGGCTGTATCAATATCACTGTTGTACCATTACAACTGGTGCTCTGCAGAGGTAAGGTTTCTGTAGCTTAGCCAAGTGCTTGCCCTTCTAACTGTGATGAACCACTCTTCAGATGAACTACTATCTGCCACAAAGCAAGTGTACGAAAGAATATTTTGTTTTAAAAGTTGATTGTATAAGTGTACAAGGTGCAAATAGCTATTTTATACCTGCCAGAAAACCTTATACCCTTTCACCATAGAATTTAGAAGACAATCAAGATCAAGGCAAAACCCTGGTCAAGCAACATCTTTGTACCAGATCCTTTGTTCCACATGCTAGTGTGTGACTTTCATCTTTTTGTACAGGACTTTATTTCTAAACCTTATTCTCTGAGAAACTATCTCTACTATAAAATATCAACATTGTGTACAAAAGTGTATTTTAGACTTATTCTTGTCCTCTGTGGTGACAAAAGAATAAATGGAATGTTGAAGGTCAGTCATCATATTCTGATTGTTGACACCTTCATACTAATCTATATGTCTTTACGCTCTGCTGCAGTTTACCTTGATATGATTTAATGTACATGTGGACTCGGGAGGAAAGGTTTAAGGTACAATATTTACTCAGTATATGATTGAAAAAGTCATGGCCAAACACTTTTCAAACAAAACCACCTTGAGGAATGTAAAGTCACATCTCTACTGATGGTAAGTAAGGATAATTACCAATTGCATATCATCCCACACAGCTAGAAAACATGACTGTGCAACCACAGGAAAGAGAATGACTCCAAGGGCAGGTTGGAAACCATTTTTTTTTTTTTTTAATAGGGCAATAAGTGTTGGACCTACCTGACTCCTCCCTCAGGTTAGATTAGGACTCCTGGAATAAAGAGAATTGTGGTTTCTACAGGAGAGTGACTGTTTGGCAGGAAAATACAGGTGAACAGTTTTGAATTAGAGCAATCTCAGTTGTGATCTGCAGTAACTCAGCCTTTACTGGAAGTTACATGGACCTGGTTGTAGCCAGATCTGACGAAGCATGCCATGAGTCTTTTCATATCCTCAGAGACCTACTGATTGCATAGTTGTATCAGAATCCACCTTGTCATGTTACCATGCCCCTCTTCAATAGGTGGTATTTCTCCTGGCAGGTTAGGTTTCCAGCTGTTATGCCAGCCAGGACAACAGCTAGCTGTTATCTGTAGGCTTAGACCAGTTTTAGGATTGCTGGTTTCTGGTGCCTATCACTAGCATGGTTATCTCAAAGTATTGCTTTTTCTATACATTCTATATACATATATATACATTCTATATTCTATATATTCTATATAACAAGCAGATTTTCCTGGGAATTCCCTCAGGAACTGAGCCAGCACCGGTGTCCCACCACACCTTGGATTCTGGGCAGCTGTGGGACCCAGCAAGGCAAGGAGCCTCCTTCCTGCAGCCTCAGGTAGTGCTGGCCTCAGCAAGGCCCTGCCTGCCAGTCTACCGCAGATAAGTTATCTGTATTTGTTTGACTTTTACTCTCAGGGGACTGGGAAGCCTTTACTTTCCAGGAACAAGTCCTATTCAGGAAACACACAGGACTCTGCTCATTGTTTATGCTGATTTTCCTATAAGTATTAAAGGTATTAATTTATTAAAAGTGTTAGTTTATATTGTGTTTTGGTTGATTCACATGCTTGTTACTTGGAGTAGGTCAAGTTTTGCTTTATTGGACGTTGCATCACTAACCTCTCCTTGCACTGATTTGGGATGACATAGTTCCCCCTTTTTTGCTGTTCATCTATAAAGTAAATTCAGATATATATATATTTTTTAAGAAATTCTTTTTATTTTAAAACACATATATTTGGTATCAAAGAGGATGACAAAAGAGACTTGTCGGTCAAGTTTTAAGCCAAACTGCGGCTTTCAGGACTATGTAAACAGACATGTTGATTTTAGTGACTCTTTTCCTTATGTCTCCCTGCTGATACTTAAGATAGTTTTCAGAGATCATGGAATCACAGAATTGTAGGGGTTGGAAGGGAATGCCAGAGATTATCAAGTTCAACCTCCTTGCCAAAGCAGGCTCCCTAGACTGGGTTGCATAGGTATGTGTCCAGATGGGTCTTGAATATCTCCAGAGAAGGAGAACTCTACAACCTCTTTGGGCAGCCTGTTCCAATGCTGTGTCACCCTCACCGTTAAGAAGTTCTTTTGCATATTGGTGCGGAACTTCCTATGCTCCAGTTTATGGCCATTTTCCCTTGTCCTGTCCCTGCAGACTGATGAAAAGAGGTTGGCCATGTCCCTTTGTCTCCCACACTGAAGATCTTTATAAACATTAATTTTGCAGGCATTTCAGTGATCTTTCTGTCAGTGATTCAAGAAATCCAAGAAATATCTGAGATTTCCGAAAGTTCAAATAATCAGGGAGAAAAAAAACACAACAAAGATCATGTCTTTACAGTGCCTTGTTCAATAGGGGCTAGCCCCATAAATTTTCTTCCATCCGCATTTCTTCTCCCTCATCCCCATGACATCTCCATTTCCAAGGGCCATCCTGTCCACCTCCCAAAGGTCCTCCATTGCCAGCCTTCACTCCAGCAGCCTCTCTCAGCAATGCTGACCACATGGTGACTCCTCAGGCTGGTGGTCAAATCAAAATACACTAGGACAACAGATCTTTTTGGGAAGGTAAGAACAATTGTCTGAGATTATGAAACCATTCAACCTTAACTAAATGTTCCATTTCATTTTGGAGGGCTTTGTAGTAAGACTTGTAATATCTTCAGAGGTTCTTTAATAAGAATAGTCATTATGAGAGTCTTTATGTACTGATTTCACGGGAACTCTGTTTTTAATTATTTTGCAAATGCTTCAACTATTTTTCCAATATCTTCATGCAGCCACAGACATGGGGAGTCACACTTCCAGTAGCATTTGTGTTCAGGCCGTTCTTAGAATTTGTCACCTTTCCATTAAAAAAAAACATGCTGATACCAGGAACCAGGGTCTTAGAAGACTTCATTTTCATTAGGCATTATATTTTAATTTTCTTTAAGAACAACACGGAACAAAACTAAGAAAACCCCCTCAAAGTTGAAAAAAACGGACTCAGAAAAATAAAGGCATGAAAGTACATAGTATTGGTTTGGATTGGAATGTAGTTAGAAATTATTTTTAAAGGATTACCTGATTCAGGTCAGAATTTCAAATGATGCAGTAATCAGGGATCTGAGACTTCAATTTGTATACTTTGCTACTTAGTACAAACCATACCCTTATCTTGAGCCAGATTTGCAGCCCAAGATGTTGATCCTAAATTAGATATTTCAATTTATATATTTCAAAATAAACACAAGTTTTTACTTTTTGCTGCCTTAAGTCAAATATTTTCAGCCTATGCTTTATAAGGAAGCAAATAGTGCTTCCATTTTCCTTCCTTGTCCACCTTATTTTAATTCTTCTCAATTCCTCTTCTCATTTGTTTTATTTTTCTCTTCCAAAATATAATGCTTAATATTTAACTGGAAAGGTTGCAAATCACTTGTAAATATGAATTTTAGAATTCTTTCCCTACATAAATAAAATAAAGGTAGGAAAAAGCATGAAACAAAGACTGTTATTTCTGAAATGAGGTGGAATGGCGTTTGCCTCTGCTTCTGAGACAAAATATTGTAATCAATGAAACTGTAATACAGACGTGTCAGGAATACCAGAAGTCAAATCCATTCAGAGAATTTCACCATTGGTTGGACACTTGCAGGAATAAAAAGCATGTAGCCAAGGCTCCCAGGACTATAATTCTGTGTTTTGCTGCCTAAATTTTTTTCACATCTCTTTTTGGCTATGAAGTATCTTTCTCTTTGTGCCTCAGTATTTCCATTTCTCCAAGAACAATTGCAGTGCTTCTCTGCTTTGTTTAGACAGCAAAAGAATAACTTCCTCATGGCTTGCAGAACACTGATCTACTGTCGTAACCTGAGCTGCCAAGGTAATTCTTAATGGAGTAGGCTGAGTCTTTCATGTCTTTCCTGCGTTTTGCAGCAGCAACGGCACCACCATACGCAGAGATAGTACTGAAAATGTCCTCGAAAATTTAGTATGTAAGTTGAGATGAATTGTTAACAGTACATTTCTCTTAAAGTATCTGGGCAGTGCACGGAAAAAGCCAGTTACTGTGTGAAATGTAGTCCTGATAAGGAGATTTACAAACTATGCAATGCTCACCTGTTCCAGCTGGACTAGAGAAACAAGGGAAATAAATCTACACAGGAGTCTGCTTTAATTCATCATTCTATTTTATGAAGCATCAAACAGCATTTTCACCAATTAGCATTTAACAGCAGTTAAGAAAGGATCACAGGGTTATTGAAGGAAAAGCCAAAAACCTATTTCATAGTCACTGATTCCTCACTTGGCAGCAGTGCTCTTGGAGGGCTTGGGTAGTACCCAGCAGTTGCTGAGCTATTTGAGGAAAATCGTGTAAATCTATAATCCAGCGGTAAATCTGAAAGACAGAAATATACCACATCTGATTAGCAGCACAGTCCATATCACATAAAAAATAAGCCTGTGGTGAATAGCAGTACTTCTTAAGCCCTTGAGCTGTTTGCTTACTGGCATTAGAAACTCAATCGGATTGCATGATTACATATTTATTTGACATCTTCAGCTGTCCAAGGAATTGACTTTCAGAGTTTATTCAACTGCAGTAAAGGATATTCAGTTCCTTGATTGCTGAAATAATACTAGTCATAGAGAATGACTAAATGAATACTAAATAATCAAACAAAAATCTTTTTCAAGCCTAGGTGGAATTTTCCTACTAGAACAGATTCAGGTTCTTTGAGCTGACACTCTTTTATCTCAGCAATCAACTGATGAGAGCCCCATTTAAAACAAAGAAGTCCTTTTTATATTTTTGGGATTGTTGTAGCAAGATTCCCAAAATGAACCCACTTTGGGACTTTCTTGAAGTTCAGTGTTAACACCATCATTTTGTATGAAGCCTTCTTGGAAATTTGCACTCGTAACTTGGCACACCCATTGCATCCACTCTGTTAAGGACACTGAATACATTTAAATAGGTCTGAACAGTCAAAGCTTTCTTTCCTTTCATTCTTTTAAAAAGACTTCACAAGCAGCAGTGCCTCCTTCTACAGGAAACTGATACTTCTCATACTTACTTCTTATTCAAAGTTCAAGAAATCAAATAAAATAAACTCCATACATATAAAATTTTATTCAACAATCACTCTCCTATTAAGTGGGGAGGCGGGGGCGGGGAGGAGCAGAGAGGGGGGGAGCTCAGATCCTACCTAGTTTTCTGTTTAGAATCAAAGCAAAACAAAAACTAAACTCATCTGAACCTTTTTTTTAGGGCACGGGGGGAGGGAAGGATTTGAAATACATTTGGGCTGATATCTAGATACTACAGGCTATAAAATTTTTTGCATTCAGCTCCTTTAGTGAAACAGAAAAACACAGTCTTAGCCGTTTCAGATCAAACAACTGGAAGTTCAGCTCTATCTCAGCAGCAACTCTTATGCAGGACAGCAGAGCAGCATCCAAGCCTGCAGCTTTAAGACCACATAAAACACAGCTGAAGCAAACAAATCAGAATCTAGATCCAGTTGAGAAATCAGATAAAGACTGGAATAAAGAAGTAATGGGAGGATACTTGATTGCAAGTGAATTATGCTCTATTAAGTGGATTACTTCAACTTGTCAAAGAAGCACATTTTCTCATTCTGTCTTAGCCAAGGGATTCTCTAGGGCACTTTCTGAGCACAACAGAGCAGGCAGATGTTTTCTACTCTACTGAGCAAAGAAGCAAAGATTCCGAATATCATTGTAAACTATAAAATTTACATGCCTTTTTTTATCTAAATCTTTCATTAGCTTTTTATTCTAGTAGACTGGAGTCTCCCAGGAGCAGTTTAACCAAAAAGCAGCAGCATAAGTGATGCAGACTTGCTGTGGATTTCCTTACCTTGAAGAAATGAACAGTTATATCAAAATGGCAATTCTGTTGATATTTCATGGTAAACTAGCTTTAAACAATCATCTTAGAAGCCAAACCAATTTTGAATACAAAGCACAGGACTCCAACAGAGAATAATCAATTTTTACATATTCAAAATCCAATCTGCCCCTTTAAATATTGCTTTTGTCTGAGCAAGTTGACTGGATGAACAGAAGGTATCCATATGTAAAAATGTTGTGTAAGGCATCACTGAAAGTTACATGAAGCAGCTACTATTCATCACCTACAATGCTGATTTTATGTCACAAATATAGAAAAAAATCTTCCTGTATTTTCAGGTTTGTTTTCATCAGTGATTTCATTTGCTGCATCTGCCCTGCTTGGAGTTGGGAACACTTCACACTACTTTATTTCAGTGTGATATATTTATGTGAAAGCCCTGCACTGATCCAGAAATACGTAATTGGAATCCTAGCAGCTACAAATAAATCAGAGTGAAGACGAAGGGTAATTATTCAAAGAAAGAAAAATGAAGATTGTTATTGAGGGGGGATACACAATTATGAAAAAATGGAAATCCAGAAAACATCAGAGAGGAAGTGTGCTGTAAGTTCTTTTAAACTTAGCTCTTCTGAAAACTCTGAAACATCACACAAATTGCAGTTGCCTTGGATGGCAAAGAATTCATGTTAACTGGACACCAAAACTCAGTCCAACTTCTCTGGATGCAGATGGCAATGGTATCAGCAGTGCTGGCTCATCAGCAAAGAACTGTGGTAGAGGTCTTAAGTTTGCCTCCTGGACACAGCAGCAATTGATTTTGCACTTGGTCTTATTTTCTACTGTCACTGGTGGCATAGAAGAGAAATGAACACTGCTTGCTTTAAAAAAAAAATTATAAAATAATAAGAGATTCATAATTTGATAATAAAGCAAGCTTCAGTTAGGAAAGAAATGAGTGCTCATTTCCAAAATGATTGTTTCCTAGTATTTTTACCAATAAATATCTTTAGGGTCTTCTACCACACACGTTCACAGCTGCTGCTGTCTTGGCAGAGCTTTACATCTGGGCATTCTCTTCTCACCCAGCCCTGATGGAGAACTGTAGATTAGAGGGGGGCACATACACAGGTCTTTCTTACCTACAGTGGGGGTCTGATCAGTGCTGATCAGCCTACAGTGACAATGGATTCAACACAAACCTCATCTCGTATTGCCACTCACCTAGGAAATAAAACAACAACAACAAAAAAACAACCACAAAAGAACCCCATACAAACTAAATAGATTTGGGTTGGAAGAAAGATCTAGCTGGCTTTACCCAATGAGAATCTGTAGGGACCTAAATCCTGGGAATTTTCTATGGTATACGGGTAATTCCACCAAGACTCATCTTGTTCCCAGCATTCACTTTCAGTGCCTAGCCTCCTAAAAGTCAAACATGGAGTGCTTCTATATCTCTTTCTAGATCTACAGAAATTCTAATTGCCACATGTAGCCTTGGGAATATTCTTGCTTCCAAAGCAGAGCCTCAGTGTTGGTGAGTGATAAAAGCCAGCTCCCTTCACAGTAGCTGCGCAGGCAGAGTATCCTGGTGCTTCTCAATGGCTCAGCTGGTGCTCAGGGCTGCGAGCTACTGATCACAGAAGGTCCCCAAGGTACCCTGCCCAGCCCAACCTCAGTTGCAGTGCTTGAGCAGCTCTAGTTTAAATAAAATGGTGAATGTGATGTCTGAACAGTAACCACTGCCAGGTTTATTCCAGTCACTAAGGTGCTGTGTTCCAGCTGCTAAGATCCAGCTGTTAAATGATATAAATTATAATGCTGTGCTCTGATGCTTTGGCATATCCATATTCATACATGTAGGTGATAAAGATGGATTTATTTTGTACTTATTACTTGACTACATCTCAGTTACTACTCCGTTATTATAAGCCAATAAATGAAAGCCAAAAGCTCTTACTGGGAAAAAAAAAAACACAAGAGTTGTAGCCACAGGGTAGGAAGGGAAAACCATAAGAAGAAGGGAAAACGTAGTATTTTAGATGAGTAATCAGGAAAATATTTGAGTAACTGAATGGAAGTCAGTTATAATCTAATCCTGACAATAGCCTTGCTTGATAAACAATTCTCATATTTAATCTTTCTCTGAGATTTCCTTGAACAAATCAATACATGAAACAATTATAATCTTAACTAAGGTCTTTAGGTGGAAGATATTTCTCCAATTAAAAGCACAGTCCAAGCCTAACGCAGATTCCTCTCAAAAAGCACAGAAGAAAAATCACAAAGAATTTAGCAATAGTGACCACAAAAAGGAGAACATTCTTTTGCAGTGACAGCACAGCAGCATGCTGGTGATGCATGAGAAGCCCACAGACGAAGGATTTCCCACTCCTGGAGGCAACAGGGCTGCAGAAACCTTGTAGTAAAGCGAAGGGCAGGACTGACTGAACCCATGTGTGCGCTTCTGATTGCTATCAAGGGACATGAGGGTGTGGGGGAGAAGCAAAAAGCTCTTCAGCAATATGATTCAATTTTGAAAACCTTCAAACTGCTTAACTGTAGCAAATATCAAAACACAACAATCTATCACGTGGCTCAGCATGCAGGTAGCATAGTTATATGGACAATCATCACCCAATATTAATTATGTTGTTTTTACAGGAATTCCAGTAATTTACTCTAGCTTAGGAGCTTTGCCATAGAACTTTGCTTCTATTGAAAAGTTGTTGTTAAAGAAAAAGGAAAATATTAATTAATATTAACAATTTCTAAAATAATTTCTTAACAGAAGAGTAAGCACACTTTTGGCTGCACTGCCAAGAGAACTACACTGTGGCCTGCCAACCTACAGGTAAACAGTACTGAGTGTTTTTGGAAATATGAAATATTTTTATCTTCTGACCTAGTTCTTTTTTATAAAAATCACAACAGCTCTTGCAGCAAGAGCTTGGAATGTAAAGGAATGCACTAGTAGCAAAAACAAAAAACCCCAGCGATGCAATTAGATTTATCTGATAGCAGTTATTTTTAGCAAGACATCTCAGGCAGATTTTCCTAAACACGAGATCAACTGTTTTCTGTATTAGCTCAAAGCTCTTGAAATACTTAAATGAGCATTCCTTCTACCAGTTACATGAAAGTTACTGCTGCTGTTTGCAGGCTCTGCAGCTGAACAGAAAGAGGAGTAGGATACACATCTGTGTGGGTGTTTGTTTGAATTGAGAGGATCAGCAGCAGCAGGGGGTCTAGAGAAGGAAGGTGATAAAGCTTCTCAGCTTGGATGTAACTGGCACTCACAATGTGCTGTTTCAGCCAGCGCAGTTTATGCATCCATAGATAAAGACTAATATTGCTTTCGGTGAAACTGCAGAATTTCTGCTTTAATAGCAATCCTTTAACAGCTTTTCCCATTGTGGCTGCACTGTTTGGAGAAAATGCCTGCTGCTCCGCCACACAGAATCATAGAATTTTTTGAGTTGGAAGGGATCTTTAAAGGTCATCTACTCCAACTCACCTGCAACGAACAGGGACACCTACAGCTAGATCAGCTTGCTCAAAGGCACATTCAGCCTGACCTTGAGTGTCTCCAAGGAAGGAATATTTGTAATATGCCCCTGGCAGAACAGCTATCCTGGCACCTAGCCATTCCCAGTTGCTGTTCTGCAAGTGATCAAACTGTTATGCTATAATACTCTCAAATATTTACATAAAGACAATGTAAAAGAAAAAAAAAAATTTCTAAGACAAGATCCTAATGGCATATATTAGTCTTTCAGGGATCACTCAATTAATATGTTTGAGTGACTCATCATGAGTGTGAGGACAAAGCCTGCCTTTTTTGTTTTTTCAAGCATTACCATCTTAATCCAAAGGGAATATGTTAGACACCAGACTACATGAAGGTACCAGCAACTTTTTTTGTTTTAATATATAAGATTGCAAGTTATGTAAAATTTGATCTAGTTAAAGAAGTATTTCCAATAGTTGGTGGCTTATCTACTTGCACTTCTTTCCACAATCAGAAATTATCAACATGTTATATTACCATCAGTGTTTTCAAATAAGAAACCTAAACCCACCCCACAAGCATGCGATCTAGTCAAAACCCAATTACAGCTTTAATTGCAGCCTGCAAATGAAATTATGCTGCTTGAGTTGAAGGATAACTTTAAAGTAGAAATGACTGAGTGGTTCCACCTTTCTTAATGAGTTGCTCATGAGTTCTCCCTTTAATCTTTTAGAGGTGGCTGTGCTTTGACATTTCACGGAGTAGAACAGGGATTGCAGGAACATTTCTGTCAGCTATTGGCTAGGAAGTAATTTTTTGGGTTCTGCATGACTTGACGCAGCCTTCAGGGGCACAAGTCAACACACCTTTCTGGAGGAGCAGTGAAAGGCAGACCAAAACATTGTGAATCATCCGTTTTATGTCCAAAATTACTAACAAGATATTTGATTAAATCTTTTGGAAAAGTTTTTCTCATACCCTTTGGCCAATACTGGGTCCTGAAGACTATTTACAAGTATTTGTGGTTAATAATATTTTTTTATGGTTAAGATGCAGTTTCTTGTCAGTTTCAGTTGTATTTTGCAGCTGAAAAAATAAATACATTCTATTTGTCTGTTGCATTGAGCGCATTGCTCTGTCTCTCAAATTCCAAGCACTGAAACTAGTTTCCTGGAACAGTTAAATCAGATTTAAATTATCTAACATTTTTCAATTTACACAGAGTCGGAGGAAGATGCTGCTAAGACAACCTGAGCACATCTCCAGTAAACTAACTTTGCTACCAATTTCTTTGTACCATAATAGAAGAACCAGAAAGAGGTTCAGAAACCATGTTGTCATATATATATGTATATATATATATAATAAAAAAAAATATGCATTTCTTTCAAAAAAGGTTTGTTATAAAAATGATCTCTAGGGTCTTTTAATAACAAATGCTTTTTACAGCAGCTAAGCCCACAAGGAAGTCAGAATTGCCCAAGCATTTTGTTAAACTGAAATCTCTAGAATGTATCTGTGAAGATACATTCTTACATTGGAAGTGTTAAGTAAAAGCATGGTTGTAAAGGTTTACATTTTAATGTTTACTACTATTAATAAGTAATTTATAATATATATACTTCTATATGTGTAAGTTATGTTATATCATTATTGCATTATTTGAATAAGGAAGCATTTGTTATTATCTCTCTGGTTACAGGAAAGTCCAATTTAATTTTAATAGGAGCTAGATTTGACTATATACAACATAATTTCAATGAAAAATCATAGAACAAATGTATTAAAATATGGTGGTTCATTTTTTTTCTGTTGTTTCACTCTAGTAATAATTACACATGATAATGCTCAGGATATAGAAATTATATATCGCCACATGCTTAGTTAAATTCATGACTTCCACAGTAATAATAAATTCCTCATGGACATTCACGTTTAAAACACATGTTGAATGCAATTTGCAACCAGTGTATGGTGGGCAGACCCGTGTATCTGTGACACACACTTTGCTAGCTCCAGTGTCCCAGCCACAGCTGCCTTCTGCTTTCCATTGTGCAGACAATTTGCAACTCTAAGCAGAAACATGAACTCCTTTGCTACGGTTCACTGGCAATTTCAGCATTATATTTATACAGCAAGCAGACCGACGACTCAAACTCCTGCAGAAAGAGACAGGATATGGGACTCCGGCTTCTTTAAAGAGACAGTTTTGGCAAATTATAACGGATTTTTCTCTTCTATTAGTCAATTGAAATAGCAATAAGGCATGAAGAAAAACTTATGTACTCTTATGGGCAAAGCATGGCAAGATTTCATATGGCTCACAAGCTTTAAAGAAACACATGATCCTCATGTGCAACATAAGTTTGGTTACCACATCTCCAAAATGTGAAATAAACTGTACCCATAAAATACTTTTGCACTAATCCTTTGTGTGCAAGTGCTTGGAGCTGACACATTGCTCATTTTGCCTGCAGCATCTTTTTAAATGGCAAACCTCACCATTCAGAGGTTATGAGACAAGTTCAGGAGCCCAGATTAACAACCACGACGTTTTGTAAAGTTTTATTTGGGTTATCTGTATTAGGATTTAAGGCCCACTTTCTCAAGCTTTTTTGTTGTTGTTGTTTTTTGTTTTGTTTTGTTTTTGTTAATGCAACAAAGAGCGAAGAAACTTACCAGAATTCTCCAAGAATTCTCCCATAAGCTTTGAAATGAAAGAGTTACTTATGGAATTTTTTGAAGTGTTACTTTCATAAAAAAAATAGTAACTATGATAAGATTCAAAGTAAAAGCCTGAAATATGTGCAGAATTTTTTTTGGATCATAGAACTGGCAATCACTGGTCGGCGATTTCACTGACTTCTGCAAAAGCTTGCTCAGTAGCTAAAATATGATCTGTATTTGATATCTTTGTAAATTAGGGAGATCTGCCAGTTACTGTTGGAATATCTGCATGATGCAGGGCCTATCATTACTCACACAAACATCTGGTAATTCGATGGGAACGCCACAGAGTAGCAGTCAAGTACTTGCCGGTACCATTCAGGTTATGCAGGTATGATAGATAAGCACATCTGCCTCTGCTTGTCACAAATCAGACTTTCTGAAATTGAAAACCATATAGTCGAGACTGTGGTTTATGCAAAATGCCATTTTTTTTCAGACTGGTCCCTACACCTTTTAATTTCTATGTGTGAACCAGAATGTAACATTCCCACGGTAATGGATCCTGCTTTGTAAAATCTGGCTTACAGTATCATTGTGCTTGAAAATGGTCAAGAACTGTGAGGGAGCTGTAAATGAGGAGAGATTTAATAGCAGAAAAGTGAAGAAACAGATGGATTTGTGAATGAGGCATTGAGAACAGGAGTAGGAGTGTTGGCTTCTAATATTTTATTAACCATGTACATGTCAGTATAATTGTGAATCTTCAGTGTTCAAATTCTTGAGAAAAGTCTTCCTGCTTACTGAAACAGGAAAGAAAAACTATCCCGTAAATGAACTTTGAACTGTTTAGAAAACTTTCAGCTTAACTCATTTCCTCTTAATATTACAAAGATACAGACTTACTACTTTGCAGTTAAACTTTTAAAAATATCATCTTAATGTCAAAGTAATAATATCTTAAATGAAGAGTTTTATTTTACCCCTATGTGATTTCCTCTCCAGAGGAAAGTATGTAGAATTTATTACAGAAGACCCTTTCTGTCCTTTGGGTGATTTTAATGATAAAGAAAATGTTCTTTTTAATGCCCAAGGAAAATGTCAATTCCTCTTAAGAGACTGCCAGGGGAATTGAGATGACAAGCTGTGGCATAGTAATCTACAATCTCACTAATACTTTGTTTGCTACAGATGTGATTAGAATTCAAAATTTCTGATGCATCTTTGAATGCAAAACCTTTTTGGGTCAGATACTGAACTTTCAACTAAAGATGGGGACAAAAGTGTAGAACAACTACATTCATTCAGCACAGAAAGGTAGTGAAAAATGAATTGGACTGTTTTTTAAACAAACTGTGATTTTGCTAATTAGAGATACAGTTTGTGTATATGCTCTGTTATTTTATACTTTGAATGGAGAAAATCTGCAACAGCAGCATTCCCTGTGAAGCCCTTTACTACAGTGCTCTTTGGTGAGTATCAAGTTGTTCCCTAAATTTAGGTATATGTTTAAATTCTTTACGTGAAACCATTAGAAGGCATCTGCACCAAACCCACAAGAGGTTGGTGAAAAAAGAGAACTGTCAAAGTTGTCTCTATTCCAACTTTTCAATCCAGAGCTAAGACCTTCATTCTTCTTTTTTTTTTTTTGAACACATTTCATGCATTAAAAAAAGAAACAAAAACTGAAACGAGCTCAAAGACTTTTATTAACTTCCCCCCAAACTTCTGATAACTCTTTCATAACAATTCTCATATGAATTTTGCCTAAACATCAGTGCTTTTTGTGAAACACCACTAGTATTTACTTCTGTTGAATCATGTTGAATAATTTTTTTTTTAATAATATTTTTCAATGACAAATGAGTCTGGAGAATTAAATCAGGCTGTTCATTATGTACATTTTGCAGCCAAACAAGAAGTGTCAAGTGTATTTAAAATTAGCCTAGCAGCAGTTGTTTGGATCTCAACAAAGATTTTTGCAGATCACAGTTAGGGCATTTATTCGTATGTGGTACTGCTTATTGCTCACACAGACATCCTAAGCTGAAGCTGGTCATGGCTAACAGTGGTTAGTGATTGAGCTCAGAGCTCAAACAAGGTTACCTATCAACTCCAGGACCATGGCAGCTGCTCACAGAGCGCTTGCCATATGATCAGCAAAGTGCAACTCTGAGGAGCTTGAGGAAGAGTCTGTGTTTGTGCAGCTTGGCTGAGGGAAGTCCTCTGCTGGTGATTAAAATGCATGAATAGGAAAGGAAAAACTGGAGCGCATCAAACTCACATAATCTGTTTGAATCTCTTCTAGTGAGTTATACCAAAATAGCTGCAGCTATTAAGCTATTTAATCTATGGCTTCAAACTGCAGCCAAAAACTTCAGGGCTTGGTAAAGTGGGGGCTCACAAGTTAAACAAGGTATTCTAGAGGAGTCAGGAATGCCTTAACCTCCATAATAATGAACATCTGTGTTTAGCACAAACAAACAAGACCGACTTCTCTCATTAAGAAACCATAGATTGTTGTATATTCAGCTTTGAGGCTATTGTTCAGGCACACAGCTGCAAGTTAAAAAATGTTAGTTCTCCACTTGCTGTCCTTTAGCTGTGCAGGGATGCACACACCATCCTTCCTGATGGAGGCACAGGGTTTGCAAGGGCTCCACAGCTGATAAACTGAGAAAGAACAGACAGCTATACTGCTCCTGCACTTCAAGCAATAATTTATGCATACATAAGTTGAATGTTCTCACCCCTTCATCTGTAGCTGGAAAATTCCTGATAAGTTTGCGGTCTACAGCATTTGCTAGCTGTGCAGATCAAGCTGTGGTTTGGGGAACTGGTGGGATGGAAGATGTTCACAGAACATGGCTGACCCTGCCAGCCTCTAGGCCAACACTTTCAAAGCAAACCACAGAATGATGCTGGAAGAAGTATTAGAAGGGAATTTTACAGAAGTTACCTCTGTCTTGGCAACTTTCCTTGTTATACACGGGCCCTATACTTCTAGGCTGAACTACGGACTGCAACACAGTAAATATAGGAAGCGTAAATAGATTCTGCTGCTGTATCAATTTTCTACTCTGAGATATCCTTATCATATACATTTGTTTGTAGAATTTGGTTGCAAAGAGAAGGTCTATAATGTGTTCTGTCAAAGAAATAGTTGGCATATCTGAAATATCCCTCAGAAGAACTTTATTCATTGGTCTTCTGCATGAAGTAAGCCACAGATGCTGAGCAGAGGGGTTAGTAACTAATCGCTGTGGTCTTTGTAGAGCCAAATACATAATTCATTTAATATTTTGTTTATTCCCTTAGATATCGTGTATCAAAGTTCAGTAAGGAGAAATGACAAATCGAGACTACCTAGATAGAGGATCTTCACCACCACTGCATAATCAACTGATATGTACAGCAGCTGCAAAGCTTTTGCAGTATCAGTGCTACAGCTATTGCTACCAACCACACAAACCAAAGTATGGTCCCTCCAGAGATAAAGACTAGTTAAATGAAAATAAGATCTGTCATGATTGTACCTCTGGCACAGCTCTGATGGAAAAAAACGTAGAAAGTCTGAGTAATTTCTCAGTTGGATGAACTTTTGGAGAACAAGACACTGCTTGTTAGGCTTCTTTTTCCCAGATAAGGAGTAAATTTTAGGCTCAATTTGTGTCCATGATGGTGCAGTTTCAAAAGGAATGAGAGAGAGAAAGAGAGAAAAGCACAGTTCTAAGCGTTCTTGGCTTCAATACATTCTTGTGTTTGTTCATCTTCATTTCAACTGTAATGGCATAAGCGGACTGATAAGATAATGAACTAGATCAAAGGGGAACACATTTTGAAATCTTAAGAAAGCTCCAGTAATCTTGCATGCATTTGTTTCCTAACATAACTCACCACCAAAAGCAGAAAGAGCAAGATAGTGTGGGGAAGACCTGAACTCCTGAAATGTTGCATCCTGTTTCTAACATGGGGCAAATGAAGCACCTAATCTTTGCAGACACAAACAAGAAACTAGCACAGCAAACACTACAAAAAACATAAACATTAGGTGCTGTGTGATAGGAACAGAATATTTTGAGATATATTTTGGATACATGGAATCTCAAAAATAAATCTGTGGTATGACAAAATTACTATGAGTACTGCAAGTTCATGAAGGAAAAAACCCAACCCTTTCTTACCTGCAATTGCTTCAAGACTAGGGATTGCAATAGTGCTGTAAGTACTAATGCATTTACAGGACCATGTACGAACTAAAGTTTCCTCTGCATTTTCCAGACCTGGTAGTCTGTCCACGAAGAAAGAACCCCACTGCTCAGATACAGAGTAGGGAATTTTGGGCTGATATCCCTGAAATAAAAATGAGAAAACATGTAAGCTTTCAAAAAATATCTTTATGCTTTATGCAACCACAAGTATTAGTTTAAGAAGTCTGTAGTGTTTTTCTCATTTTCTGGGAAAACTCTATTTCATCTCAGGAACAATGTGACTTAAAAATACTGCAAAAAAGAATAATAATTTTATTTTTATTTTATTTAATAATAATTTCCCTTGGGTGAAGAAGTTGCCTTTAACCTTTTCCCCATATAAACATGTCTGTTATTCTATTCCAGATAGTAGGACCAGCTTGCTGACTTTCTCTGCCACAGCATCTGAGCAGCACGACGCAGCCGGGAGTTCTTCCTACCAGACAGAAGTAACTCCACCAGATGCTGAGCTGCAAAGGATGTAGCGTTTCACCCGTGCTACTTTATCTGCTTCTCAGATGATGAAGGAGAACAGAAACATGGAAACCTTAGAGAGCCACTTAGTTGCCTAACAAATATGAAAAAAAAAATTTTTTTCCATGTTTGTTTTTCAGTCAACAATATACAAACTCATTAAAGCAGTATTGGGAAAACTGATCTTTATTTTCTGCAGTTCATCTTGAAACCTGCTATATATTGCCACGAGCAGCCAGAAAAAGCTCCATGAGGCCTTTGCAGAAAGATTAGAAAATGTAAACCAAAATTGCAAACTACATTGCAGAAAATCTGTTAAAGCCATTTGTGTGCAAAGAACATTTTCAGACTAACAGAGCACAGAACAGACATCCTAGCGGGTGCCTCCAGATTAGTAAACTTTTGTACTCTATTTTCCATTTAACTCCTTTCTTAATAGTTTTGAGAAAGTGCCAAAATAATTTATGTTTATGACAGAGATCCATGGCTTTCGACCACAACAAAGCTGTTGAACCAGCCAAACAAACCCCATCAGTAAACACAGAGCAATTGTTTCAGTGGTTCTGAGTAACAGTTCTTTCTCTGAGTGCAGCTGGGGGACGGGGCAGGAGCTAATTCGGATAAATACAGACATTGATTTCTGTCTTCTGATGTAAACAGGTTGGAAAAAAACCTATATTTAGTATCAAAAATAGCAGTTCAGCTGCTGTTCAGGAGCTGCATTTTCCCCTCCCTCTCACACAGGAGCAACATCTTAGTATTTTTTGTCTTCCCATGCACATCCTGGGACTTTACATCATTTTTAATTAAGTGTAGGTAATGAATTAAACTCCATTTGCCAGCTGAATGCAGAAAACTCTTAAGGCCTTTCTAGCTATTCAGGTGATTAATCAAAAAGCTCCATCAAAAGTACTGGACCACATTAACATTTAAACGAAGACAAGGCCTTGTTTATTGACAAGTGAAACAAATCTGAAGCTCATGCTTTTTAAGATGTGTCTTTGTAGTAAGAGGAATTGCTTTGTTCTTTTTCAGAGATCTGATTCAGAGATCTGATCTGGTGGGAAATTCTTAATTGTTAAGGAGGAAGAAGATAAATTCAAGATTTATAGCCCAAGCCCTTAATAAAACCAAACTCAGACATAAATATTGTCATCAAGTCATCTGGAAGTGGACTCCTGATGTTTTGCTGCTGGCTTCCCTCCACATCACAAGTGCAGTTTGTAGAAGGCATTATCCTCATCCCAAATGTGAAACAAAAGCTGTAAAATGTTGCCCACGTATTTAAGAGGCATCTGCTGCCACTCCGTGTATCATTCCTAACCACTGCCTACAAGATGTCTGTATCTCACCTGAAGCATACATAGCCCACAGTGAAGGTAGGACACTACGCCACAAAGCCTACACATTTTCCTACATACCTGGAGATGTGTTTTAACACATGAGTGCTGTGAGTTCCTCCAGCCACCCCTGTAGTAACATCTCCTTGCATGGCTACAAATCCTGCCAAGTGCTGCGCACCCTCTTCTTTGGTATGTAACACCTCCCCCTCCCCACCCTGAGGGGTGGTTTTGCTCTCAGGCATGCCAAGCAGACAGCAGGAGGATGTTGCATGTTGACTGTAACAGATCAGGGCACAAAGCCTTACAGACTACATCTAGACAGTAGAGAGAAATGTTGGTACAACTGTGCTCCAACACTCAAAGCTTTCCACTAAATCAAAGCACCTGGGATGCTTATTATCTCCCTTACTTTATTAACTGCAGATAAATAGGGCTGGCTAACAGACCAGACAGGTTTAGTTAATGGGACCCTTGGGAAACAATGATTTGCTGGCTTACAAATTGCCTGTAGAAAACTGAAATGAACAGGGAGCTGAGCTCTGAAGTTCTACCCTGTTTGGTAAACAGGAGAAAGAAAAAAGGACGGAAGGGAGACGAGTGAAAAGTAAAACTGTAAAGCATTGTACATTTTTTAAAGGCATTATTGAAATGAGGGTTTGCCATCTAAGCCATTGTCTTTGTACTGAGCAGGGGTTACTACAATTGCTTCACTGCATATCGTATCCTGTGACACTGATGGCCATATGCCTCATGCCAAAGCAATAAAACCACCACTGACTCTTAGAGCTTATAAAAACAATGCTCAGAATACAGTTCTGCCTGTGTAACAGCAGGTTTTTGAGGTACTTCCACCAGCAGAACAGTGCTGGTAAGGGACACAATGAACTGATGTACCTGAACAAAACAGCCACGCCATGTTAAGGATATTGCTTTGAGGATATCCCTCTAACTGGCTGGGCTTCACAGCAGCCCATCAGGTTGTTCCTGGAAGTACCATTAGATTTGTGTTGAAGATAAGTAGGAATACGGAGAGAAACAGAGCCAAGAGGCCTGGAGCAATCAGCCATTGGCTGAGGTCACTCAGAGTCCTGGAAAGACAAGCCTCAAGGGCTTGACCTCCTGAATAGCCACTAGGCAATACTGTGAAAACCTTCTAGTTTTCCTTCTAACTGCAGAAATATCAGAAATATTGTCTATATCTGCCAATGGCTTCTTCCCTTGTTACTCCATTCACTCCTGCAACCTTGTTTTTTATATGCTGACTAGCTCCTCCATAATGATTTCCCTTGAAAGCCTAGGATGAAATCCAGCTTTTCCTAGAGTTTTCACTGATGAAATTGATCACATATTTAAAGAACAGAAGAAAAAAACAAACCTCCAGCCAAGCAAACAAACCCCTGAATCTGAGGGGAATCTAATTTCAACACAATACTTGCTTTTTTTTTTGTTTGCTTCTTTTTATCTTTTCTTTCCTTGTATGCTGCCATTCACTTAATAGCTGAGTAATTGCATAAATAGTTTTGCTATTCCCTTGCTCATTTGCTTATGACTCATACACTCAAAAGAACTGCAGTTGTTTCCATAATTTCGCAGTTCTGTGTATCTGGCTTATATCAGGCATTTAACTGAAGTGGAAAAGACAAAAACTGTTAATGAAAATAGAAATTACTTCCAGTTAGAGTGTGAGGAGGGTTTCTTTCCCTCTCTCTGTTAGTGGTGAAATATCATGTAATGCGACTGAAAACAGTTTTTGTTATTTCAAAATTTGCAATTGCAATTTAGAGGCAGTATTTCATTTATTTAATAATATTTAGTGAAGATTGATAGAAGGGAGGATTGTGTCTTGAATTAAATTTTCACTCCCTCTTTGCACACCCAGCATGGCATGCAAAATCTGCAACTGTATTTCTGGGAAATGAATGAATGGGAAGGCAAATGAATAATACCAAGTCTTGTTTGCTAGTGTCTAATTTTCCTAGAACATCTGACTTTGTGCAGTCCTCTGAGTTGGCTTTCCTCCACTCATAACCAGAGGGTTAATGAGAGAAGTTGATTAGGGGAATAAAAATAAAACTTCCATGGGCTTGTAAAGGGAATCTCTTTGAACTAGTCCTGTTAAGTCAGTGGTGTCCAGTCAACTGCAGAGATATGGATGTGACCTGTTGTTCAGACTCCAGTGAGCAGCATGGTAATGAAATAACACCACTGACCTACATGGCCCCCTTGGTTCTGATTCCTTTAATCAACACAATTCATTTCTCCCTTGCTTACTTGCTGTCACTGGTAGCGGATGTAAACTGAACAGGGGTTTTCTGTGGCAGAGGTGTTATCTCCTTGAGTCTATCATGACTGCTACAGCTTTAGTGAAATGTCAGACACCTGTATAAAAGTCTCACTTTCCTACTTGATAACTGCAGTGACAGAGAAGATACTTCGACGAGATGCATTACAACAAGATAAAATAATAAATCATTATCAAGGGCTTAGAAACACATCACTCAGTAACTCTTCTTTTGTACTTCTAGAAAAAGAAACATGTTCTGGCTGCTTGGTTAAATACACTGGCTTCAGAAGCATACATTGAGCATGCTTCAGAACCAATGGCTGAGATAAAGAAAAAAATCTTAGGGAGATGTGTGTTCAAAGGAGCAATGAGCCTCCAATCAGAGGGACTCCAAGATTTATGGAGGATAATAACTTATTTTTACAGCATTAGTTAATTACATCAAATTTTATTAACCTATGTAACTCCTCCTCACATTTCCTTTATTCTTTGTTCTCTCTCTCTTTTTTTTTTTTTTTTTTTAACTGAGGAGCACATTTATCTTGATAGGAGACTGCACTTTGTTTGCCTTTTTTTCATTTTTCCCTACGCTTCAGGAAAAAGCCCAAACATTAATGACTACATTTCCTTCTTTAATTCACTGAGTGAAATGTCTTAGTCTGACCTCAGTTTAGAAATCAAGACAATGGGGGAAAATATTAGATAGGAATATTAAAAAAGCAGAGAATTACTAAGAGGATGAATTTCCTTCTTCTTGCTATATGGTTGCAGAGTTCTCTTGCTGAAACTGGACTGTAGTTCCTCAGCATGGCACACTGGAGGTACAACTATACCACCTAAGTGTTGTTCCTTACCTACTTAGTTCTTCAGCAGTGGAGAGAAAGAAAAACTGTAGTAAAATTTCACCCTGAGTAGCAATTAGAATGGTACTAATGTTAAGGGCCTGCTTCCCAACTGCGATTAACGTGAAAATTTTACAGTTTTTCTGAGGTAACAATCAGTGGTTCACATCTGACCATTCTTAGAAACAGTTCCTCCTATCTGAGTGCAACAGTCATCAAAACAAACAGCCTCTGCGGGAAGCAGCAAATGAAAAGTTCTCTGTATATAAGGAAAACACAAGCAAAGCATATTTCAGAGAGAGAAAAAGAACTTTAAAACAACCTCATAAAAACTATGGCCATGCATGCAGGGAAGTGTCATGAACTCAGCGAAACTCAGGTGCTGGAACCTGATAAGCTTCTGTGAAATTTCTTGCAGGACACAGAACAGGTTCTCGTTACTAGAAAGGAGAAGACTGTGTTAAGAACAAGGGACTCTTTTTCTGAGTTATCTCAGGGTAATGAAGGCTCTGTGATGCCCATGCAATGCCAACCTGGGACAGAACGGTGTGGTCCTGATGTCACCAGAGTGTACATCTGTGAGGCTTGGAGCCAGCAGCCTAGTGAGATAAACAGGCTCATGCTCAGCACAGGTGGCAGGAGGGAGGCTTTTCTGCAGCTTACTTTCTTCTCTTCTAGGAAATATTGGCAAGGAACCCTTACCTCATATTTTCCTTTCTTCTCCAAGGGCTCAGATTCAGTCTCTGTAGGCACCATAACTTTGTCCCCTAGAAGCTCCTCCAAGATGAAGACAGTTTCCCAGTTGCTATAGTGACGAGCTGGGAAAATATCTGAGTGCATGCTGTCACCAAAATAAACAACCTATGAGGGAAGCAGTGAATTAAAAGTTCTTTGTATTGGAGGAAAACACAAGCAAACTGTATTTCGCAGAGAGAGAAAAAGAGCTTTAAAACAACCTAATAAAAATTCCTCTGTGTTTACAGTTGGCCACAACACACACAAATCTTATTAATGTTTGGGCTTTTATCTTCAAACAGTTCAGTAAGGAAAAGGCTGCTCCACATCCCCTCCTTGCTCTGATTCTCTCGGGGCACTGCCTGGGAATGCCCACGTAGGACTGGCACACATGATGGCAACTGAGATCTCTGACTGACAGAAATAGTTTGCCAGGAAGCAGTGGAAAAGACTTAAAAGAAAATGCACAGACCAACTGGAATGCATTTTGGAACAACTTTGGAAATGGGAAAACACAGAATATCTTGAGGATTCAGAACTCTTCTCTACCCAGGTGGTAGTCAACCCATTACAGAAAAAATACTACCACCTTCAGGTAGCCTTTTCATCCATGCTGAGTTGTCATTAAAGTGATCCTAATTTTCACTGATGTCACCCTTTCACCTATTTGATTTATTTCCTCAGGGAGATGGATTTTCTGATGATAATCTGATTCTACATGCAACTTCAGAAATGCATAACAAAGCACCCAGAATAAAACATCTTAGCTAAACAGTTTAAATATTCTAACAACAAAAAGACATATACACTCCTTCCAGTTCTGGACTGCAGTTTTGAAACTTGCATCCACCAGGAATGGTACAACATTTTAGATTCTAGAACAGGCCCATCACTGCTAAATAAATGATAAATAGTTGGTTACTGGAAGACAGTGAAGGAGCAGGCAACTTTAGCTGTATTTTGTCACTTCTGATGCAGCTTTTGTCATACATCCGAAGAAGTAGTAACTGCATGCCCTGCCTTCCTTTTAGAGCAGGGAGTGTGCACAGACCTTTTCACAAAGAGCAAGATAGGAAATACTGTGTGTTGGAAAAGATATGGAGCAAGCTAACAAAGGTGAGTCTATCACTTTGTGCATTGATAGGTCATTTCACTAAACACAAGCAACAAAAATGGATGCAATAGTCAAATTTGATACGTAATGGAATTGTTCTACCCCAAAGCAGTGTATACAGAACAAAAATTAATGATTTATCACATCATCAACAAGATCACGCAAGATCATCTGATGATATTTATACAGAAACAGAATGTCTTTACAAAGATTTAATTCCACTTTCAACATACCTTGGGGTCCAACTTTCCAGTCATCTTCTTCAGTAGTTCATAAAGATGGGTAGCATTACCTTGGGAATACCAGCCGGGCTTGTCCAGTGATAACAGAGCCTCTTGCTCTTCATCATTTTCTGGAACCACCAAGCAAAATTGCCTGCTGTTAGTAAGAGCAGCACAGGCTCCTGTATTTGTAAGACTTGTGAGAAGCTGCCTGCACACTGCTTAGAGAATGTAGTCTAGCATGACATGAAAACAACGCCAGGGTCTGGCAAGAGGTTCAAGTCCTGGTACTGACTGTGGGTTCAGTCAGATGTTTAGTAGCTGGGGACAGCTTGGATATAAAGTCACAGTTAAGATATGACCTTATACACTATCTTGTTCAGCAAGCAGGAAATAAAAAGAAGTTGGAGTAGGCTGACATCTGCGAGGAAAGCAGCAGTTGAGCCTGATCTGCGAGGGCTACAGAAGAGCTAAGGAATCAAAGCCATGAGCTTTGCCTCCTAAGGAAAGCAAGAAAGGTAGAAAATCACACTGCAGACTGATGGAGGAGATGCTATAAATCTAAGGCGAAACTCTGAGAGAGGGCAGACTGTAAGAACGTGTTCCTTTCCCAGAATTAGCCGCCACTTTCAAACACTGACATAAATGCAATGAAACAGGCTGAGGTAGTTCTTTCAGACATTAGCCACCCTCAGCACATGCAATGAACAGTTTCAGCCATGATCCAGTTTTGGGCAATTTACAAGATGGCTTTATGTTTAAGAGCACTAAAGACGTGCATGGCAAAGTTAATTGATCCTTCTGAAAGAGGAAAAAAGAAGAACAAATAAGGGAAGGAGATACATAGAGAAAGACAGCAAATAATCTTTTAATATTATACATCTAAGAATTTGAACAAACACAAGATTTATTCTCAGACAAAACAGTTGTATATTAAGGATATCTTATAAAGTATGAAGAAATAAGGAAATTCAAAGTTGATGCTAAAAGTTCATGTAGAATGTGTGAAAATGTCTTTTCCTTCGTTCTGTTTGAGAAAATTGATATTAAGTAAAATAACAGCCATTAAAAGTTCTCCTTCATTTTACAGTTCTTGTTTTTTAAATTACATTTGACCAAACAAATTTTCATCAAATGGAAGCTGTCAGATTCCAGCAAATCTGCTTTATTTTCTATGCATTTTCAGACTTTTCTGTTAGGCTGGCTGAATGAGTAGACACAATTTTCAAACAACATGGATGCAGAAAAAGAGCATTTCTCAAAGCAACTCTTTTGAACTGCCACCAAAGGTTTCTATAGCTATCACTATCTATGACAATGATCTCTCCATTTAGTCAGTCAAGAAAATAGAAGACAAAAACAGAGATATTGATGTGAACTTTTTAGAATAACTGCAATAGTGAATTTACAGATATAAGCTCTATGAATTGCAGCAGCACCAGGTGGCTCTGGAAAAAGGCTCTGCTTTACTGATTCTATGGGAAGACATGGGCAGCATGGGCTGAAAAAATTTACTCTAGTTACAAGGTAGATCTCTCACTCTGTGAGACCCATTACTGTCACTGTTAGCTATGGGATTCATCTCACTTAACTTGATGCATCCTGAAGTCAGACTTTAATTTATAGTTACAGTTTAAACTAGTTGGCCAGGCTTCCTTGGTAAGCAAAAGAGTGCAATAAGCACTTTCTAGAGGTGCCAGCTCTGTAGAAGTAAAATGCTTAATTAAACTAGAACTTCACTTTTAGACAGTGAAATTAGGTGAAATTACAAGGCTTGGTTTCTTCAGTATGTGGAGGCAGCAAACAACACCTATGTTTAATTCATTACAGGAAAAATCTTGATTTTGGAAAGAGCTTTAGAAAGCTGAGAAATTACTATAATGTATTTGAACAGGCAGACCTTGCATCTTGAACAATGTCTGCTTGTGCTCAGACAGCTAGCTCAAATATGCAGCAAATGCGTCAATTGTACTTCTGTAATCCAAAAGGAGAAGAAATGCACACTTTAAAGGTGTTTCAGCAGCAGCAAGTCACTAATGAGAAGGGTTTCTAATCCAGTTCCACTTTCCCTGTGGCAAAATATAGTCAGGAAAATTATTCTTTAGCACTGGCTGTTAAGGCCTCTTGTGGTAGTTCTGCCACGTGAAAATACACAATAGCTTAAAAACCATTAATGACACAACTGACTCTGGCATTGTATTATTTCCATGCAACAGCAGCTCCATGACAGTGCTTAAGAAATTTATATACTTCCTGCAGAAGTGCAGCATAAACATGATTATGATAGTTCCAAATTTATACATCTCAGATATTCCCAGTGTAACTTTGGCTGAAGTTAGACAAGAGGAAATCTGCTGCTGACCTTTCTTCTATCTTGCTGTTATTGATTCTTAAAAGTTCATTCAAAGGTCATAACACTGCTATGAGTATTACTGCAACAGGAAGCCACACACACATAGGCGGGGATGCTAATGCTTCAGGTCTTAGAAGTTGGGCGGAAAGGGAGATGTCCTGACAATTTCAAACAGACTGGATAACCAAAAAGAATTTCTTAGATGATTTAGATAGAGCAACTTGCTTCCTTCTGAAGTTTAATATATCACTGCAGCCTGGATTCCTGGCTCTGGCTGCAGACTAAAAGCATGCCACAACAAGAAATGCAAAAGCATCAAGAAGGTAAAATTAAAATTATTAAAACCAGAAAATTATTCTAGTAATACACTCACCCAAACTTCAGCAATGATTCAGAGCAATTTTCCTGAAGGGCAGATAATGTTCCTTTTTTAACAACGGCAACAAAAGCTTTACTCATGCTGGAGCTATATTAACATTGCAGGAATGGCAATTTGAATATTGCTGGGTCTCACCTTGGGAAATATATTTTGATTCAGAAATGTAACTCAGTCACCATAAGCAGATACGGTTCTTCAGATACACCAACTCACTAATATGACTCAGTAAACTACTTTTCTGATTTTCTTAAACACACGCTGGAAGTTTATAACATGGGCTGAGGAACATCTGGTTCCATTCTAAACAAATATGCAAAAAGTAATCACTGAAGCTTATTCTCACTTAAATGACAACTGTCGGTAATTTACTTTGGCGCAGAACGGCTTCCTTGGAACGACTGCTCATGTTTGCTCCCTGCAGCATGCTCTCTGTTTATTGGCCCTACCTGCCCAGATGGGTGCCTGAACACATGAGGTCTTGAGGTTATGTCCACACTGAATGTGAACTCAGGGTGTGGGCCTGCATTGAGGTGGATTCCCACCAGCTCACCTGCAGGGCCACCCCCACACTGCTGCTTGAGCTGGAGGCCACACGGTGTGTATCAGTCACAGCTGGACAACAACCTTCCAGAGAGTTGTCAGGGAGCCTATGGATACTTGCATTCTGGATCGTGATGCCAGCCTCAGCTGTGCTGAGGTTTAACTGCAGTCTGTGGTGCAGCTCCCTGACAGCCTGTTCCTCTGCCTTCCTGTCTTTCTCCTGATACTTATAATTGGGAGTTTCTGTACAAACTTTGTTAGGCTCATTAAGCTACTGATATTTTTTGTTCCTTTGAACTGTGCAATGGAATAAAAATGTCAGTGGGCTCTGTTGCCTCTCATGTATATCGTTGACCTGCCTCCTCCTTATGAGGAGCAACTGCCACAGGCTCTCACTACACACAGGCACTTAGCACAGATGCGTTTACCGAGGCTCTGGTTACAACTGCAAGGGACTCTTATAAAAAATGCATATTATGACCCACCACTGTCACATGTCCCTCTGCAAGTTAAAACAATGTCATTCTGAGCCTTGAGGATATTAATATAAGAGCCTAATTATGTTCCATCTTGGCTTCCTGGCACAGCCTGATCCTGGATGGCATTTTGAGTTCACTTAAGAAGTACAAGGCCTCCTTTTCAGCAGGTATCTCAGAGCAGAAAACCACATCACAGACAAGACACGGCTAAGTAAAATCCCTCTGGTGGCTTCTTCCAGCTCTAAAGGCAATGAGATGGGATGAGATAAACTGTAGACTTTCCCTACAGACCACATCCTCCATGAAGAATGCTGGTAAAACTTCATCCCCGAGGGACACCATGGGTGATGGACTGTGCAACAGCACCTGAGTAGTCCTTACCAAACCTGCTAAGGATTCAATTATATAGCCTGATAAAATGAAAGTAGAAGAAGCACATGCACAGGCTCCATAGAGAAATGAAACATATATAAAATGCTTTACATTTCCAGTTTCAAGACACTATTTTTATTTTTTGATTGAAATCTGCATTGGTGCTAAAGATTAATTGTGCTAAACATTACAATACGAAGAGACAAGATTGAGGTTTTCCTTGTTTGTAAGAAAATCATTATTTCCTTTATAGCAAGTAAATTTCTTTTGAAAAAAAAAAAAAAGATTATTGTGCTACAGGAACTGAAAATGTATCACTACAGATTTAGCAATTTATTTTCAAATCTGTCAAAGCATTAATTTTATAGCCAGAAATAGTCTGGCTAATGAACAAAGCATTTCTATTTAAAACATTGATATGATGAAGTACAAGCAAGGCCTTTTTCCCTTATTTCTGGAAAGCGATTCATCTGCAAGTTCATTTCTAATTATAGCTCAGGCAAAGATTTGCTGAAGCCTTTTCATAGTTTTATGAATTGTACTTATAACTCAGAGAACTTTGTTTGGAAAGATAAGAGAGAAATAAATGCAGAATTCAATTAATTAAATAGGGATTTTTGGGGAGGTGCCAAATGGCAAGATAAGAAATAAATTTCCACCCCAGAATTGTTGTATTCTGAAATCCTACATCTCATTAGTTTTGTAAGAAGATTCCTGAGATTCGTACATGAGAAACTTGGAACTCTCAATATCTGGACAAATGTCCTCAAATGTCCCTATCAATATTATTATTGTAGTTCTCCTGCAGATCCCTACATAATTATGGAGAGAGACAAGATTTTCCAGGAAGTATTCCAAATTCAAATAAGCTAGGAGAGATATTGTAATTGAGAAAACAAAACAAAACAAAGCATGCAATAATTTAAAGAACATACAGTTTAGTTCAAGCAACTGACCATAATCTTTCTTGCTAGAATGCACTTTACAAAAAAAGTTGGCATTTTTTAACCAAAAAATCACCCAAAATTTGGCATTTGCAAAATATCCTTTCTTCTGCTGAAGTATTGGGTGTCCATGTTACAATCAATATGAACTAAATTAATTCTCAGGAAATGAGATTTCAGTAATTTTTTTCATTTTCTACCATGTTCATGTTCAGAAAGAATCTGCTTCAGCCACGGAGAATTTGCAGGCTGTATTGCTCTCTGAGGAAGGGCTGCTCCAGGATGCTGCAGGCATAAAGAAAAGGAAAGACAAAGGATCCTTGGCCCAGTTCGGATGCTAAGAGGTGTATTTGGGAATATTTTCAAAAGAAGTTCTTTACTTTTGAAACCACGCTAATCTAAACCGGAGTGGCTTAACCAGAGCATTGTGAGAAGACTGATTTAGGCTATTTTGGACTGTGTCCACAAGTGTGGAGTTGGGCGGCTGTGGAGAATCATCATTCTTCTCAGGCTGATGTTGTGGCTGACAGTATTAGATTTTGGCTAAGCAATATGGGAAAACTCAGTTTTTAGGGTAAGATGGCCAAGAAAAGCATTCCTTGAAGTTTTCAGGAAAACTGGAGGGAAGCACCAATGACAAGATGAGGCCCATCAGCCAGACATTCTGATCTGCAAATACACACAATGTATCTTCCTTGCAGACTGCAATCATGGAGGCTATCATAACCCTGTAAGTCCCTCTAGCAGCATCTAATAAAATATGGCATGCTGGGATTTGACTTTGGAGCATACTTTTCTACACAAAAAATTGACACTGCAGTGTGTTGGGGAAAGGTTTCCTGCCCTACATTTATTTGGGCCACAGACATTAAAAGAAGAAGGAAAAATATAAATAAAAAGACCAGCAGTTCTTTAATCCTCAATTTCAGCAAAAATATTTTTTTCCCCTATATTTTAAAATTTCAGGTATAAACTATATTAGATAAAGTAAATAGACAGTTTGATTCTGAAGAAGCATATCTCCGTACAGCATACAGCAATATAGAAACTGCTGCAAGGGCTTTTGATTTTTATTCCTTCAAAATCTCTAAAATATCTGCTTTTAAAGAGAATAATTATTGAAGTTGAGCAGCTATACATAAATACTGTTATTAACGCATAAGTATGTGCAAAAAAGAGGAGCAGATGGGATACATACTACTACCTTCTTTAGCTTATACTCCAAGTAGCTAGTGAAAAGTTGGAAGGAAGACCTGCAGACACATCGTATACCTGTACAGCTTATTTCAGTATGAAAAGATAACTAGATCTATACAAATTGGGAAACATGGAAGAAGGTATATAACTGACATACAGAAAATGAAGGCAAATTCCTCATCACAGACACAGACATTTTCTATTGCCCCTGCTTTTGTGAAAACTTATATTACTTGTATTAACTCTTTTTTTACCTCCTGCTGAACTCCTTACCTAGAAGTCATAAACTGTATGCAAAAAGCAAAATAATTGATAGATCTTGAAATAAATAAATCTGCCTGTTAATATCTGCTGAAGCATACGATGGCTACAGACAGTGGTTATTAGAACCTGACTCAGGCTGTCCCTCTGCCTCAGCAATTACAAAGAGAGCAACCCCACCCAAACCCATGGCAGTTTCCTCCATGGCTGTCAAGGACAGCTGCCAACAACAGTGACCTTCCTGCACCCTTATGGGCAGGACGTGACTGACAGTAAGGTCAGTTCTGAGGTCTGGAGACAATATTATGGCCTTGTGGACATATGTGACTGGATGAATTCACAAGAGAGGCAAAGAAGGTGGCAAGGTTATAACAACTGACAGAGTTTTCAAATGCTTGTTAAGGCCTGCTCCACAGCCAGATGTGTGTCTTCAACAACAGGGAACATTAGGATGATAAAAAATGAGAAACTCTGTTCCTAAAAACTGTATTAAACCTACTGAGATACAGTGTAACTTATAATTTAATAAACTAAATGAAAAAAAAAAACCCAAACATTAGGAAACTGATGTTCTAAGAGGTGAACTTGTATTGAAGAATCAATAGATTGAAGAATTGAACTTGTATTGAAGAATCTGTAAATCTCAGAACAACATAACAGAGTTGGAGATGATAAGGAAGAAAGGAAACTACTACTTTCTGGCAAAGTAAGTTTAGGCATGCTAGTGGGAGGACTGACATGAAAAATCTGTAGTAATGATTTTTTTTGAAGATGTGAAAGAGAAATGATTCCCATGGCACTTCCTATAATTCTGCAGTTCCTTGTCTGTGCACTTTGTGTGGTTTGCAAAACCACCCTGTGTCTATATGAGCATGCGATTTACCTTGTTTCTCAGAATCAAGAGCACTGTGCCAGATCTCTGTATGCAGGAATTTCACAGATAAAATCACCCGCTACTATTAGTGCCGAAAAAATAATCATCTTGGAATACTCAGCATTAGTCTGGCAATATCACAGAGACACCTGGAATCTGTGGACAGTAACAGTATGTAAATTCCTTTTGCAGCAGATAAGAATCAGTTCAGAATGAATACATTTACCGACAAAGAGAAAAAGTCCTGGGATCGCTATCCCTACCTGGAAAGACATGCAGTATACACATGTAAGTTTAAGATGTCCGGACTCCTACATGAGTAACAGAGAAAAACTGAAGAGCAAAGAGAGCGATGGTACAACACTTATACCTTTTCCTGAGCTTTCAGCTCTGTGTTCTCCAATATTCTATTTCTCCTATACAAGGAGGTAGAAGCAGAGCTACTACAGAGCTAGTCAGTTCTCTACCCACCTAAATTTTCCCCAGTGTACAGTAAATCCATACCTGCTATTTATTGGAGTTTTTACCTCTTTGCAGTTGTCCCAAGCACTTCATAAACATTAAGTAAGCCTCAGGAATTAGAAGTTGGAAACTGGGGCAGAGATTCAGTGTCACATCAGAAGATGATATAACATATGAAAATGATATGACATACAGTATGACATATGATATATGAAGATGTTCAGGGGGCTGAAGCACCACTGCTACAAAGGCAGGCTGAAGGAGCTGGGTTTATTCAGTCTGGAGAAGAGTGCAGAGATACCTCATTATAGCCTTCCAGTATTTAAAGGGAGATTATAAACAAGAGAGAAATCAACTTTCTATATGGGTAGTGATAGGACAAGGGGGAATGGTTTTAAACTTAAGGAGGGGAGATTCAGATTAAATGTTGGGAAAGTTCTTCACTGAGAGTGTAGTGAGGTTCTGGAACAGACTGTCCAGAGAGGTTGTGGATGCACTGCCCCCAAAGGTGCTCAAGGCCAGGCTGGATGGTGCCCTGGGCAATCTGATTTAGTACTAGAGTACTAGAGGCTGATGATTCTGCCTGCGGCAGGCGGGCTGGAACTTATGATTCTTGAGGTCACTTCCAACCCAACTATTCTATGATTCTATGATATCAAAGCAGACCAGATCTCAGACTAGGCTTTCCTCATGATTCACCCTAGCGCTCTCACTAAACTTCCAGGTCTTCTAACTAGCTTCTTTCACTGTTTGCTTCCAATAGCAGATCTGATGCCTGCAGTACAAAAAGCAACATGTGCTTTCCGTGAGAAACAATTCTACAAACTAACCTTAATAAAAGCTTCAAATTTTGGAAAAACACATAAGAGAACTCTAAAGCTTCTTAATGAAAACCAGCACCTTCATGGAAACTACACTGAAAGGAAGCTTTCTGCAGTGGTTGCCAGTCCCCATCTGCCAGGAATGTACAATACACAAACTTCTATTTTTGCTCTACTTCAAACTGCCTCAATCCCAATTTCCAAACTGATGAAAAATCAAACCATAAGGTAACTTTGAAGTTTTCTGTCTAAGAAGAAAACAAAGAGAGAGAGAGAAAAAATAATATAAAACCTCTTTCATCACTTTTGTCTTACACATATGTAATCTATGCCAAATAATTATTTTCCCCTGTTAAGTCATATTGGTCAATCTACCCATGATGCAAGGAATCATCTGAAAATTAACTGTGGAATTCCAGTGGCTTAAGGACTATTATATGAAGGTTAAGCTAAAAGTCCACCAACCAAACTCACACATTTCCTCTGAGTCTTAAAGCAATGGTAAATTTTACAATTCTGCAGGCATGAGAGTAGGCTTGCACAGATCACAACTTTCTATTCAGCTTTGAACTCTCTGGTTCAATTCAGTTGCTAAACTGCTGGTGTCTAGTGGGATTTGAGATGCTCTGTGGTGCCCTAAGACCTTAATCCACTTGTAAGCTTAAAAGACATGGTTCTTACATATAGCCTGTGCCACTTCAGCAAGACTTGTCTTTGGGTTCCTTGGGACTTTCAGTAAGCCCTGGAGGCCTATGCTCAGGACACAGTGCCCCATAGCTTGGATTCCGCTCCAGATGCAGAGACACAGCATAAAGGGTCTACGACAAGAAGCACAGCCACTGCAGACTGCATCATTAAGTCACGTATGGGACTAATGTACCCTACAGTGTTGAAATTTCCATTTGGGCAATTTGTACAGCTCTCCACTCAGTGTTAGTTCTTCATTGTCAAGTTAAGTAATGTAGAAAAAATGATGGACAGCTGGGTTAGTTTCCATGTATACTGGTTTCTGTATCCATTCCTAGTATTGATTGATTTGTCTGTTCTTTCCTCCCCAGAATAGATCTCTGTGATTTTTAGCCTAGGGAATCACCATTTCAGTGTAGTTATCTGGCAATTTTTGCTTACGGGGGAAGCTTGCAACTGAATGGCAAAAAAATCTGAAAACTACCCATCTCTCAGTTACAGGTTTGGCAAGAAGAGAAGCCAACTAATACATCAAGGGCATAATATTTAATTTGTAAAGAGAAGTAGAATCTGTGTGAGGTAAGCTTTCCACTTGGACCTTTTCTATGGACAAAATAAAACATGTTTGTTCAACCAACTTATCAGAAATGCACAGAAGAGCTCAGAAGGAAACACATATTCTCCTAATCCCAAAATAGCAACTGATTTACATATGTTTTGTTTTCCTAATGTTCCTTTCAACCCTTTGAACTTTCTAATTTAGCTCTGACTTTGCTGCCCAGTTCTGGATGGATGCTCTTATGCATGCTAGGAAGTAGAACGAATATGAAAATAAATATTTCATATAACCAGAAGGAATATTTTAAAAAATAATAATTGTTCTATTCTAGAATTCCTACTCTGAGAACTGGGTGGTGTCTGTATACATAATCCATACACTTTCTTCAAATCTTTTGTTATTCTAGCATGAGCTCCTGTGTATCTGATGTAAAGGGGCCACAAGCTACTTGATCATTAATACTACATCATAATATTCTCTTCAGTAAACTAAATTGAATGAGCTTACATTTCAAACCTTCAGTATTTCTATGGAACTGTAAGAATAAGTACTGACAAGGCTGTTTCAGAAAATGTCCTACTAATGTTGCAGAAAGAGTTAGTTACGCAAAGCCCACTACGCTACAGAATGCATTGTGTCTTCATAATCAGTAAGGAGTTCCCATAAATCCCAGGTCTTTTTCATCATCATATATTGTTAGACTACAACCATAGTGCATATGTGCTTTGAGTAGAATCATCAAATCCTTAGAGTTGGAAGAGACCTCTGACGGCCATCTAGTCCAACTCCCCTGCAACGAACAGGGACACCACAGCTAGACCACGTTGCCCAAGGTCTGTTCCAGCCTTGCCTTGAATGTTTCCAGGGACAGGGCAACAGCAACATCACTAGGCACTGGAGCACTGACAAGTATTAGAGTACTGACTACTTTGATTCTAAATCTTGCATGTGAGTGCATTTTCTCAGATACCATGGAATAAAAAATTGTCTCCTCTTAATAAATCTATTCAGGTGTTGGAGAACAATTTATTTAATGCACAGAAGTCTGTTTGCAGAGCATAGTTGTGTTTGAAATATGAACTGGTCATTAAGGTATTTTGGTTTTGGCTTTGAAAATGCAGACTTAGTTATGATCAAGTTCTGTGGGGATTCAATATCTAAAGAGAACAGGGTTGACAGGCCCTTAGTAGCTCATCTTGTTGTAAAAAATACCTTGAATTTTTTTGGATGAATTGGGTTTCCTATGCATGAGAACTTTTGTACCTTATCTCCCTAGTACTAATGGTACAGTCCAGATGGGACTGTATCACAGTTCCATTCTCTGATAAAATTTTGAAATAGAAGAAAATAGAAAATGAGTTCAAAATTATGATTGAGAATTTTTCTATTGATTCTGATTTCTAATAACCTTCCTACCACATGTTTTATGTGTTGAAATATCATTATATACATATATTTAATTCCATTTGTAGTTTACATCATCATTGTATGATATTGTTAAAACAATTCTTCTAATTGCTTCTTCTAAATACTGATATCACCTCTTTATCAACCACATTTAAAGCATCATTATGAGTTAAAGACTGCAAGATAATTCCTAGAAGTTTGGTAAACTTTTCTAAATATACAAGCTTGGGAGACTTCATTCATAAAATCAGGAATACAGTTGTCACGCTTCTCTACGAAGACAGTTACTTCCACTAAAATTAAACCTAAACATGACTTGATAACCACTATCCAATTTTAAGAAATCAGGGATTTGGAACTGTCTTCCAAAACAAAATGGTACTCTAGTCTACTGCTTTCAATAACTTGAAATAATTACTAAACAATTATTGCATTGTTTGAAAAAGTCAGTATAGAACACAGCAAGTTAATAGTACCAATTCCTTAAACTTATAAGGATATATCAATGAACCATAAAAAGTAAATCCACCAGAATTAATTGCAATTCTGTTCTATCTTATTTCACCATTCTGAATCTTGGAAAGAGCTAAAAGGATTTTCACAGTCAGGACTCTGATGAAGGTCTTATGCAAAAAATTTACAGTTCTTCACTGCTTCTGGATTAGGACATTAGATATTCAGATCTGCCAGAGATATGATTATGGGTAAGTCATTCAATCTTTTTGAGTTTCAGTTCCTTGGCACTAACAGAAAAGCTTGTACTTTTTTTCAGCCATCTGTTTATATGCCCTGCCCGTGGACTCCATGAAGACAGAGGCTGGCTCTTATCAGGTGTTTGCACAGTACCTTAAAGAATAGGGTTTTGAGTTTTATTCAGGCCTTGAATATGATATAATATAATCAATAACTAGCATTTTGCAGTAGTGCTAATCACTGCAGCTCCTTTTGAAAAATGAAAACACACTTTTCACAGACAAAGAACTCTGTTTTTTGAGTACTTGGCAACTATGCTAAACATGTTTTTCACATTTAACAAAAGGAATATTGTTTATATCCAGCTTTTGAAAACAGGAGCTTTAGCTTTCTTTGAAATAGCTTTCAGTAATATTCTTATCAGTTTAGTGCCAAACATAGTATTTATTATCAAAAGTAATCAGCTAAAGCAACCCCTGCTGCTACAGAAGCACTTTGCAGCTTTCAAACAAAAATCAGTGTTCTGATTTTTGGATGAATAACTTTTTATTCCTTTTATCTTCTGAGCTGCTTTGAAGACTCTACAAATATATGAAGAATTTGGCTTGACACATTTACTCTATTTTTTCTTTTAGAGAAGAACAGGCATTGGAGAATGTATCTTACAATTCAGCATTTATCTTCATATTCAGAAACAACAACAATAAAAGCGCCTTATTTCAAAGAATATTTATTAAAAAAAAATTAAATAAAGAACGTGTTGTTTGTGAACTGTGGTAAAAATAATGGGGCCTATTTTCCTCTGAAATTATGTCTTGCAGTTGAATTCACTGAATGCCAATGGGGTACAATGTCTCATGGATGCATTTACAGTAGATGGGTCATCTGTAGCTAGGCTCTCCTGTGTGACCTCTGCTGTCTAATAAGGAATAAGTTTACACTGCAGTCTTTCCCTGAGCTGGGACTGACTGACCAGTTCTCTCTTTTCTGGTATGTAGTGTCTGAGAAAACTATATATCCAGCCTAAAACTCTGTGAATGTTAAGCCATACTCAAACGTGTTAGAGATTGCATTGTTCACAGAGCTCTGCAGGACAGACAGGACAGAAATTCCTACTGCCATGGGATTGCATAAATCTCAGTCTAGGGAAACAGACTAAATGTTGAAGAATTAGCCTGGTAGCTCTTCTGGCTAGTACAGTAGGGTTATCAGACAAAGATGCTTGAGAGACAGCATCCAATCCTCTATCCAAAAGCTGAGACAGCTGATAGCCATGCATGACCCATGTTAGAAGGGGACATCAGCTGACATTCCAGCATGATTTAAGCTCCAAATGTACAGCCTTAGTTAGGGCAGTGCAGTGCTGTCCTTGTAGAACTGTAGAAACAGAAACTAAACTTGGCCACAAAATTGGCAAGTATGTATAAACAGCTCAGTGACAATCTGGCCTCCCACTACTTCTGAGGCAAATATTAGTAAAGCCCATTCCCGAAAAAATTTAAACCAAATCCCTCCATTCCTTCCCTCAGCAGAAAGGAATGGTTCAGATTACCATGAAAGGGAGCACTGTCATGGAAAATTTAGCTTCCTTGTTCTTTGGCTATCATCCACTACTACTCAATGGCATTTTACAGGAATTACATAGGTTTAACTATGTCATTGTAATAGTGGTTACATATACAAACAGTGCAAACTGCAGCATTGCCCCTTGCATCATTTTATAACCACAGCTATACTGACAGGAGTCCTTAGGATTTGGATGCAGTGACCCTTGTGCATTCCAACTGATCCTTTCCAACTTGAGATATTCTGTGATTCTATTACATGCTTCCAAGTAGCAACAAAAATTACTTCCTCAATTTCCCACTAACCTGATATCCCTACCATGGAATCAAAATGTTCTGAACACTTGTTTTTCTGAGGCAATAACCACCAAAACTTTGAAACTACCAATCTGGCATTGATCAAGCTGCAAAGAGGGACTTCAGCTGAAGGCATCGTCTTTATGAGGTACTGCCACAATCTTTTCTGGTTTTCAGAATAAAAACCAAAAACTGTCAGAATGTATAACTGATTATGAAGATCTCATTATTTAAAGCCTTTCATCATTTATTTAGGCAACCAAATAGTTGTCTAAAAACACATTCTTCTTTCTACAGAAATGACGGATAAAATATAAATCTCCAGTCAAGAAAAGAGTAGGAAATTACTTCTTACTGGTGTCTTGGGTATAGAACCAGATATTTCATCTCTTAAAATAGCTGACCCCCTTCTGCCAGCAAGATACAGGGTGTGTTTCTGGTATTAGAGAATTAGGAGAGGCTCAATCTTCATATCATATTGTCAAAAGGTATAAAAAGATCTAAATTTGAAAATCAGAGTTTAAAAATAGGTTATAAGTCAGTTACAAGTGCCCTTTTCCTTTACAAAATACCCAGAAAATATGTGGTGAACAGTGGCAATGCACTACATAGAACTTCTAAATGAGACCTGCATTAAAAGAATTTTATTACTTTCATGAACTATGTAAGTGAATGATGCTAGAATATTTGAAAGCTATATTCCTTTATAAAGGTGCAATACCATCTGTTTCAAAATTTACACATTTTTAATGGTTTAATTTAGTTTTACTAAAAGTACTGAAAATTATTTACTGGGTAGTATTTTGCTATTCCCCTGCCTTTAAAGAAAGAAGCCTCAAATAAAAAGAATGACATGAAAAATAATATGGCTTACACATTTAACATCCAGGGAAATTAAGCCACTTCCTTCCAGATTCCGCTACTCGGGCCTGAAATGCCTTGCAATATAAATACATAAAAATAGCTGTACAGGCTCAATCCTGACTCTCCACCCACTTCTGCATCCCACCTTTGGCAGTAATCAAGCCCAGATGTTGCAGAAGAAAGCTTAAAATGCAGACATGGAACCATGTATTTCTTATGAAGTCTTGCAGGCCATAATAATTAGACTGTCTTCACCCTACAAGTATGCCATTTTATATCCTGCCCCTTATTTTTTTTTTCTAATTTATCTTTTCAGTTCTTAGCATTTTCCTATATTTTTAGAAGGATTGAGAAGAATTACTGAAGGAAACAGCTAAATTGTTAAAATGGCAGTTACAAACAAGAGAATTGGAAAAAAATAGAGGACTAACAGACTTTGCTAAATTGGGGGCTACATCATGTACAAGAAGGAACATAAGCAGGACAGGAATTCAAGTGCAGGAATAAGGTAGCCAGGTTAGAACTGTAACTGAAAGTGGGCTATGAAAACCTAAGACTCCCTGCAGGAAGGAGGAGAGCTGGTTTGCTTCTCTGGGCACTGGAGAAAGGCACACAACCTCAAAAATATATTGCAACCACTGCTACTCCATATGCAGGATTTTTTTTGGCCTAGCATGTTTGTGCACATATGCATATGAAGATATATCGTCAAATACACTCCAAAATATTCATTGTACAGTCAAACACTGAACATATAACAATACCAGCAACACAACCTTAGCTGATCAAAAAACCTGACCAAAAGACAGTAACTGTTTCTGAGCTGGAAATAAAGAATATAAACATTCTATTCAGGATCAAGTGAGAACACCCTGTACTTACATACTTAAGGAAGGTTTTCAGTGAAGTTAGGGCTATCTTTAGCATTTCCATTTTAACTCTGCATTCCAAACAATATATCTGGCAATATCAGAACTGGCCATCAGGACAGTAATTTAACATTCGTTAGCAAGCGATAAACAGAAAGCTCTGCTGTCAAACGTTACAGAAATCTTGATGTTTTGCAGTATCTCAGATGATCCACAGCTATATTTGCTATTTGTATTCCTTCAAGCCCACCATGGAATTTTATATTATTTTTAAGACAGATATAGTAATTGAAAGTAAAGATAGAAAGTTCTGCACTCTCAGTGTGGGATTTACACAAACATTATCAACCAGATTCTCAGATTTAATAGCTCAAGATGTTATTAGTACTTCCATGACTCAATTAAATAATTTCTCTCTGTAGAAGAAAAAAGCAATCTTCTGAATAACAAGTACCTCGGATAAATTATGGAGTATTTGCATTATGGGAACAATTTATTTACATAATACTGTTCTCACAAACTATGTGCTTAAGACACACCTAAGTATAAAAACTGTTTTTCCAGGAAAAACTAAATGTAGCTGTTAAGAAAGCTAGAAAGATATGTATAAGCTGTTCCTTCATTTAACAGAATGGTGCAGTGAAAGATAACTATGCTAAACAAATAATGAAATACTGTGCTTTTCAGTGCCTCGCTTTAACAAAAAGTAGTCACATGATTTTTTTAAGACTTCAAACTGTGTTTCGGTTTCTTAAAATGGTGTGTCTTGAAACTCAGATGAAGTAATGATGCATTTTTAATTGCACAGTTAAAATCATTTTCGTTGTTCTAAACGGATTAGTTTTAAAATGATTTGCCAACTGAAAAACAACAACAACAACAACGTTTCTGTGCAACAGTTATCCGATCTCACATCTCTAGACAATGACTTCTTTGTCACATTGTCCGGCTTCTTGTCCTCCTTCAAATGTTTACTGAACACAGTCACCTGTTTGAAATCATTCACAGCAAAGAATTTACTCTCTTCTGTAAGCTTCAAAGACTTCCTCTTAATAAATCTGCAGCAAAAATCCTTTGATGGATGAATGAAATTCATCTCCAGTTCACAATGCAACACTTGAAGTGTTTGAAATTAAAAAACACATTCCATATTTTTTGCCTTAAGTACATTTATAACATTTGACCTTGTAATAGATGGGCAAATCAAAGGGGTGAAATTATCAGTGCTGCCCTGAAGCTGTATGTTTATTGTGAGGAACACAAAAGGAGGGCAGCAAAAGATACATTATAAAAGTGTATTATTATTTTGGACATTTCCTCACATAATTATTCTATTCATTAAATTTCACGTTGTCTTAAACAAGCATTCTGCTGTTTTAAACCGTGTCTCTAAAAGCTTGTTCTAAAGTATAATACTTTGCTTTAAATGCTCAGGTTCATTTTTCAGAAGAAGCCATTTACTGTCCATAAAATACAAATTTATTAAAAATAAGTCCACTCACAGCTTATTATTTATCTGATGGCTTTATATACCTTTGTGCCACTTATCTATTAGTATAGTGATACATTTTAATGAGTGAGCCTCACTTGAGCATCTTTGCAATGCCAGAACATAGTGAATGAAAACTAGTGAGTCAGCAAGAGGGTTCCAGGGAATGCTACTTCTGTCTGAATGCAGGAGAAAGAAATAGCTTCATGAAAATTGGTACTTACAGTCACACAATGTGATTAAGCTAATTCTACACAATATTTCTCAAAGGAGACAGTAATGCAAAGTCTTTTTCCCCTCTTCTGACCTTGTTGCAAAGAAAAATTTTTTGCCTGTCTGTTGAATTTACTGAAAAGGTTCAAACGTTGCTAGCTGGATTACCGACAGCGACACAGCAGGACTTCCTTAGGAAATGAGGCTAATAAGATTGTTTAAAATATCCAAAGTGGATTATATTTTATTTTCAGTTTGCATTATATGAAGTTAAATAAAATGTTTACAGAAATGAGCTTTTTTTACCCTTTATATTTTTTTTTTATTTTCCCCATTCCATAGTAATAGTTCTCTAAGTATATTTTTTCTAGAATTGTCAACTTGCAATTTCCTGGTTGTATTAAACCTTTAAAGATTTCATTTAACATCTTTATTACTAACTTTCCTATGTGGATAGAAGAAACATTAAAATGCAGCTTTAACATATATTTCCACTGCTAGTTTTAGTTTTACCATAAAAGTTCCACAGTCAGTTTTTCTTTTGGTCTACAACAGCTGATTTTCCTGTCATAAAATGCTAAAATGTATGCTGGTGTATCCTATTTTGGATACAAAGGTTAATTCTTAAGCAGCTTTTAATCATTTTGATGTTGAAGAGAATATGGAAAAATTAACTGGCTTCAGCCATGTTTCTGTTCTTACTTACAAACACTGTTTGTCAAACTTTTTTTTACAACCTTAATTACCTAATGGCTTTTAATTAGGTTGTCAAAAGTGCTAAATGTTTCAGAACGTTTTGACTGAATTGAGTACAGTAGCACTTCCATTTGCCTACTGTGTTGTGATTTAACCAAAGTACACACATTTAATACTGTCAGATTTCCATCATAAATAATTTCCTTTAACCTTGCAATTTTATTTGTACCATTCTTAAATCTTTAAATATTTCTGTTATATTATGCTCAGCAAAGAATAAGATTCTTAGTTTTTTATTAATGATGCACTATCTGAGCATCAATACCATTTGTAATTGCTGTCACAGATTTGCCTTTTCACTCTAAATCTTAATTTCTCAGCGCTCCTCAGTCTCAACAGAATTTTTTACTAATATCTTTAGAAGAGTCTTGTGTAGAATCCATTTTATGTATTAAGCTACATTTTCAAAATATGTTGTTCAGACTATTTGTTTGGTTCAGTCCTCTCATATTTTTTTCTTTATAACAGATGTAAGAAGGTGAGAAGGAAGTCATGGCTGCAACTTACCAAGAGTTCGGAAAGGTCTTTGGTTTGGAGTATGGGAGAAAAAGCCAGGTTTCAAAGCATTTGTGATCACAACATCAAAATATTCTTCAAAATCATTTCTGGAAAGCAAAGGAAATTAAATTCAGTGTTCACACTTCAGGATTTGACAAACTAGTACAACAACTTCACTAAAGCATCCTCTTCTGTTGTGTTTTTTTTTTTTTCTGTATAGAAAAGTGTAATTATTATTATTTATTATTAAATTATTTAAATATTTACTAAATATTTAAATAATTATTATTTAATTATTATTAAATTCTCACTGCTGATTTTAGGTGGATAGCAATTTCTTTGCAAAAGGGGAACTTTTTCAAGAAACTGCAAATAAATTAAAAATAATATCCTTATCTTGGAACTGTTAAGTGGTGAAAACTTCACACATCTCCACTTTTTATCTTTTTTTTTTTAAATGTACTATTAATTAACTGAAAAGAAATATTAAAAAAAGGAAAATGAAGCAATTCACAAGGGTTGATGTAAAAAAATAAAATGCAGTTAACCTGGCAAAATTAAGGTTAAGAGAACAGATAGTATATATGAACCTAGACTGTATTCTAGTGGTACAAAAAGCAGCTAGTGAAAGTAGAGATTCATCATTTGATACAGGAGGCATGGAGTAAATAAGAGTAACAGAATGTTCAGAATTACTTTCAAGACAAAAAAATACTTCAGTAAGATCTAATGGACAGTGAAGTACTTATTACTCCAGAAGATGTCTGTGAAGCCAGTTTTGATCAGTCACTGGAAAAGATGATTTTAGAATATCATATACTCATAAGAGACAAAGTGATCCAATATTCTTCTAGCAGAGTATCTCTTCCGTCTTTTGAGAGGCAGCCAATCTTCTCTATCATCTTTCAAGTAGGATCTCTACTGCTGCCTTCAGAGCACTGGAACAGGCTACCCAGAGTGTCTGCAGAGTCTCCTTCTCTGGAGATATTAACAACCTGCCTGGATGCCTTCTTGTGTGACCTACTGTAGAGAATCTGTTTTAGTGGGTAGGGGATTGGTCTGGATGATTTCCAGAGGTTCCTTCCAACCCCTTTGATTCTGTGAAAACTGCTGAAACATATTTCACCAAGGAAAAAAGCCAAAATCATTATATGTAGCTAATGATTTTAGTTTTATACCAAATTTTCGTTCAGAAAACCACTAGACAGATCTACATTAAAAAGTTAATTCACAAACAACTTTCTCAATAGAAGAATTTTTTTTTTTTTTTTTTGCAAGGAGGTGGGTTTACCTCATCAGATGACAATGCACAATATTCATACAAAGCAGTGAGAACTGGTACAGCTGATGCTTCATTTAGCCCATAGAGAGCAATAGACAAGTGATACTGGTGGGACTGGTTTTGGGAGGTTGCTCTGGTTTCCAGTTTACCTGTGTTTTTTTTTTAAACTGTGCTGCTGTATTCACTTTGCTGCTTCCTTGCATATCCAGATAGTCAAGATTGGCTCACATTGTACTACTTTTGTTTCTTCGATTCACTAGTTTCACCATGTCACCTGCCTAACCACTAGCATCACTGATTAATTCCTTTCTGGAGGTGTAAGTTCTGCTTCATTTCACTGAATGTGACTTGATCAGTTGTGTTAAAAAAAATACAGGTAAAAAATAGCTATTGTCAGCAGCTGCAAATCTCAACTGACTGCCAAGTGCAATCAACTACCTGTGTTATCTTTTCCGCTGTGATCTGCAAATGCACATTCTTCATGCACAGACATCTTGTGGAAGCTATTATGAGGAAGAAGTATTTGTAGTTTTTCTGTGCAGATTTAATGTGAAAAGAAGAGAAATATAACTACTGCTGGCACTTATGATGAGAGAGGCAGAGATAACGTTGTAAAAATGGATGGCATTCAGATGTTGCCTTCCATTAGGTGTTGGCCTGAAGATATTTCTTTATGTCTTTAAATCCATCATGATGCCCAGAAAAGATGAAAGATATTTATGCTGTGGGCCAGATGAAGCTCACAAACTAATAAATGAACTACTTTGTCTTGAGTACCTTGCTACTAGAGATAGACCTACCAGAAACTTAAGATAAAAATAATTTATAACAAATAAAGAAAGGAAAATTAACCTTCCTGTAGCTCAGGCTTATTTCCATTTGGCATCTGGAAATATTATTTGAAATGGACACTGCACTTACCCAAGAATATATTCACACAGGAGCCTGCAATAGTCACTGTGAGAACTGGTAATTAATAGCAGAATCTTCCCAGCACTCTTCAGTTGTTTCAGCCACTTTTTTACAGAATTGGGACATCTTCGTAAGTATTTTTCTGGATGATTTTTCACTTCTGGGAAATATGTCCCACAGTCCTCTAAAAATTAAAACAAAATAATATATTAGCCAACCCTAGTCACAAACCACTTAATCTGCACAACAAATATCCTTTCATGTGCAAACAATAGAATTTAAAAAAGGCAAAACAAAGTTTAAAGATTTCCCTGGGTTGTAACTCAATATAAACAAAAAACAATGATGCGTTGTAGCAGAAATAATTTTCAGTTATTGTATTTGATGCTCTTTTACTCATGAGAGTAAATAATGCATATGTTACAGGTTATAGTCTTACACAACAAGTAACGGCTTCCATTGCCTTTGCTCAAATTTTGGATACTGTTTGTGATTTAAAAATGAGTTTAATGTTCAGAAAATTGTAAGAGCATGAAACTCTCAAGAACGTTGTTCAGTTACTTCTTATGTCTTATGTTAGTACTGTCTGATGAGTAATGCTCATGTTAATATTTCTGCTGTTTCGCAACTAGCATTTTATGTGCAAAGAACTGATCAGACAAGGTGGCAAAGCTCACAGGTATGTGGAATACTAGGAACAGATACAAAAAACAACCAAAGTTCCAACATCAATAATGCTGTTTTTCTGAACACTGCAGCAACAAAATTTTGTAAATACACTTGAAATGCAAGATTTTAAGAAGTACAGAATTACATAAAGTTAGCAATAAAATGTATCTATTAATTAATATCATATCAAGTAAATAAAGATATACCTTGATATAACCCATAACCACTGTACCATGACATCAACATAATATGAAAGTTAACGTTTTTGCATCATCTCTATGACTTAAGCTTACATATTTCCTCTCTGATCAAATCCTCTATACCTAAAAATGTCAAGCTAGTTAAAGGTCTAAAAAGAAATAGCAATGCATAAACAGAAACAATACCAAGTGTTTGGTTTTCTGTCTGTGTGTGTGTTATAGTATTATGAACATTGCCAACATGAGATTATTTTTCTTCCAGCATTTGTTCTATATGCAACTGTCTGTGGTCAACTTTGCTGAATGATTTAATAAATCCCAGACATTACTTAGCTTTCTGGTATGTGAATAACGCTATTTTCATGTAAGAAAAAATAAGTTTTAAACCACTTGAACTTTAGCTATTTAATGAAAGAGAGAACATGTACAGTTGAAACAGTAGTATCAAAGAAAGACTGAAAGATACATACTGGGTGCTAAACATAATACCATTTTGTGAGTTAACATATTCAAGCATCTACAGATGGTAGGAGAAAAGTCCTCCATAAGGAGTTCCAAATTAAATGCCATCACTGCAGCTAGCCAAGAGACAAAAATCTCTTATTCTGTACTGTAACTTGACAGATACCTGTCCAAAAGCTACAGAGTGGACTGCTATATCTCAGGAAAACCCCTTAAACAAAACCTATCAGCTTCTAATCAAGTCACAATTTTACTCCATAGTATTTAGGTCAAGACATGTAACAGCCTTCACCAGAGGAATATAAGCATGTTCCTGCAGCTAGCTCAATGGGATACCACAATGTTTGTCTTGAGAGCCAGCCAAGAGCATTGGCTTTTTTGATTAAACAAAGCAGATCTACCAAGGAAGGTTTCCTGTGGAAAATGTTTTTACCCCGTTTCCTGGAACATGAATACTGTTTGGGATCAGCAATAAAGTTTTTAGTAGCAGAAGATGCCTTTCCTCTTCAGAATAGCTGTATTTCATGAACTATGCTATGACAAGTTTTCTTCTTTCGTTCTCTCCCCCTCCCTCCAGAAAATACATATTAACATAAACAAATGGAGACACAAGCAAAGCAGTTTTGACACTAGCTCCCACAGGTTCAAATAATCAAAGAAAGATGGTAAAGTTTATTTAAATATACAGTGATTTTTTATTATTTTTTATTTTTTTTTACCCTGAGGGAAGAAGTTAAAAACATATGAACTTCAGTGCTGGACATATTTCATTGTCTGTTTTCCCTACCAAACGTCTCCCACTCTCATTCTTTGATGTGTAACCAATGTAAAGCCTTTAAGTAAATTTAAATATCACTGTTCTCTTCCCCCATACACTGTGAAGTAAGTGCTGCATAATAAATCTGTGATACCTCATCTTTTAGTTTCATCTTAAATGGAAAAGGTCAACAAGGCTGTATTCAACATATGAGCTGAAAGAGTCTTATTTTACTTTTCTGTCCAGACCCTTAAGCCCAATTGTTAATTGCAGGCAGGCAATAAATCAGTTCTCAACACTGGGATCTGGAATTTGCCTCTGGGCTGCTTGCTGTTAGGCAGTGATACCTTGGAATAACCCTCATTAACACACACTGTACTGTAAATAGACAAACATGGCTCAGAAAAAGTAGAGTTTAACTTTATTCCTAACATAGTATTGAATCTGGTGAAAACACGTTCCTTGAATATATACTCTTAATGGAGAAGTCTAATCACAAAAGCGTGCAAGACTTTATTGAAATCCAGGTAAAACAAAAGCTGAAAAACTTGTTCATTATCCCAGGCCAAGGGCAAGTACTGAGGAAGGCAGCAGAGCCATAGACACCTTGCTGGCAGAGTTGAGATAATTTAATTATGTGATGAAGAAATTAGCATCATGTTAAGCCTTCACAGTCAATTGAAATGTTTTGATGGTGAGAAATGAAGCTTTTCCAAGTACAGTATAGTATCACTATACCACACATCATACTTTATTTTTCTTTAGAAAAACCTTAAAAGAATAAAAAATTATAATAAAAGTCTGTTAAACAAAGAGTCAGTAAGCAATCAGAAAATAATTGATTTTATTGGTGCTAACACACGAGAGGAGAAAGTAAGCTAATTATCATAAATGGTTTTCTGCTACTATCATGCAACTCTCTTCCTGAAAAGCAGAAAAATAATTACTAGACAAGAACCATCCTTGAGAAGTAATGTTAGCCTGCAGTAACTCTTGTGGAGCATCCAAGTTTCAAAATTCTCTTAAAAAAAAAAACAAAACCTATGAACATGGAACTATTAACATCCTTTAGAGAATCATTGGTGGTCCTCAAATTCACTGTCATAATGGAGGACTAATGGTGACCACTAGATCTACAACTGACCTCTTGCTACCTGCACATGGCCTAAAATAAAGTCTCCAAAATTTTATCAATTTTATAGATATCACTGAACATGGGGCTGTATAGATACTGACATGTATTAATATGCACGCAAAAATTAATGAAAAGAAACAACTTTTACCTCAAATGTCTCTATATAGTTAGCAGATTTGTATCCATGCAAAAGCCCATGCTAATAACCACACTTTGACAGTATGAAGACTTTCTCAAAATATAAAGTGGAATAAAGAGGACTGTAATCATCAATGTAATAATCAACATATTTACCCTCCTACAACTTAATAAAATAACTTATTCCAGTTATATGGAGTAGGAAACAAACCTCTGTAGACTGTATGCATGACTTTGTAATTTATTGCTGCTGCTCTGCAATGCAAGGGAACGAATGCCATTTTTCAACTTCCATTCTTGTTTCTGAACAGCTTCTTGAATTCTCTGGAATACAGCCTAAGATAATGCACTGGCAATTAACCTCTGCAGGACTTTATAATCATCTGCCAAATACCCTTTCAAAAATAGTAACTGGCTTCTCAGTTCATTAAGTATCTTTTCAGAAAACATGTTTTCAAGCAGAAGATAGAAATATAACCAATTAAAAGGTTGTCTAGAACTGCCACATCATAAAATGCTGCCAGAAACTGCTTCAGACTCTCTTAACAGATCTACTTAATGTCATGTTTTCTAAGTAACATAATTTCCTCTATGTATATTACCAAAAGTTCCTCTAGCATCTAGTTCAGGGTTTGTTTTTTCTTGTCTAATCTGATCTTGATGATTGATCAAGATGTCCTTTGCAATTCTTGCCATGTAAGTTAACTGCTTGTAATACAGCTGTGATAATAAGCATGACAGGAAATCTATATATCCGGAATGTGAAATCCTCAGACCAAACTCAGAAAGAGCAGTGCTTGTAGGGACGGGCAGAAGTCCTTAAGCACAGACAGAACAATCCAGGCTTTAATCCAATCACCCTCCGCTAATACAGTCACAAAGTTGTGATATTCAAATATACTATTTGATGTTCCAATACAATACATTAAGAACTGTGTTTCCCCACATTACTTTCTCTTGTGCTCTTCACTACAGCACTTTCTTTTGGCAGGGTCAGTTTGCACCCCACTAGTTCTAGATTATTTTGGGCTCAAAGGCTGTAATCTGTATTGCTGGGACAATTAGTTTTTATCTCTTAACTGTCATTTGGGTTATAAAAAAATATATATATATATTGAGGAGGTGCATTTCTGGCAAGGCTTCATTCCAGATCTAAAACACAGAAATATAGCACATTTTTCAAGATTGTTACTAATTCTAAGGGGCAGCTACTTGACTGAATATGAAGGAATTTAACCACTATTTATATGGTTTAGCTAAGCAGAGAGGTATGAGACTGAAAATATCCTTACTATTCAGCCAAGAAAAATAAACTTTCAGCTGCCAATTTGTAGCCTGTATTTAGTGGCTTTATAACTAATCATTCTTACAAAGGAAGTAGTATTTGGTATGTGACTTTACTCTGTTTTAAATTCAAAGGCAACTTGATAGCTTAGCTATCAATACCAATTGCTAGATTCTCTGCAACCCTGAGGTGAGGAAAGGTTTATACCTCCTTCCCAATTTTAGTCTGAATGCTGGCTTGTACATAACAGTCATTTATTTGATAAACAGAGAGGAGTTGAAGTAAAGTCTTACTACAGACAAATGATGAGGCAGACAAGGCAAACAACTATGTTCACTGTATACTGCTTTCCACTATATTGTGTATTGCTTTTCTAGCATCTTATGGCACCTCAGGATATCAGAGTGAACACAAAGACAATTCTTTCACTATTGATGTTGGCTTCTTTTCTTGTCTAAACATTTCCAACATCTAACATGAGCATTCAACATATACACAAGAAAACTGCCTTCACTGCAAAATAATTTGCAAGATAATTTACTTTCCTGCTAATGAAAGGAAGTACAGGAGAAAGAGGATGCTTGCTAAATCTGCATTAGCCAAGTCATCTTCATCTCCTTTCCTTTAAGATGGAGTAGGAGGAATAGCAGAAGCAGGATGAGAGGCTGAGAGAAAGAAATGTTAGCATAAAGTAAGATGAGTTAAGTGCAAAGCAGGGATGATGGGGTAAAATGTTACATTCTGGAGGCTAGGCCTCAGGCAGGTATCAGAAACGGAGAACAGCAGGAAGCAATAAATAATCCTTCTCTTTCCCCCAGAAGACAGCGATGTTTAAAAACAGTGAAAGGATGCAAGTTCAGCAAGACAGGAGTTATAAAGAAAATGGCATAGGAGCAAAAAAGAAACAGACAAAATATTCTATATTTTTATGTTTTCTGCAATTGTCTCAATTCCTTAGCTGAGATTGTGCAGTTCTTTAACAGACCAAAGGTTTAGAAACCCTGGCCTAGGAAGAATACTAGCTATTTACACCTCTTAGTTAACTAGAAGCAGACATAAAAAGAGCATATTGAGTTTGGAGGTAATGGAAATATTATTATTACAATACCAAATCTGTTTTTCAAATGAGAAAAAAAAGAGTGAAAAAATGTTTCAAGGACAGAAGGGAAAAGGGAGTATGTCTAGGTTGATCATCAGAGACCACAGACTCCAAATGACACCCAGGCAGGTCACTGCCCACCATGAAAGTGAACTTGGAGTATGATGATCTTCTGCTTGTCAAAGTTAAGAACTGTGTGTTCCTCGATATATGAGAAGCTGCCAAAAAAAAAAAAAAAAAAAAAAAAAAAAGTATCTTGTATCTTTCAAATGACACTTGAATGAGGGAAGACAAGACTGAGGGAAAAAAAGACACAGACTACAGAAAATCTAGGAAAATAGAAAGAGAAACAAAAAATGATAAGTTGTAGTTTATTAATAATATGTTTCTGAAAACCTCTATTGGCATATCATGTGAAATTAAATAGAAAATTCTTCCTCTGATGTTCTCAGAAAAGTGATGATTCTTAAGTCTACTCTTTGTATGCAACACTTCAGTTTTGAAGAAATCACATATTACTAGTGGAAATACAAGAGTTTTCTGATCCTTTGTGTGCCTCTTTTATCTGCGTAGCTGCAAAAGCTAATGTTCACAGCTCACATAACATTAACTTTCTCAATATTTTTAGCAACACCCAACTCTAGTCAGGCAGAAATGGAACTGTAATAAATAAAATATGTTATTTGCTAAAATAATAAACTATTTTCCAGTGGTGACAAGTGCATATGTTCACCTTGATTAATTTTGAGGGGGTGACTATAAGGGAGGAATCTGTGGTAGGCTAGAGAAAACACAACTATTTGGATTAACAGTGACTGCAGAGCTATATAAATATTTAATATATTGAGCAAAACACTTCAGTAGAACTCACACAAAACACCACTTCTTCAAACATTTCATGGTTACTTTCTCTTCTACTTTTTTCTACTCCTATGGCCTACGAGAAGCATACCGCAAAAATTTAAATGCTCTGGGATCTGAAGATAGGTTTCAAACTAAAAGAAGGCTGAATGCCTAGATATTCTCTGAAGGAAGCCAAGAGCAGCTGTTGTTATTCTTGGGCTGATAGAAATGTTGGTACATATTTGATGCCTTTCAGACCATATCTTGGGTCAACTCACGCACTGTTAAATACATTTCCCTAGTAAAAAAAGAAACAATTTAGGACAGAAGGAGGAAATTGTTTTGTTTAACAGACAGGTGCAGGAGAATACAGAGAAGAAGCTGGGAAATGAATGCTGCGGTGGTCAGAAAGAAATGCTGGCACCTAATTTGACAGGAATTCAAATATAGAGTACAGTATTTACTTATATACCTGATGAGGCTTACTTGAGTGTGCTGGCTTGGCTGAGACACGCTGCTACACTTGATGTTGAAGTGAAATGCGTAATAAAGAAATAAAGTACACATCATATATATTTTATAATAAAAGCACAATTTGCTGACAAATCTAAACAAACTAGAAGTCCTACTCAGCAGTCCTGCTCTACCAACAGGACATTACAGGTTACTCTGTAGATCTCAAATGAAAAAGGCTCCAGAGATGAACAGACAGGTACTATGAGGCACTTATTACAGTAAGAATGAAGTTAAATTTCTCATAAATATCCTTCCTGGAAGCATTAGCAGTTTACTGCAAGCAGTAGTAGTTTATAGTCTTCTCTAAGAAGCTTGCACAGCTGCAGGAAGAAAAACCTACTTCTGTACGTAATTGTTTACCATACAAACAGTTAATCCACATGCTACTGAAGAGAGAGACCAGCTTCACTGACTGAAAACTCCTCCCTTCAGGCGTTATTTCTCAGTTCCACTGTGCAGCTGATGCCATCTAGCGACAGGGGATACCGCCCACCAGGAACTCGCCCGGCCCAGGGGTATAGGAGGGCTGCTGGCTGGGTTCCATCTCCCCTAGATGTAAGGCAGCCCCTCTGCTGCCAGAATGACCGAGACAGGGTTGTCCCACCCAGAGGCAACGATCCACAACGGCCAGAAGTCACAGCACATGCATGCAGAAGGCTTGGCTCCTGGCCATCTGGAAAAGACTGGATGATTTGTCTGCTTAAAGATAAAGCCAAATAAAAAATAATGCCAGTCTTCAAGCACATAAAAAGCTGCTTAGAGAGGTAAAAATGAAAAAGGGAATAATGTCCCCCTAAGACGAAAGTCAATGAGTCAAGAAGCATTGAGCTTATGCCTCCAAAAGCAAGATAAGAATTTTTCAAATTTCAAGGGTATTGATGCACTGGAAAAGTTGCCTCAGAGGTTCTATAGGACTCATAGGTATAGGTCTTTAAAAAGAGTCTGGACAGCTACCTGCCAGAGAGAGAATACCTAACCCATCCCTTTAGTACTGGTGCGGCAAAACCAAGATAACTTCTATAGTTACTTAAAATAATATGATTACGTATTACAGATGAATTTGCAGCCTGTTTTCCACTTGTTCTTTAATAAATAGGGCAAGAGTTCATATTCAACCCCCTCATCTATGGATAATGATGCCTAGGATTATGTTCAGAACGAAGTTTGCTTGTAGATTGGTGAAGAGAATGAATGCAGCAAGCAGCAGAAATATAGCTTTTGACTTGTTGCTGTTAATAACACAGTTTTCATCAAAATGAACAATACACAAACTAAGGGACCACACAGTTATACCTAAATCACTGTTGGAAACCCCAAGCCCATCTACAAGCATTTTGGAGGTTAGAGGCTAGGGAAAATCTGTATTTTAAAGTTAAGAAAAACTTTACATGTGTTCCACCTGTGATCCTGCAATGTTTTTTCTCCTAGCTTGAATTTTCTCTTTTAGCATTATCTAAACAAGGGCCACAAGATAAAAAGTAAACCTGTAAATATCACTTAATGTAAAATAGGTCCCTAGTGAGCAGAGTCTGGTTGAAATTAATACCAAGAGTGAGCATGAGGAAAATGGTTTCTGTAAGCAGAATTGTGAAAGAATCTTATTTTTATCTCCTAGGTTTCTCTAGGATTCCAGAATGAGGAAAATTCTACAAGCCCCTAAAAAAAAAAAAAAAAAAAAAAAAAGGAATAAAGGAGAAACACTCATGTGCACATGCACACAAACTGGCAGTCGCTTACTGTCACAAGCCTGTTTTGCAAGCCAGGCAGAAGCACTGTCTCTGCCTTGCTGGAACATGGTTCCAGTCTGCTGAATCCTGGTGCTGACATGATTTTGTTTTTGTGCTTTAATCTCACTTATCTGACCCTCGCCACTTCATATAGCAACAGAGACTCAAACTTTACAATAGCTCTGCATACAGGCATCCTAATCATTAAACCTGGAATTAATATTTGGTTCTGTATTTCAAGCTCCTCCACTGGAAATCTCAGACCAAAATTACAATCTCAATCTGGCAAAAAAAGCAATCACAAATCTGTGCACCGTAAATGCTTGAAGAAGGATACTTGCTATGTTTAATCTCTCCTTTTCTGTTTTTTTTTATTGGAAATGAATTGTTAATGCAAAATCATGCACTCTCATGGTCAAGCTCCACTGCCATATACTTGTAAGAAATATCTCAATTTTTATTCAGATTTCATTCCTATGAAGGAGCTGAATTGATTCTAGCATGGGTAATTCAATAGCAATCTAACATGCAAATATCAAGAAACACATATTAAAGTGGCTACAATTGCAATTAGAATATTGAAATTCAAGCTTCTGGAAGCCACATTTGGATGTGTGCTCAAAGGCACTCTGGCTTTAAGAGACTTCTTGCAAGAAGCAGATGGTAACATGCTTGAGATAGATCATATGCATCTGGACAGACATTTTTGTCATTTCTGGCCATTTACAGGCTCTAGCAAGTGAGAACTCTTGGCTTTCTGGGGCCATATCCGTATGGATTTTTGCAGCTAGTAGCAGGAAGACCTGGAAATGTAAAGCAACCTATATTCTTGATAAAAATATGTAAGTTACTACAGAATTTCTCTTACAGTATGGTTGAAATTTGCTGTTTCTACTACTGTTAATGCAAACTTCACAGAGCTCAATCTCTCAGATTTCTTTAAGTCATATAGTAACTTCTCATCAACTGAAAATCCATGTCTTTATTCACTTCCCAAATGAATCTGCCTGTGGTTCATCTGCTGCAACAGCATACAAAACAAGTTGTTTTTTTTGTTGGAAATGATTCTCTCTTGCAAGCCAACAATCCCAAACTGTTTACATCTGAAAACCTCAATTACAAAGGATGTGAACTAGCATATGTTTGGAAAATATGTCTATTAATTGGAGAGCTTTAAAAGCATCAATAAATGTATGGTGCACCCAGACCAGTAAACTACAGCTGTTTGATAACCTTCAGTTATCCCACCTTCAGTGCATGTTGACAATGCCTTAAAGCTCACCACTGCACCGCCATGACATGGGTGACTCACACCACTCACTAAGCAGTGCTATTCTGGACATCCTCCTGCTGGGCTCCTTGCAAGTGAACTGCAGAGGGAGCTGCCATGGGCCTTCACCAACAGTCCAATTCGCGCCCCCTCCTGTCACACCCTCAGCAAAACTCTTCTTTGGTAAGGAAAAAAACAAAAAATAGAAGTTATGCCTCCAGTCCTCACTGGGCTGCAAGAAGAAAGTCCTGCTGCTTATATCCCATGGGCACAGGGCTTCATCTGTGTGACCTGGGATTTATGGAAGGGAAACACTATGGCAGCAATTTACATTTACAAATATGGCATGCTCAAAGCATTGGTAGACACATTTTCCACAGAGCAACAAGACTTTTCCCTGCATATTAGGAAGAAACTAGGTGTCACACAAACAGCTCTTGTTTTCCAGGCAGCCAGACCAAATACTAAGTCCCAAAAAAAACAGACAGGTAAGGAGAGCTTATTTCAGCTTCCGGATTTAAATCCCTGTTCATGTTGAAGGCAAAGACATGTGGACAGAAAAGTTTGCTTGCAGCTCTGTACCTTCTCCAATAAGTAGAGTTAGCATTTTTCTTTTTTTTAATCCTTCTTCACTTTTTTTTTTTTTTTTTTTTTTTTTTTTTTACTGCCATTATATGAACACATGAAATGCTTGTGCTTATATCATGTATTAAGGTCTTTCTTTTATTACCTCCTTCCTACTAAAAGATATGAACTAAGCATGAAAAAAAAAATCACTAATGGGGTACAAAGTATAGCCCTCTTCTTTTATCATTATAATGCTTCAGTGAGGATAAATCACAAATTGCATCAGCACTAGCAGTTCTGTTGCAATTGCTTTTTCAAAGAACTTTTCCTACTGCATAAGAACTTGGGAAAAGCAAAAAGAAATAAGCAGAAATAAGGTTTTCTTTTGTCTTTAAAAGGGTGGAAATTTTCAAGCATCAAAAAACATTTGAGCTTCAAGTATATAACTCTGTCTAATAATACTAGATCAGCTATCCTTACATGCAGATCTTTCAGGAAATTAGCCCTATGTGCATTCACTGGTAAAGGCTGTTAAGTAGCAAAACTGTGTGAGTGTAAGATCATTTGCACAGAGAGATAAATACACTTGTAAGGAAAATGTCATTATATCAGTATAAATACAAGTTTATGGGCAAGTAGTAGACTTCATCACTGTCTCAAAGAAATTTAAAATGATTAGGTCTGTGTATACAACAATTTTACCAGTCTTTAGAAAAACTACTATAAATTCTTATGTCCTCATGTAACTTCTAGATACTTAAGACCTTTTCATATGTAAAATTTCCAAGAAAAAGTATTGTTACTGCTAAAGAAAAAAAAATAATACAGAAAACAGAACCTTGGGGACAAAAATATGTTTAGTAAATTTAGTTGTAAATTAAGATAACTGTAACATTGAAGTGTTGCTGAAGAAAATTTCAAGTCCGTATAGGCAACAAATAGTTACTATAATAAAAGGCATTAAAGGATACCCATATAAGAACATATGAGAGACATTTAAGAACACTGCCATAAGATGGACAGCTTAGTGCAGACAGAGTCAGACCAAGAGATAAGCACATTTTGGAATGCCACAGGTATGTAAGCGTACTGGAATAGGCTGCCCAGTGATGTTGTGGATGCCTCATCCCTGGAGGTGTTCTAGTCCAGGTTGGATAGAGCCCTGGGTAGCCTGAAGTACTGCTTGATCTAGCATTTGGCAGCCCTGACTGTGGTAGGGGGGTTAGAAATAGATGATCTTTGAGGTCCCTTCTAATGCAAACCATTTTATGATCCTATGTTAGAAAAATTACTTGGAAACCGAAAGTCCTCTGGATGTGGTCCTTGGGCAACCTGGTCTGGTGCCCCTGCTTCAGCAGGAGTTGGACCAGATACGCTCCAAAGGTCCCTTCTAGTCTCAGCCATTCCATGATTCTGTGGAAAGCATACAGTAAAGTTGTATGGTTCTTCAGTAGTACGAAGTACTCAATTGTCAAAATTGGGTGTGTAAATTGTGATCATACAGTTGCTCGAGTGTGTAATCTGAGATATCTTTTTTTTTTTTTTTTTTTTTTTTTTTTTAAAACTACTGTTTATATTACTACCTTGGGCTAAGCCAGATAATCTAGTTTAATGCTCCTATTGCTCATTTCCAACACTTGCTGCATGCAAGAAATAAGATTTCAAACAGAAAAAAACCTAAGTGTTTTTGCCATTGGTTTTCTGTACTACTATAATTGAATATAAGGTCTTGAAGCTAGGAAGAACACACACTACTTGAATTCAGTTGTTAGAATTTGCCTTTTACAGAAGTTCAAGCTGTGGTAACACAGTAACACAATGGTCCTGTTGGCTAGAATAACTGAGCAGACAAAGACTTCATTAGACTGCTAGCAATTACAAGATAGCCAAACAGAAAAATACATAATAGACTAGAGAAATAAAATACAATGTCATAAGTGAGAACAAGATCTATTCAAGAACAGTCTACTTTGTACAATTTTGGTACAGGCAAGACTGGAATAACAGTCAATATTGGGTTAATTGCAAAATGACTGAGAACAGCATAGCTTTTGAGCCGCCTGTATATCAGTTGTTATTCAAGTGCTAAAGATGAATGTTCAGTATAATTACAGTGCTGCTCATGAAATCAGTAATGTGATTATAATTGTAGCATATATTTATAATTATTTACAGAAATGCATTGTTAGAAAATGAGTACAGTATCACACACTATTATGAATGGAGGCATATAGAAAAGATGCTGTAGCAATTGGACAGATCTATACAATGGGAAGTGCGTTACAACAAAGGTGTGATGATGGAAGGATCAGCACAATAGGAAGGTGCTATAAAGGAAGCGAAGAAGGTTGCTCACCCATAGCAGAAGATTCCAGGTTCACAGGGGAAAGCTTCGTCAAGAAGGGATCTCCAGAAAGAGATTCTTCCCCAGTGACAGTCAGCCCTTAAATGGGGTCTAAGAGAGGTGCAGCCAGGCTTCACCTCTCTGGTCGCACAGGTGAATTACCTTCACCTGTGCTCCCAGGACTGATCTGGTCCTTTCCCCAGATGATCAATCACTGGTTCAGGTCATGACTCAACAGTTCCCATACAGATGCAATATACTTTTTCTTGGGATTTTTATTTAACTTTGTTCTCTTTCTTGATTAGTTCACCACAATCACTGAGTTAATAAAAGTCTTTCTTTGTTTATCCTGGATGGATAGTAGCTTTCTTGCACAAATATTTTTGCCCAAACAGCAGAACTGCTATATAGAAACAAAAACCATCATCTAGTAGGCTGAGTAACTTCTAATAATTTCAAGCTACATATACTTTGATAGCTGTGTATGCATCAATACTTGAACACAGTTGACAATGCACTACTAGAAGACACTTCATAAATTGATAGAAGCATGCCTTTTAAGCGTTTGTTTATATTGTCATTGCAAAATCTGTACTGACTTCAACGGGATAAGAGACCTCAAGTGTTTTATCCTACCAGATACTATAAGAGAGCCAGATATTAAAGAGAGTTACTGAAGTTTCACCTGTTCAAAAGACACAAGCTGGTTTTGTTCTTACTTCTGCCTTCATTTTACTTTCTAAGGGAGTTTTGCAGGTTGTTGCAAGTAATAAAATGAACCAATCTCAGCAGTTGCCGTCTGACAGCTGCAAACTTATACTTGCACATCTGCTTTCTTTCCTTCCTTGTTTAGGCTAATGTTTTATTTCACAGTGGGGACGTGCACATACAGAATCAGTCACTTCATCTCATCTGACAGGCAGTAACTTCTAACACCATTTGCAAGGCCAGGAACATGCCTCATATAAAATGCCAATCCAGAAACACCTTTCATAGTGCCCATCTGGGAAGATTTAAACTCTTTCTTTCCAGCTTCTTTAAATGCCCCTTGCAAAACAAAACAAAACAAAATGGATACAGAGATGATTGCGGGACTCCAAGACAGGAAAAAGCACTCTGGATTATGAAGTGTAGAGAACTAAACCAAAGAGATTACAGTATTTCCCCACAGCACTATAAGCAGGGTGTTTGAGTGAGTTAAAATCTTGGGCATGCAAGAAACATTTTAATTGGTACACACACAGTTTGTCTATACAACGTGTCTCATATATTCCCGAGTCAAATTTATTTGAGTTGTAAGCTCATATCTCAATTCTGACACTACAGAACTCCTTCACTACATCTCATGATAAGAAAATAAAATTAATTTATTCAGAGCCTTCTGCCATGTTTAGGGTAGAGGATGTTTTGTCCCTCCAAAATGTCATAATACGAAATATCAGCTTCCTGTGTATTAAGTAAGAACTCATTTGTAACATGTCTTGCATTGATAAATTGAAGCAAGATTTTATTTTTCCATAAACTGTATGTATTCTGATACTCATGTTATACAATATGCTAAAAATGCTAAGTTAGAGAGAAATTGCAACTTGGTTTTACAACAGCACTGTTATCAGTAAGGACATTTTTCAGATCTCAATTACAGAACATTTATTGTATGCAATAATCTAAATAAACTGCTATATGAGAAACAAGCACGTTACTCTGAAAGTAATGCCACCTATTTTGTTCCACAGAAACGACAACAGCTACAAATAGCACAATAACACTATTTGATATAGTAAATTTGATAGATAAATTCACAGCTACAAAATATGGTTTTCAACATAGTGAACACCATTAGCTGTGCCCTTTTGCCAGTGATAAAGAAGAGTCTGCACGCCATGCTTGTAAAAATCTGCACCAGTGAAGACAACCCACTGTTGCTGAAATGCACCACTGCTGAAATGCACCATCCATTGCCTCGCTGTGCTCACCTTCACTGTTAGGACTCCATAAATGTTCAGTAAGTGTCAATGATTGTCAGTGGATACCACTTTTTTCCACACGGAGGAACTCAATAACAAACCTTTGCTTCATACGCACTTCCATGTCAGACACCAATGTGTCAGACTGCCCTTCTGCTGCCATCTGCCAAAAGGCAACAACATGTAATGGAATACTGGAGGGAAGGTTCAACCTCTACTACCATATTACCAACACAGGCCTCTGGCATTGAAGGTCAGAATAATAAAATAGGCATTACTTTCAGAGTATGTATATATAAACAGAAGTCTTGGAAATACAATATAATAATATAATCGATAGAAGGATTATTTAAAAGGAAGATGAGACTGACTTCTAGAAGAGCTCAGTACCACGTGGGAAGGTATGTGCATTGCTCTTTGTATTCACTGCAATTATATCCAAGTGTTTCCATGAAAATTTTATTTTACCATAAGATTTTACTATAATTTTACAAATTTCTTAAAGAAAAGAAAAAAGTGTCATTGCTTTGATGTGAATATAAACTTGTATTCGTAATTTTTTCCATGACCTCTACTTTTCTTCAATCACTGTCCCTGTTAAAACACCAGAGGGAGCAAGTATCACAGAGAAGAGAATGCTTTGCTGGAGTCTCCTGGCCACTGACAGTATTTCATCATTTAGTAGAGTGTTGGATTAGAGTCAGATTACCTGGAATAGCCAAGTATACTCCAGTGAAGCAAAGTTCTTCAGCTTGTGAGGAAATATGTAACAACGAGACAGGAAAGAGCACAAAAAGTTAGGATGTACTTCAGTTGCACAGGGGCAGAGTCTTGTACAGTTTAAAAATCCTCTGAGTAAGGGATGAAAAACTGGCAGCCTTGTTGTCTTCTTCTAGAAAAGATTACTTTGGTATAAATAGGGCTTTTTTTGCGTGTTACTTAGGAGAAAAAAAACCAACAAAACAAACAACACACTTTAGTCATCTATTAGGGACTAAACCTAGACAAGACCCAAAAGCAGCAGCCCCCCAAATCAACTGTCTCCCTGATGATTCATGTTTACAGAATTTGGAACAGAAACAGAGATAACCTTACTTCTGAAGCCAAGAACCAGAAGCCAAAACTGAAATCTTTATATTTCACTGTGCCCAATTTAGCCAAAATTTGTTGCCACCCTTTACATCCTGAGGTCCTACCTGAAAGGACTACCATTATGCATACTCTCCTTTTGCTGTTGGGCTGTTCCTGATTGACCCAAAGACTTATGAAGTCAGGTGCAGTCCTTCCATTACCATTGCCATCAGTGCAGTTTCTCCTCATGGAGAATTTAACTTTCTTAACTGTTCAGATTACTCACAGTTATATGTTTGATTTGTAGGGTTTGGTTTTGTTTTGCTTTTTTAACAATGCATTATTTTCATTTTAATTCATTTTCCTCCTGAAACTTGTTACAGGTTCTAAACCAATGCCCTCTCTCAAACAGCAATAATAAAATTCCATTCCGTACTTAAAAATATATATATATAGTTCAATTTTCATCAAAATTAATTTAGAGAAATAGGTTTATACACAAAACAGAAAATAGTCTTTGTTTGCTGGGATTAGATGTCCAAGAGCCAACTGTTAGAGTGTCTGGTATCTACAGAGGACAGATGTGATTGTTGCTGTATAGAAAGATTATTAATCTCCTTAATTGACTGTGTCATACAGATGTCTAAAAATTAAAGTTTGACAATATTTTATATAGCCTCTCACATCTCCTGCTGGCATTTCCCTTAGAGTCCTGACATATGATGAAAATCTTTCAGAAGTGTTCAAATAGTTTACATAGGGAAATGCTCCCTTGGAAGCAGATCACAGGAAAACACAGCACACCTGTCACAGTTCTGATACTGTGGCTGGACAGAAAGATGAATGATGCTCATCAGGAACTACTTCGCTCTTTTGGAAACAACCTCCATCTTTGAGATTAATGTACTAATTGTATGATACCAGAATGCTGCATCCATTAGGTACTGTACTCACAAGAGTAGTGAGTACAATGTACTAATTATAATTATATTATTATTATCATCATCAATGACCATTTATTTTCTTTACAGCTAATGTTTAATGTGTTTGATAGTAGTATCATTCTACCTAAATAAATCACCTAAATAAATCTAAAAATGTGACTTTTTCAATATCAAATCACGGCACGATTAAGGCTCAGAGGTCTCAGAGAGAGAGGCCTCTGAGAGACAGAAGAGTACATTCTGAATTTTTCTGTATTGAAGTATGTTTCTGTATTGAAGTAGTATTGAATACTAATTTCCCATCAATTAATCTGCAGTCAATTAATTAAAGATGCCATACATTATTATTTCTAATTTAAGGATTCCACTTTACTAGTGTGAATAAAAATAGTCCCACGATGCTTCCCCAAACCCATTTTGCAGATGTTATAATCTAAGAAAATCCAATGGAAATTCCTAAAGACATAGTGTTCGCCAACTTATCAACTTTATCTATCTATCTCTCTAAACTAACGTACTTACAGGAGAAGGGCAAAACTGCCTTTCTAGAAGAATTAATAGAAGCATTTTTATGGATGCTCCATCATCAGCACATACCAAGTCGAACACACAATAAATTTTTAGCTAAGGATAGGCTTGAAGTAATATACACTTTTAAGCCATCAAATGGCATCTAATAAGGTGAGGTACTGAAATTATATGAATCGAGAAACAACATATTTCAGAGTGCAGCAGACTGAGGTTTCTTCAATGTTCACAAATTTAACACAATGTTAAAATTCTCATACTCGTATAATGAATTTTTACGTCTAGTTGTTGGCCTGATCCAATAAAATTACAGGAGAATTAGAAAATACTACACAACTCTAACTTTTAATGCTCAACAAATAAAGCTTAGTAAGAGCAATATATTTAGTGTCTAAGAGTCAAAACCATCCCTAAGTAGCTTAGAGACAAGCTACTCTTGTTAAACTAATCATTCCTCTATCAGCCACTATTACATCCAAATTCTTAAGATTCTCTGTCTTGCTTTTTTCACATCAAATACAACTTCTATATAATTTTACATTTTAAACCAAACCAAAAGTATTTGAAGAAAATTTACTCTGGTGCCTTTACTCTCTGGCAGGACTGAAGAATTGATGCACACATCATCTTATTCTTCTGTGCTCTATCAGATGAATAATACCTGGTCCAACACGTTAGCATGTCATTTGATACAGTATGCAAAGGAAAGGTAGGGTGGTAAACAAAAGTAAACATTTCCTGATGTCTGCTTTCAACTTAAGAATCATTGGTTCAGAAAAGAGTAAGAGAAGAGGAAGCTTCAGGGCTAAGCCTGGGAGGAGAGGAAGAAGGGGCAAAGAACTACTTCCAGAGTGAGTAATTCTGATGAGGGAGCAGCAAAAAGAGCAGAAAGCAAAAGTCATGGCATATTCATCGGAGCTGATCTAATTGGTATTATACTAGTAAAGTATTACATTGTCTCCAAATACTTTTTGACCGTGCAGGAGAAAGCCACTAATCCTAGGGACTTGATCACTGTCCTTATGGCAAGAAATAAAGAACAAGAACCAAGATCTTTTCCTTACAGAGCTGCCCTTATGACTAGTTTGAAATACTGAGTTTTGCTTTGTAGCATTTAAAACCTACAGTACGTGGCTGTTGCTGTCCAGTGTGCAATGTTTCAGCTCCCACGATCAATACTCTTTTATCCTCACCACATCTTTCTAGATGAAGTACCAAACTCAAGTCTTCCCAGGAGTTCAGGAAGGTTCTGAGAGTTCAGCAGTTTATATGGGAAGCACTTATATTCTCTTTTTCTTTGTATTATTGATTACTTTGTACAACTAGAGCTCTTTTGTTTGCTCACAGATTGGATACAGGGGCATTTTGGGCTGAGAAGGCTCAGAGCCAGCTTCCTTTCAGCAACCCTAATCCAACAAAAGGCCACAAACACCACAATGACCTCTGAGTAGGAAAGACTGCCAACAAAGCACTTTTTCTCATGCATCTTTTTCTCTGATAAATAACTTTGTGGTTACAGTTTACAACGAGCAAGACTCCATCACAAGATTGGTTTGCAAAGTCTATAGAAAAGAGATATTTTAAGGGCTTGAGAGTACATTTGAAAGAAAGAATTAAAGTTCTAATTTCATACACGCCACAAAGCTTTTTCTCCCTGCTGGTGAGAGGCAGTACGGCCACTGTAATGAGGGAGTTTGTACTTCACCTAACCTTACTGGGTAAACTTATTAGATGTTGGATCACTTCACTTGCCCTTTTCGAAGCCTAAAGTAGAGACTGCCTGGCACCTATACATTAGACTGAGCTCCAGCAGTAGTGTCACTGCTCCCTGCCCAAACAGCCCTTTCCAGCAGTCCTGCATACCACACAGGTTTTCAGTTCAACTGTCAGCCTCTCAGAGACCACTAAATACTTGGCAGTCCAACAGGTTTAAGATCTTTCCTGTTTGGTTTTGCTCAAGGCTCTATACAGCAAATAGAAGGTGTAAAAGGTCGAGGAGACTTAAAGGATTTCAGCAGTGACATTCACTTGCTGGGTTTCTATTTCTCCTGTTCCCAATGCAGCTAGATGGCCACTGTTTGTTTTTCTCTAAAATACATATTAATGTTATATATTGGCTTCTATGCTGGAAAGAGGATACATGCCATATCCCCTGTGACAGGACATGCCTTACACTGTGTCCAAATTTACCAGCAACATAGCTCAGTTCACCTTCTAAAGACTGGTAAGGCTACCATTACCATCTGTGCTGAAGTAGTTATCTCATCTGATGACCTATTTTCTTAAAATTATTCTTATAATTCTGCAAAATAGTACAAGAACAGGTATCATATTTTTTTTTCTTTTGAATTTTGTCAGTACTGATATTTATCTTATATTTATCTGTTTTAAAATGAAAAATATTTGAAACTGTGTTCAGCCTATTTCTGATTTATTTATTTATTAAGAAGTTCATCTCTTTGCCTTAATGTTTAATAACTTTTATAATGTAGCTGGCATAGCACAGAGGAATATAAATATCTCAGAGTCAAATCCCATATCAGAATTACATGCTGCATTCCACCAATATTCTTTCATTTTTAACCCTGTTATGAAGTTGTGCTTCACCAATTATACATCTAGTTTTGAAGAACTTTACATACAAGAAATTCAGTCCGGCTTTATATTAGCAAACAAGATTATATTTAGCAAGCAAGTTTATATTTAGTAAATCTCTACTTTGGGCTGGTACAGCAGTTTTGCTAACTTAGAAATATGTAAACAGACAAACAAAAAAAGTACCTTGAAGTGTCTATTTGATATAAAAATACATGTAATTAACATTTAGTATTTTAGGAGGGGAAACGCTTATATTGTTCAGCTTTTCCAAATTGATTTTCCTTATTTATTAAGACTGAAGCACATCCAAGTGGTCACAATAACACAGGTGCTAACTCTGTAGAGGGAATATCACAGAAAGTTAACTGCTCATGTGTAGCTACCAATCAATGGCTTCTGCTTAGGGTAGTAAATAGCAAACTGAAGAGCACCAAATACATTCAAATATACATATTAAAAAATTCCAAGCAAATCACCTTTTAAGATTTCACTCTTCCCACGAAATCCTGAAACAATTTACTGAACTTACCCAAGGAGGACATAATTTTTTTTCCCCAGTTCATGAAGTCAGGAATAAGTTGTTGGCAATCAAACAGACTTTTTATTATTGCTCTGTGGGATCCAGTAAGTATTTTTTCTTGAATAGTTTTCTTTTCCAGAACTGGGAAGTATTGGTTTCCTTCTCTTCCTGCTAATGACTAAGGTGCAGTGACTTTACTAAATTGGTCAGAGGCAGGGAGACAAGAACAACGTGTGATGCCTTCTGCAGAGATCCTTTTCTCTGGGCAATTTAAATGTGGCATGAAAACAAGTCCTGTCCAGGTCATCTTTAATAGGAAGGAGGATTCTAACCATGGATTGTGGCTACCCTCAAGATTTCATTTAAATATCTTGTGAGCACAAATATAAAACTCCATTAACAGCTTGCTATATTTTAGCCTTCAAAACCAAAGACCAAGTGTGCTCTGTAACACCATTTTCCCCAGGAATTAGAACAATATTCGCTCAGTCAGAAAATCAAAAAACAAATGCAGTTACAATACAATCACATTTGTCTTCTTAATATCTTCACCAGGTAGTTTCTCTCTTCTAGCATCCATCTCTTTTCTTAATGATTAGCTTACTCCTTAGAATAAGGTGATAGACTCACTATGGTGTAACAGGATAAAACCTAAGCTCCACAGACAGTTACATCAGACTTGTGCTTTAGCACATCACCTGTATGCACTATGTCAATTATGGGAATGATCTTTCACATTTCCTAGTGCACACTACAACAAGTGCTTTATGACTTTGTGCTGGTTTTATTCTAGAGGCAGACAAATATCTGATCCTTCAAAAAGTTTGAGTGACAGAGTCTTTGAAGAAAGTCTGCCAGGACAAAGTTAACATGATGGTATTTCTGGAAACAAATTTTATCAGCACAGTGAATTTACTTGGCACCAGTGTTTTATGTCATGTGGAGCTCTGGATCAGGCATTAGGAGCATTAAGCCAGTTTCAGTTCACTGCTGAACCTAAGAGCACACACTTAGGTTCAACATTCAAAAGAAAGTGCTTGAAGTTGTTCAGACACTAAGGATTTTTCCAAAATGTACCCTTTACTGTTGTATATAATTACATCAGTTTTGTAACAGCTATGCTGATTTCTACTTGGTAAAAAGTACAGTGAAAAAAGACTCAGTGAAAGCTTTGCTTTCTTTGGACTCCCATATCAATCAACTTAGTCTGCTACAGAAACATTTGCAGGTGCAAGAAGAATGCTGGCAAAATCCTGAAAATACATGAGAATAGAGAAAAGCAGTGCTGGGGGTTCCTGTCTGTCTGCCAGTTCTTCCAAAGCAGATTTCCATTCCCTTCATCACTGTGTGTTGAAGAAGAGTAAAAAGGTCCCAATGGAGTCAGTGCCAGTACTGATGAGCTCCTTCTGTGACAAGTCCTACCAAAAGCATTCCTGAGAGAAGCACATGCAATCTCAGCTAGGTGACACTGCAATTGTGTGGTAAACAGTGAGAATTATAAGTTTCTCTCTAGGATATGGAAATTTTCAGTCTCACCAAGAAGGTGAGAGTAGTATTCTTTTGGTAAAAACACACCTTTATGCAAGAACGGTCATTAAGGATGCCAGTCACCCCATCTAACTTCAGAGGTTGACAATCTCTAAATCTGTTCGGGATGGCAAGGCTTCTTTTACAGTTGATGAAGACTGATGGGTGTTTCTAGTTCGCTGTTCCTCCCATCTCAGTGTACACAGATGTCTAAAATAGATCATGTGAGTCACAGACTACAAATGCTTGCTTCTTCCCTTTACTTAAAAAAGGAATCTAGACAACAGATGCCTAATTGTCAATGTCCAGTGAAGAACCACACAAAACTCTGTCTGGTCAGATGAGATTTGCTAAGCTGTGCAAATTAAACACAAACATTTCTAAACAGGAGAGTAAAAAGTGGTTAGGAAAGAATGAACTGGATTAATGAATACCAAAAGATGAAATACATAAAAATGAATACAATCTCCTTTTCCATTCTCTTCTTGTTTCATTCAATAATTTTTGACTATGTAGGTAAAAAGAACACCGTGAAATCTCAACCATCTTTTGAAAATATCCAGAATTTGAGAAAATAAGATACCTTATTTTGAATACGAACTGTGGGAGAGGGCACAGAGAGAGGAAAAAGATAAACAATGATATATGAGGTTTTATCCCATTTTCTTGCATTAAATTTTCTCATAAAACTTTTAAACTAAGCTGAATGGAAAAATAAAAATAAAAATCAGGGTCACTAGGTGATGCCAATCCTAAATACAGTGTTCTGGATCAATATTCAAGGGATAATAACACGTTTCTTTTTCACTCAATTATCTGCCTTCAGAAACTGGTAAAGTGAACATTTTTCAAAAGAATCTCACAGTGATTTCTGACTGTCAAGGAGAGCCTTTTTGCATTCAGCATATGGCACAGAGTATTCCTGATTATGATAGCAACAGCCTCCTTCGGTGTTTGCAAAGAATATTGACCTTTATTTTATTAGCAACTTTCCAAAGCCTCACTGATTAAACATTTGAATTGATATTATAAATAATCCTCTCACTCTCCACTTAATACAATAAACAAACAAACAAACGGAATTCCCTGAACTGTAGCCATATTGACAGAAAGACGTTTTGATTTAATATGAAAATATTCAGTTGTGACATTCTTTGCATCCCCATATTCTTCAAGAGGTATTTCAAAATATTAGTCCTGTCAGACAACAAAATTGCTAAGGAGACCAACAAGTCTGCAGAGGACACCTGAATTTCTTTATTTCAAATGTTCACATACTAATTGCATGTCAAGGAATGAGAAATCCTTTCATACGAAGTCTCCAGATCCAAACAGACAAATAATTATATCTGAAGAAGTAGGAAAGAAGTAGAAATACCACAGTACTAATTAACATGTGATCCCCAAAGTGAATGAACACCTTTGGGGAAGACAAGGGTCTCGAGATAAGAACATATCTGTAGTCAGAGATAAGGCACAAGCAAAGCTTAAACATATTAACAAACTCGAGTCTACTTACAAGCCTATTTTCATCTCAGAACTCTGAGAAACAGCCATCTCATACAGATAGATTGTTAGAATACAAAATAAGTCAAAATTTTAACATGATTTGTGCCCACATCAGAGAAAAAAAAATGACTCCAAACTCTTATTTTTATCACACCTCAGCTTTTGTATGTAGTTTAAGATAAAATTTTAAGGAAAGAATAAGTAGCAGCTTAGAGGTAAACAAACAATAGAATAAAATGTAAAATAGCTTCAGTAAAGGTCAGACTAGCCCGATTTTTTCCTTTGATAGGATACCTTATTTTCCAGACAAAAGAACTGCGCAGGGAGATTAGATTTTATCTGAACTTCAGCAGAACACTTGATAAGGTGTCACACCAGAGATTATTAGGAAGATTGGAGAGAAAAAAAAATAGAAAAAGAGCCCAAGGATGCTAACTAAAGTTACTGTTGCAGAGGAAATAACTATGAACTGCTCTGAATGCTAGACTGAAAACAAATTACTCCAACAGTTTTCCTCAGGGATTAGTCTTGGTATTCATCCTGTTAATTATTTTAACTTTGTGATTTCACCTCTAAAATAGAAATTAATGCAAGAAGATGAACAAAAAAGACAGGTTTTGCCAACATAAAGGAGAAAGAATACCATATGAAGGGAAAAATTGACTGAAACAGTAACAGGTAGGTATTAAACAGAATAAACTACAGGATCCTGCAGATAAAATGGGATTCACCTCATGCAGCCCATCTAAAAAACTTGGTATTTTCACAGCTGTTGAGACTCATTCTATACAACAGAAAGATGTGAGGATGTGTTGGGGTAGCATGAACAGCATGTCAAAAGATCGACTAGGCAGCAGGTGATTCTCAACCTCTATTTAGAGAGATCTCACCTAGAAAATTACATCTGGGTCTGGGATGCCCTATAAAAGTGGTATGGGCCTGTTTGAGTAGGCCAAGGAGGACCATGAAAATTATCAGAGGATTGGAATGCCTCTATGAAGAAAGGTTAAAAGAGTTGGAGTTGTTTACCCCAAAGAAGACAAGGCCCTGTAAGATCATGCTTACAAAAAAGACAGAAAAAGATATTTTAGCAGTCCCTGTAATTATGGGTTTAAACTGAAAAAAGTTAGATTTAGATTGAATATAAAGAAGGAACTTTCTATGGTGAGGTTGGTGAAGCACTGGAGCAGGCTGCTCTGAGATGCTGTGGATGCCCTATGCTCAGGCTTGATCAAGGTCAGGCTTTGGGCAACTTGGTGTCTAGTGGAAGGTACCCCAGCTCATCGTCTTTAAGGGTTCATTCCAACCCAAGTCATTCTGTGAATTCATGTATCAGCTTTGCAAAAAAAAAAAAAATTGCAAGACCAAGAATTATATGAATGTCACCAGATGTCCCTGCAAGGGAGAAGGCTTTTTAAATTTGCATTATTTAAATGAATTACAAATAGAGTAACATGAAATGATTTGGAAACTCAAAATGATGATTTCAGCATGTATGTAGATTTATTGTTTGCAAGGAATAGTATTTTTATAGACCTGTAAGACAGGTTTTTTCTAAGTTTTGTAACTTCAGCACACAGAAAAACTCAGTGAGTTGTTTTTTTTTTTAAAAACATAATCAGTTCAAGTGTTTTATGTTTCAGTAACAATCTAAAATACATGCTTCTGAAATTTGCATTATGGATTTAGGCAGTTATGTTCTCCCAACATTCCATCTTTCCTGTGACTCTTCAATTCCTACACAGCAATTCTGTGCCAGCTTGATTAATTCATTATTCCAGTGCAGGAACTCAACACACCCTGTTTCAAGTCTCCTTAGTCTGAGCAGAACCTTGCCTGCAATTCCTTCTCCCCAGCAGAAAAGCAACATCATGTCACATCCATAGCTGAGAGGCTCAGTTCTCAGTTACCTTGGTAATCTGGAGAAGAAAATCCCAGAAAAGATCAGTCTTGAAGACCACAGGGAGGGGGGAATTTGCAAAGAAACAAACATGGGAATGCAAGACCATGGAAATACCAAAGGGAGGTAAAAAAGAAAGGATTAACAGCAGAACTACGATTTATTCCATCTTGGTGCCATCCAAGTTAACTACTCAGAAGAAACACATGAAAAGTCAAGAAAACAGCATTCAAATATAATAAATGAATTCATCTCATATCTGGGATTCCATGACCCAGATGTGGTACCTTGCACATGGTCTTGTTGAGTTTCTCATGTTTGTCCTGGTCCCTTTGGATGGCATTCCTTCTTTCTATTGTATCAAGTGCACCACTGAGCTTGGTGTCATTAGCAAACATGCTGAGGGTACACTCAATCCCACTGTCTAGGTCACTGAGAAAGATATTACAGAACACTGTAACTCTACTATAACTACAAGGTTTGCAAACGACACTCCAGAGACTGTAGATAAAACTAACACATTACAGAACAAAACAATGATTGCAGAAGAATAAACTGCTTCAACCAAGGGATAGGATGACTATTTACACCATCCACCCTAACCTTCAAGATTTAATTTTCTAATCTTTTTCTTTCTTCTAGGACTGTGGTAGAGATTGAAAATAATCCTAAAATCAAAGTTTCCCTCCACCTATAAATGAGAAGTTTGTGCTGGATATAAGCATCATATAAGAGATGTTTTGTCAATAAGATAAAAAAAAAACAACAACAAGAAAATGGGACGAAATTGGAATTCTATGATGTATAGAATGGAAGAAGCATTTAAAAGATGAAATACTCAAATAATCTAAATAAGACACTTGAATAGATTCAGGAGTGGTAACAGAAAGAAGAAAAGATCTTTATTTGAGAATATTCCTTTGGATTCCTGACAAAACACTAATTCTTTGGACTTATGTATAATTCCCTACTTAACAGGCAAAAACAATCAGATGTTATATCTTGCTTTTAAGTGTGGAAGATATTCAAGGATTGGAAAAATGGGTAACAGGCATGAAAGTATTTGTAAGCTTATAGCCCCATTTTGAAATCTGAGTTTTGCTACAGCAATATGAATATGCCCTTTTTGTCCTAAGAAGCATTTTTTTTTTTTATTACAGAACATATACAATTTTTTGTTTTTATATTTTCTAAGAAGCCTATGACATTAAAAAGACATACCAAATAAATTTCATGCTCCTCTAATACAAATAAGCAAGAAAGCAGGGGTTAAGAAAGCAAGAATCTGCAGTCCCCTTCCACCTCTCATATAGAGCCGTTTTCTTCTGGAAAACAAAAAATTACTCCCTCCTGGAACTGAATCAGAAGGCAGATCTGTCATTCAGTAGCCAGCATATGATTCAACTCAGCTTTTCAAAAAGTTAAAAAGACCAAAAGCCACCAAATAAAGCTTTTTGAACCAAGAAAGCTGCATCATTTTAACTCTTCTGAAATGCCTGCTGCGCACTCCTGTGAATCATGCCTGCTGCAAGAGGAGCACCTCTGAGTTAAGAAGGCAGTTGACTTTCAGTGACAGCTGGCAAGCAGACACTCCCTCTACCAAAGGGACAGCCTTCATTCAACTGGAAGGTAGGAAAACATGCATTCCTGTAGATAGACTGTAAAGATATTAGATCCATGATTAAAATATGTAGCAATTACAACCCTCCCTCAGCAATATTGTTTTTAAAAGAAGTAATCCAACATAGTACTTCCTAAAGAGAAAAATATCTAAGCATATAAAACAAGATGCTTTATAAAATATGCTTCTTGATCAGATTTTATGCTTATACTAGCATACATTGAAAAGACTGAGTAATAAACATTACTGCAACTTGGAAAAAGACATTCAAGTCTCAGGAAATGATACAAAATATTAAAATAGCACTAAGTATTCTACTCATATAAAATACAATGCTAGACTTGCAGAATGATTTAGCTATGCCTTCAAATGCTTTTAATATTCCTTCACATAATGTATACAATCAGAAAACCACTTCTGCGATAATTAGATAATTTTCCAAGTTTTAAATATTAATATTTAAATAGGAAGTTTTGTCCTACTTGTTAAGTCCACCCAGTGAAAGTATTACCTGTCTCCCAAATTAATCATACATTAAATTACCCAAGTAACACAATAGCAGTTTGCAAAACTGCTTGAGCTTAATAAAGTAAAAATGCGTACTGCACAAACTTTGAAAAATTAGGTTGAAAGCAATTTTATTTAATCTGTTTTGATGGTTCCATTAATGACTTAAATACTTCAGAAATGCAGCTGTATAAAAAGTCTAAGAACAGAATTACAAAAACAACTGTCTTCTGGACACAGCATTAAAACTGCTGCATTGAAAACTGTATTTTTTTTTTTTTATTTTTTACTTTGAATTAAGAGCTGGCATACCAGGTTTTTTTTTATTATTGTATTTTCTTCCCTTTTCTTCTCATGGTCTAGGATTTCCTCTAAATTGATTTTGCTATTTTTAGTCCAAAAAAGGAGATAACTGAAAATTGAGTAGTTTTTAACGTATACACTGTACCTCATAAGTTGCAATTTGAACTTCACTAACTGTAATATTGGCTCCATTAAACTAAAAAATATGTAATATTTGAAGGCTATCTTGTGAATGGACAAAAATGAACTGTCACTGCAGATTCCAGATGACCCTCATCACACCAACTGCTACTGCTTCAGTCTGTGAACGCAGACAAATCTGAAACATTTTCAAGTCAATCTCGAAGAAAAAATTAAAAAACAGTTTTTATAGGAGAGTTTTCATGTTACACATTTATACAAGAGAGCCCAAGGTTGGCTTAGGAAGGCACCAGCACTTTTTCTATGACCTTATCTTCAGATCTTGTCTTCCAGCTCACACTGTAAAATGTAAATATGGGTTCACCTTTGCCCACATGCTGCCTTCATACTTGAAATTATGCACAGTGATGATTTAAAAGAATAGACCATTCAAAATCATCAAGAGTACTTCACACCTAATCAACGCATAGACAAAAATATTATTATTTTACTATATTAGTTTGCATTATTATTTTTAATATCATGTTATACCTCTAGTGTATTTCACCGAAGTGGTTTCATCTACCAGGTCCCTTTGTGTTTTTTTTTCTTTTTTTTTTTTCTTTCTCCTTTTTGCAGTTACTTTACCTCAACAGTTTCCTGGGGCAATTAGTTCTACAAAGGTAATTGTGTTGCATAGGAAACCATGCCTCTAAATTTCTCCCACCACCTTCCACATATCACAGGAATTGGACAGGAAGGAATCTCCCAATAAGGACGGATTTGTCAGAAATTCCTTTTCGATACAACATGCAACCTTCCTAAAATTAAAGACTTAAGACTCAGTGGTTGGTAGAAGTTCAGCATGGCTTGCCATGCAAATCAACCATTTTGCCTTCTAAAAGCGGCTTGGAGACAGAAAAATATGCATTTTAATAATCTTGGCCTAAATTATGCTGTTGTATGAATCAAAGTAGAATACCCTTAAGAATTTCAGATAAAGGAAAATAGAAAAGTACCAAATAACACTGTCTCACCTGAACATACTATTGCTGATTGAGCTTCAATTTCTCTTAATAGAGAATTACTGACAGTAATTTTGAAAGATTCAACATATCTTCCATTTGCAGTCTGAAGGAACTCCAGATTGTATGAATGCATGTACCAGTTAAACCTTAAGGTTTTTTTATCTTTCTATTCTGCCACAGCTTATTTGCTGTTGAGTGTCACTTTAATCTGTTATCCAAAGATGTAATTATTGATGTTAAGATATTTATGGGGTAGACCGATGTAATAGAACATACCTTATAAAGATCTTAATTTAATAATCACCAAATTACAATACTTGCATGAAATATGGTTTATCTTTGAAGATGTTTTTTACAAAACATTTTTCATTACAGCAATTGGTGTTCAGTGTGCACATATTTTTCACAGGTTCCACAACACCTTCTTATGTTTTGGTAATTCCCTCTCTACTTCTATAGTTAGTAAACTGAAGAGAATCATCTGCTTCCTTCCGAGCTTGAGGCCAATTGGCACAAACTGTTCATAGTCACACCAGTAAATACTAAAAAAATGCTAAAATTCTGCATACAAATGCCTGCTAGGAAAACTTGCTATCCTAACAAATTCCTCAACTCCCTAAGTGTGCTTGAGTTTTCTAAGATATCACGGCCATATGTTTGAACCAACAGGATGATAAGGAGAGAATAAGCTACAAAGTAGACAACAGACTTCTGAGGTCTGAGCCTGGGCCTTGGCAGAGATCAATTTACAAATACAGGCATAACCTACTGTTACTGTATCAATGACTTTTCAAAAGTGTCAATCCATTTGCAGATCACCTACAGCATAAAGGAGTTAGCAATATCAAACTTACGTTGCTGCTTTACTGAAATTAGTATGAACAGCTCATGAGCACATTATGTTCTGCTCTAGACTGCCTGATGTGGCAAGCAAATCTTGCACTGCAGACAACCTATATCACAGAATCACCGCTCCTTGTCATGTCCATGTCAGAAATTATCTTCCACACACTGCGGGAACCTCCTTGACTGTGTGTGCCTGACAGTGCTGCTTTTCAAGCAAATATCAGGGTGACTGAAATCCCCTATGAGAACCAGTGCCTGTGATCATGAGGCTACTTCCAGATGTCTGCAGAAGGCCTCAACTTTCTCCTCCTGATCAGGCAGCCTGTAGTTAATACCTACAGTAGTGCCACACATATAAGATTGCCCCTTAATTCTCACACATAAGCTCTCCACTTGTTTATCATTCATCCCTAGACAGAGCTTGATACATTCCAGTCATTCTCTCACAGAAAGAACGACTCAACACCTTGCCTTGGTGGTGTCTTACCTAAAAAGTACATAGCCATCAATCACAGCACAAACTTTCACTGAGCTCAAGTCAGAGTAACTCTGACAGCAAATAAATATATTCTTGGTTCCTCCAATACCAGGATTGCTTTTCAGCTTCTTTTCAGGCTTGTGATTTTCTGCAAACATATCAATTATATATCACCAGCCTTTTCCCCATTATGACCATTTTCCAGTGGACTCAACCTGATCTTTCAGTTATGAATCATATGTCAACACCTCATGTCCAATTCTCACAAGACAGTACATTACTTATTACCAATCACACCAGTGGTTCCAAGTGCTTAATTTTCAATTTTAGTACTTTCTAAGAAATAACATTAGAACTATTTATGCCAGTAGCATTAGAGCTAAATGACTTTTCATTTTCTGAAGCAAGTTCAAAGCAGAAATGTATTTCATAATTCTGCCCCAATATTATTAAAGATTTGATATGTTTGTCCTCTTCTGCCAAATTTAAAGAAGATTAAGGACTGAACTCATTGCTAATTATTTGGGGGATGAGAGAAAGACTAGTTGCTTAGTAAGCTGATTAGAGTAAGTCATTCAGATTCACTGCTTTTCCCACTGACTTAACAGCGATTTTTCTTCAATTTTTAATACTCTGAAAGTACTCATTTTCTTATTCTCCCCATCACTTGCAACAGTTTAATTATTCTTCTCCAAAATTCCAATTTTCATTTGAAAAGTCTACTTTCATGTTCATTCACAACACAAATCAGAGAAAGGTTACTTTCAAACCTTTTTATAAGGTTTCTCAAATGACAAAGCATCATTTCAAACATTCCCGCTTTTACAGTACTTTTTGAGTGCCTTGATTGTAGAGGTATGAGAAATTACATCACTGAAAAATCAGTTGGAACCTGGAAAATGTTTAGTGAAATCAAAAACAACTGAACTTGAAAATACTGCAATAGTACCTCACAGTTATGCTTCCAGTTCCTGCTGCTACCCTCCAGCCTAGGTTCCAGAACTGGCCCACATGAGCTATGACACAGTTATCCCCTCACACTGCAAAGAGGAAGCAATTTCACAGCAATTTTTTTCATTTTACATTGAAAAAAATAAGTGCACATAAGTTCCATCCACAGTCTATTTTAGATTGATTGGTTCTCACTGTAAGTTCAGGAAAGTGACTTAACTAGGAAACAGATCTTCAATATTTGCAAAGTTTGCAACTTCTGCAGTCCACAGTGCAGATAATGCCACAGCTTGTTGTTTTCCCTTGCTGTGGCATAAGCCACACACAAGAGGAACCAGCCGATGTCATGTCCAGTATCATCCACCTCACGATCTGGCTGGCTGCAGCTAGCTCTACAAAGAAGGGTGGCTACATCCTGGAGTACTATGTCTGCAGTGTAAAGCTGGGTACTGGATTTGTCCATTTGCTGCTATGGTGGCTGTATGTATTCATGGATCTACAGGAGAAAAGAGAAGCTGCATCAGCCAAGTACTTGACCCCTCCTCCTTACATACATTTCTCTCCAGTGCTATGTTTTCCAGTATGAACAGTTTGAATTTACTGGCCATCACAGCTCTGAACCTAGACTCATTTGATCTACTGCACAACAACACATCTTAATTTGATATGCTTCAAACCATTAAGAAATCTAAAATGAAGAAAGTCTTCTAGAAGGAAGTCTTAAAGGCACAGAAACTGGCTGTCCCCCTGAGCCACAGAATGAGTTGGCGAGACCAGCATGGATGAATATGGAGCTATTCTTGAGGCTCTGGGAGAAAAAGAGAATCTACCTCCTGTGGAAGAAGGGATGGGCGACTCAGAAAGAGTACAGAGAAGTTTTAAGATGTGTAGAGAGAAAATCAGAAAGGCAAAAGCCCAGCTTGAACTCAACCTGGCCGCTCAGTTAAAAAGGAACAAGAAACTCTTTTACAAATACATCAATGGTAAGGGAGGACTAAGGAGAATCTCCATTCTTTACTGGGTGAGGCTGGGAATGTGACCACTGAGGATAAGGAAAAGGCAGAGGTTTTGAATGCCTTCTTTATGTCTGTCTTTAAAGGTCAGACCAGTTATCCTCAGGGAACTCCACTCTCTGACCTGGTAGTCTCGGCTGGGGTGCAGACTGAACCCCCCGTGATTCAGGAGGATGCAGTCAGAGACCTGCTACTCCAGCTGGACTGTCATAAATCCATGGGCTGGATGGGATTCACTTGAGATTGCTGAGAGAACTGGCAGAGGTAATAGCTGAGCTGCTTGCCATTATGTATCAGGGCTTCTGGGGGTATTGATTGATGCTCAGCTGAGTGTGAGCCAGCAGTGCGCCTGGTGGCCAAGAAGGCCAATGGCATCCTGACTTGCATCAGAAATGGTGTTGCCAGTAGGAACAGGGAAGTTGATTGTACCTCTGTACTCAGCTCTGGTGAGGCTGCACGTCAAGTACTGTGTCCAGTTTTGGGCCCCTCACTGCAAGAAAGACATTGAGGCCCTGGAGTGGGTTCAAAGAAGGGCAACAAAGCTGGGGGGGATATAGAGCACAGGAGCAGCTGAAGGAGCTGTGATTGTTCAGTCTGGAGAAGAGGAGGCTCAGGGCAGACCTTATTGCTCTCTATAACTACCTGAAAGGAGGTTGTAGTGAGCTGGGGGTCGGCCTCTTCTCTTGTGTAACTGGTGATAAAACTAGAGGGAATGGCTTCAAGCTGCACCAAGGGAGAGTTAGGCTAGACGTTAGGAAATACTGTTTTTCTGAAAGAGTGGTCAGGCACTGGAATGGGCTGCTGAGGGAGGTGATGGAATCACTGACCCTGGAGGTGTTCAAGGAACGGTTGGATTTTGTGTTGAGAGATATGGTTCAGTGAGTACTATTAGTGATAGGTGGATGGTTGCACTGTATGATCTTATAGGTCTTTTCCAACCTTGGTGTTTCTATGATTTCAAATACTTGGACTGCACTGCCACAAACAACCTTTTAAGGTTACAGCAGATAAACAGCACCATTACTTATTTTCAGGAGAGCTCAATTCACTTTTCATCACATAAAGACACAAAAAGACACAAATGGCTCTGTTTCATGTACAAGACGGGGGTTTAAACAAAACAAAACAACACAACACACACCTATTAGCTAAACCATAGCAACTACCTACTGTGGTCACAACCAGAGCCTATTAATTTTAATTAAAAATATTGGTTATGAAACATGGCATATGTGACTCATCAACCTGTTCCTCTCCTCAATCCTTCCATCTGAGGCTGTTCAAACTGCATAATTCCCTTCAATTGTCTAAAATGAGAGAAAACAAAACTAGTGAATGAAGATAGCTTTAACTCAGATAGTTACAACTAACTGTCTAGTTTAAGCTAAGAAGAACCTGACAGTAACCACACATGGCATGGGGAAAGAGTATAGGATGGGGAGAAGAGGAAAGATAAAGGGAAAATAAGACCCTGTGGTGGAAGCAGCTCATTTGATGGGCTCAGCTGTGAAATACAATGCTATAAATTAAGTTTCATTATACTATATTTAGTTACATAATTTTACATTTGCCACAGGCTACTAAGCACACATTCACTCATTACTATTTCGCTGCAAAATAATTTGTTATACTGTATGTCTCAAAGTTAAAGCACACAAATAGTGTAAAAATAAAAGTGTGCTTTGGATGCTGTATTAAGTATTATAAATTGAAAGTTATTTTCAGATTAGTTCACCTGCCATAACTTGCAGACTTCAGTCCTCAAGCAAGCAAAAACAAACAAACAAACAAACAAACAAAACAAAACAAAACAAAAACCACATAATGAATAACTGCACCCAAATGCAGAAACAGCAGTATCCTCCCAGGCTAAACTCAAACCACTATAATTCAAATCATTTCTCCATTGAGAGTGCTAAGATGAATTTTCCTGTTTTTCATTCACCAATTGCTAAGTAAACAAAATAGGCCTAATGAGGAGGGCACGTTCAAATAGTTCTGCTTATAACAGAAGATAATTTATTTCTTGTTAGCCTACAAATAATCGACAGCCATCTTTCAATGGAATCCTACATTCTCACTTAGGAAAAAATACTCTTTGTAGAGTACTATAGAGTACGAGAGACAACAGTTACATATACGTGTGTGTGTGTGTATATACAAATAAGTAAGTAGTACTAGTCTTCCCTACCCACTTTAATAAGCTAGCTTGGCATGGTCCACCTCTAAGCTCCTGTATCCAAAGTAAACATGTTGCATTTCATGCGGAAAGGCCAGTTTTGAAAGAGATTTACAAGTTGACCATATATAACAAAGTTGGAACAGCTAAATCAGTGATGGCAAAATATTTGCTAATTTTGTCATCTTTTCAAGATTGAAGATTGACCTTTATTTCTCTCTCTATGTACATATGTCACACATACATATAATATTCAATTTGCTTTCAGTAAGAGCAAATAACATACGAAACATGATGAAACTGAGCCACAAACTTCCTGGCCTTTCATAACAATATTTAGATGAAGCAGAGCTTTGGAGACTAAGATATTAAAAAGTTTTCCCAACAAAATATTTTTTTGAATTATTTTAGAACGTCATATAGATTTCCTTCCATTGGGGAGGACAAAAGAAACATAGTTACTGATGAATGTAATGCCAAAATAACCAAACTAACTTTGCCTTACTAGCACTGTAAATGATGCTGATTTGGAAGTTTTGACTAATCCCTGACAAGGTAAAAACTATGCATAGCTAAAGTGGAAATTATTTTCAGAAAAAAAACTAGTTAGCACAGCGATTGAACAGGTATTAAGTTGTAGCAGCACTGAACAATTTGGACATCTACTTTTTATTTATTTATTTTCATATCAGTGCCTACAATGGCATTGGCACTGAGTTAAGGCAGATTAGTATTAAAAAAGACCAAAGTTTTAGCTGATGTTGCAAGTATGAAAGTTTGCATGGTGACAGGTATTACCCATTCAATCATTTTTCAAACGTATATCTGTACGTATTTAGTTAGTTAGAAGAATTAAAAATAAAGCTGTCAAAGACTGACTAGCTTGGATTTTTTTTTAATTCACTTCTGAGTTCCCAAATTTTTACCTTACAGTAATGTTGGCTGAAATGATAGTAGTTAATACTCCTCCTAGCTCACATTAGGAGGCTCCTACTGTCTCACATCAGGCCCACAATATTGCATCCATCATTACAGCACTGAACATTTTTAAAAGATAAACGAAACTGCTTTCCATGACTCGAGCTTCTTTACAGAGGAAAAAAGCATTACCATACTAACCAAAAAGATAATTGTTCTCCGAGTCACGTGAGTGGTTTGTGTGATTACATGGGGCTGCTTGCATGCTGTAAACAGAACTTGTCCAGCTGAATCAGTAAATAAAAGCATGAGTCAACTTTTGAGCTAAAGAAGGTGGGTCTTACACTATTATCTGAACTAGCCTTTTTGGGAGACAAAGGGTAATGCTACCTACTGTCACTTACACAAATATTTAGCTGTTCACATTGTCTAGTGTGTAGAGAGCAGGGCTTTTGATGTACTTACATTTCCAGAACAAACAACATCTATTTAAAATGAGGAAAGAAAACTGCATTAGCATTTTTCTTGGTGATAAATCTGTTTTTGTTTGTTTCTTTTTAAACATCAGTGGAAGTAAAATCTCTGTTGATAAAAAGGAAGCATTCATTTTTTACATAGAAAAGCAGCTTTTATTCATAAGGATTCTCTTCCTCTTTTCAGCCTTTACTGTTTGTAAAAACAGTAGCTCTGATTTCTCAGAAGCTACTGCTTCATATATAATTACAACAGATGTTCTTCCCTTAAAGGAAAATATCTGCTTTTCCATGGATGTGGAAATATTTATCTTTTACTTTCTTTAAAAACACCCAATCACCAAGTGAAGTTCTAGGAACACAGTGTAACAAATACCAAGATTGCCCTCTCCAGATTCGCTGCTTCGTAGGCTATTACTTAATAGATTATGCATATTTGCTACAAACATTAGCATTTGCCACATACTAACTACTACGTTTCTCAGTTTAGCATTAAGAACATCTTCTGTTCAAAATTCTAAGTACATACAATAGGATTTCCAGCCTCCTCAATCATCCAGATCCAAAGCTGCTTTCCATTATGCATCCCACTGAGAACTGCTGCATGGAGGATGTTCTTGCCAAGTCTCAGATTTATATGCTCTGGCATTTTGATGGAAATACTTTAGTGCAAAAGTTTTTTTTTCCTTTTCCAGCAGCACTCTTTTTCCACTCTTCTTTTATTCTATATAACAGCATCACTATTTCCTTTTGCTGTAATTTGATAATTCATTTTTAGGTGACCAGAACTGGCAGTTCTACACAAGGGCTTGAACACAGCAGAAATATCTGCACAGGCAGGTGCAAGCAACCCTGTGTCCAAGCTGAGCTGGCTGCACACATGGCAGTGGCACTCTGGAAGCAGTTTGGCTGCACTAGCGTGGATGTCGCCCAGCTAAGGCATGTATCAGTGCACTGCACCACTCCCGCAGCTACCAGTCAAGGCCTATTTTTCTGTTGCCAGTTACATAAATATGTCCAATGTCCTAAATATCACAAGGGAGGATATGCTTTTGTGCAGGTGGTCAGAGACATGAAATATGCTGAGTGTATCCTCCCATAAATCTGCAGCTGCTGAAGAAGTGGCAACCTCCTGGTAATTCATATGGGAGCCCAGCAAGCCTGCTGGAGTCAAGTGGAAATTTATACTGGAAGATGCACTCATAAAGAGTGTTAACAATGACACTCAAAGGAAAAGTACAACATGCTACCATAGTCTGAAATAGAAATCAGCATCCCAAATCCATTCGTGTGTGTTTGGCAAGTAACAGAAAGGGTTTTATATTCACTCTTCTGGCTGAAATAAAAAAAGTTGTTTTGGTGACTCTCAGAACTTGCCAGATGCAAGTTCAGTCAAGCATCTGTCAATAGAAATAGTGAAATACCTCATGTAGGTCATGTAGGCTTGGGACCTGCCAGTCTTCACAGCATTCCTTTCACGACTCATATTTACTACCACAGCTTTATTTCTACCTTAGTCCTTCCTGTTTAAATTCATTTTCCAGCTTGAAAGAAACACCTCAGACTATTTTAGCAGACTATCCTAATAGAAAGCCTTTGACATGGGCAGGACTTTCGTAAACATGGACAAAGTCAGGAACCAACAAACTACTCGCAAATGCAGGGGGTCAGTCTAGACATCTTTTCTAGCAAGCAGTACAGTTTGTCACTTTGCTTTCCACAGTTTGTACATGACATGAGTTTTAGTGAAACAATTTTGGAACTACTTCTAATTTTGCTTTTGACAACAACCTTCTTTAGAGGCACAACAAATGAGCTAATGGAGATCTATATTTAAAAGCATTATTTAAGAATACTCAAAAGATTATTACATTGCTCAAAACTGCTTTACTTTGTTTTCTAATGTTGGACCAAACACATTATTAAGCAAGATATCCTGCAAGGACAAAAAAATCTGAGAACATTTTGTCTTTTTATGAGGCTGAAATAATCCATCGTAGACTTTTTATTATTTTTTCTGGTGAGATGGAAGGAATACTTGAAAATGCAAAGATTTTGTCACACCAGAGAGTAAAGGCATGAGAACAGTTCAGGGCCTAGCCATCGCTGCAATTTATCAGCCAACTATGTTCGTCCTAGATGGATCATTCAGACATGGGACCATGAGGACAAGAACCAAAGCATAGAACATATGTGAAGGTTTGAAAAGAGGGCCTGTGTGAACGTAATAAGATTAAATCAGGCCAACTGCAAGGTACTGCACTTGCGTCAGGGCAATCTTTTAAGATGGAGGCCTCCATCTCCAACAAAACATTATATGATAAAACACTGACCACTGCAAATTTTTGCAACATTTTCAATGACCTATCGTACCATTCACTCAATCAAACTCAGACAAAGAGGGACCAAATCTCCTGACATAAACAGTCATGTATCTAAACACTCCTATGGCCTGGGGCCACCAGAAAGAAACCACATATGGAAACCAAGCTCTGAGAAAGTTCTAGGAGCAGATCTGAGGTACAAGATCACACCTTTCCTACAGAAACTAATTCCTGGAATATGCATATGGAGTAAAGTGGTTTGTTAACTGTGGAGATTCTTCTTTCCAAATGGAGCTGTGGTGTGTCAGGTTATTCTCAGATGGGTGTGTACATTGACCTCATGCCAGCCTGCAGTTGGATAGCAAATTTGGGTACAAGTAATTATAAAGTCCACAGCTGGGTAGGGGTCTTGTCAATACAGAAGCTGAGGGGTGGAGGAACTAGTTCTAGTATGCACATTGCAAGAAGCAGACTGGCACATCCACATGAGGTAGAAGAAGAGCTCCAAACTCAAAGTCTTTTCACACTTTGGGGGTTCCTACCACTACTATTCCACTATTATTTGAAAGGAAAGAGATAGGAACAGTCTGATAATACTAGCTTTGGTTGAGTTATAAAGGTTGAAAGAAACATACACTTTAATAACTCTTTGGACTTCCACTGCTTTCCAGAGCGCAGAAAGATTCCAAAACAAGTGATGATGGTGTAACCTTCTAATTTAAGCTTCTGTAGCTTAGCTACAAAAGTTCCAGAGACTTAGAGTCTCCTAAATAGAAACAAGACAGTATAATTAATTTTGCAAAATTGAAATACTAAAGCAGTACAGCACAAAACTCTAATATCAAATTCAAAAGAAAAAAAAAACAAACCTATGCCATACATCTGAAAGATGTGATGACAACTAATCTAAAAGTAGCTTCTCTGTGTGATGTGAAGTAAGAATTCTCTTGTTGAGAACCAAGAGCAGTGTGCGAAGAAACCAGAGCAATACATAGCTAAATAAAGGCTAGGATGTTATGCCTTTAAACATACATTCTCATTTAAAATACAAGCTTCAGGCAGATAAAGAAGTTACTGGACAAGTTTTGGCTTGTGTTACAACAGTCAGAATGGATTATTGTAATGAGCCAATATCACTTTATCCATTGCAAATACTTAAAATTATGTTTTGCTCAAGGAAGAACAAACTGGAGACACATGCCAAGATTCTAGAGAATTACTATGAAACCTGGTAGTGAATTCTCAGGCAGCAAGAAGTCTATTCACTCTCACCAAGTTTAAATCTAAAAGAAAACAAGTGACTGAGCAACTGCAAAAAGAAACCTCAAAAGAGAGGCACACAATAACATCCACATGTTTTTCTTGCTGGAAGAAACTCCTGTCAAGGTCAGGGGCATAAACAAAAGAAAAACGCCTTGAATTCCAAAGCTGATCTAATGAGCAAACAGCATTTTTGTGCTGTCATCACAGCAGCAATACTTCACCAGAAGCATGAGAGCCACTCTGCAGCTTCTCAGATCTCAGAGGCAAGACGACTTTTCTTTTGTGTGCACAGGAATGAAATATAAAACTTGATTTTTACACCATACATCCAGACCAGTACTCAAACTCAAACTGACCTCTCATTTCTCTAAATGAGAAAGATACACTTCTAAGATCGAACAGTCTGATAATTGTCTTCTTAGCATGAGAGGAAATTATAGTAACAAATTTAGAAAATATAAAAACTTTCACCTTAAGTAGGTAGTTTCTTACATTTTGGGATTGCTGACTTTTCATAAAATTGTAGAATGGCTTGGTATGGAAGGGACCTTACAGCCCATTCAATTCCAAGACTCTGCCATGGGCAGGGCTGCTAGCTGCTAGACCAGGCTGCCCAGGGCTGCATCCAACCTGGCCTTGGTATCTCCAGAAATAGGGCATACCTTCTCTGGACAACATATTCCAGTACCTTACAACCCTGTAAGTGAAAAATTCTTTCTTTACATCCAACCTAAATCTTCTTCTGGCTTAAAACCATTTCCCCTTATTCTATCTCTATCAGACTATATAAAAAAAATGGCTTCACTCCTGGTCAGAAGCTCCCTTTAAGTACTGAGAGGTTGTAATGAGGTCTTCCTGGAGCTTTCTCCAGGCTGAATGAACACATCTCCTTCAGCTTTTCTTTGCAGGACAAGTGCTCCAGCCCTCTAATCATCCTCGTGTCTCAGGCTGCAATTTTATAGGAACACATTCTAAAGTGACTCAGCAGAAGAGTAGCATCTTCTGTGGTCTAATATTAAATATTGAATTTAGGATATACCGTTTTTAAATGGGTGTGTAAATAGACTAAAATAAGTTCTAAACGTGCTAATTAATTCTAAATGTGCTAATTAAATTGTTCTGTTTAAAAGTAGCAATTCTATGTCAGTGGAGTCAGACAATTCACAGCAAGAATATACTGCACAATGCAGCAGTTTCTTACTATTTGAAAGTCTTTTTTCCAACCAGAACGCTTTAAAAATTGACCTCCTACTCCACCCAGGCTTGTTTTCTCAGAAAAAGACTGTAACCCTACTTATGCTGCTTGTCTCAAAGGAGCTTCTGAAGTTTGAAGAGCTGATAAATGGCACAGCAGTAAATTCTTTCACTCACGCCATACTAAACACCATAGCTAGAACACATTAAATAGTACAAGAAAGAATCAAATACATAGAGAAGACGACAGCAAGGCCAAAGGTGTGGAAAACGGAAAGAAATACATAGAAAAAGATAACTGAGAGGCAGAGAAAATACTTCATTTCTAAAACATATTGCTTACGTGTTCTGTGCATGAAATGTGTAGCACTTACATTTCTAGTTAAAAGGTAATAATCTATCTATTGATGTATGATCACCTGTACTTACCATTTAACTTACTGCCATTAAAACATTAGTGTTCATATAAGGGACATTGGCATCCAAGATTCCCAGCATCAGGGCACGAAGAAAAGCTAGAGCTATGTACATATGAAAATAATATCTGCCTAATGACAATATCCATGAGGAAACAAAGGGCAGAAAAAAAGAGAATAAACAACAGAAAAAGGATGTTTATAAGAAGGATATGTAACCCTAAAAAAAAAAAAAAAAAAAAAAAAAAAAAAAGTCTAATTCTGATTACTTAAGGAGTGAAGTCATATGTGAACAGCTTTAGAAGTCTGATCCTTCCTATATGATTAAATGCTGTAATGACCACATCCCAAAAACATCTCAGAAATTGTGTTTTTCCCCTCACAGGGATGCCCCCATAGAGACACTGATACCTGTAACCATATTTACAGTCCTTTTAAGATTATTCTGAAACTTACATAGAAGTATACAAAAGTAATAGTCCATTCAGCTTCAAATTGTAACAATATAAACACTTCTAAGACCTAATATTGAAAGACAGTCACTAAAATACAGGGCAAATATTTTGTTACAAACTAAAGAAGGCAAACACCAGATCCTGTGAAAACAACTTAAAACACAGTTCTTACTATCTTTGCCATTGTTTTTGTACTTCAAAGGTAACACTTTTTTTTTTTTTTTTTTTTTTTTTTTTTAAAATAAAATAAAAAACATTGCTGGAAACATTGCAATACTTACCTCCAAACCACACTGTAGATGCAAAATTCATAAATGATTGGGATTAAAAAGATAAGAAACCCTGTGGGGAAAAGACAGCAAGCCTGAAGCTGCTGTGCTTGTAAATTAAAACTTCTCCAAAGCACTGGTTTAATTTCTCAGAGGATGGCAAACATCACTGAAGACAGAGAAAGCAGAGACAAAGAACAAAAGAGATATTCTTACGAGCCTTCCAGGTACAGTCGAAAAGGGCAGGCACATGACATAAATGCGCAAGTAGATGCTAAGCTATTTCCAGTTGAATAAGATCCTGAGTTCTAAAAATCATTTATTCTTAAGTGACTGACTGAAAGATAATATCATTGCAACAGCTTCTAATCAAGTTCTCCAGAAACCACAGATTGCTTTCTTAGATAACACAAATCTTTACAGTGAGGTCTTCCTTTCTGTTTGTAAAATAGGATCCAGTATAAATTTAAATATTGCAAAGCAGTTCTAGAGAGAACATGACAGAATTATGCCCATTATCCCCATTATATTTGTAAAATTAACATTCTTTTGTCAATGCAATTTTTTTTCTAATCTTTTCTTAGCATTCCCGATCCTCCGATACTTGGAGAAGGTATTAAAAGTGTTGTATATTATTAAACAGGTTTCTTTGTTTTCCAGGGATTATTTCACATTTTAAAGAAATTCCTCTCATGCTCCTGCCAGCTCCCAGGTTTTCAGCAGAGTTGACACTCTCTGCATGACTTGCCTAAATATATTTCCCCTAAAGTATCTGTAAACAATCGGTGCACAAGCAAACAAACAAAAAGGCAGTTCTAGATGACTTGAGTGCCTCAGGGGTAAAGTACTGCAATGAAAGTCTGGAAGAAAGAAGTCTGCCAGAAACTTAGCAAAGTTCACATAAACATCCTGCGGTTGGTCAGCACATCCCAAGGTGGAATCCACTCTAAAACCCAATACAACTTATGCACACAGAGCATTCCAGAAAAAGCTCTTGATTTAGACAAGTATAAAAAGGAACCAAGAAAAAAAAAAAAAGCTACTAATTTTAATTCACTTACTAATACTTAGGTAAGTAAATACATTCCACCATAGGTTACACAGGACATTTATTTCCTGAAACAATACACTCTCTCAATGACCTAAAATGCATTCTTGGTGACCTAAAATTTCAACTGGCAAACAGTGTTATGTTTAGGTTCTGAAGAAAAACAGAGAGAGTTTAAAGGTACTCAGCTTTGTATATAAATACTTCAACTTGGTAAATGAAAACTGAATTCCAAATGTCATTCCTGTAACTTCCACTAAATTTGCTTATTTCTGCAAATAAGGATTTTTTTATTTTATTTTACAGACAAATCTAATATTCAAGTTTATTCCTCAGTTATGTAAAAAAAAAAAGTGAAAAAAATCTTTAAAAACGTTACACATACAGGATGAGATTGGAATTATAAAGACAGAATTTTACTTTGCTACTAGTACAAGATCAAATAACCCAATAAAGCCATGCAATGGCAAGAAGGCAATGCTTAATTGACTCTACCAGATTTAATGTTAAACATTGGAAGGAAAGTAGCTGAATAAAGTGTAACAAAAGCAAGAAGTAAATAATATTTTATGTAACAGCATTACTTTTACATCCAGCTTCCCAGATCACACAATTTACTTTTTTTCTTCAATCCTTTTGTTTTTGTTGAAAAATATAGACTAACACAGATGTCTCAAAACCCTCAGGGTTAATATATGAAGGTCACCCTGAAAGCAATGCCTCGTATTTATTTCTATGGAAACTACAGGATATGCAGAGAGAACAATACTAGTATTTGGTAGAGAAAATTTTCTAAGCTACAAAACACTATTTTTCAACACAGTCACCACCACTAACTATGCACTTTTATGAGTGATGAACAAGAGCCTGCACATCGCACTTATAAATATCTGTATCAGCAGAGGCAACACACTATTGCTGTCACTACTGCTGAAACACATCACATACTACTTCATTGTGCTCATATCCGCTGTTTGGTTTCCATCAATTTTCAGCAAGTATCAGTGAATGTCAATACGTTTCCATTTTTTTCCACATTTTTTGAGGAATTCAGTGACATATCTTTGCACCATATGCGTTTCCATGTGAGATGTTATTTTGTCAGACAGCCCCTCTGCTGCCATCTGTCATATAACAACAAAATGTAATGGAATAGTGGTGGGAAGCTACTGTTCACAACACCACAATCTGCCTCTGGCATTGTGGGCCATCATAAAATTGGAAGTATTATTTTCAGAGCAGCCATTGTACATCCCCTCTTATTTTCTACATATTTTAAACATCCTTCCTGATCATCACATGGCATTTTCTTCCTCTGCAAATACGTATCAGAACTAGCTTTCTAACTGGAAGATACAGCATCATCTGGAGAGTCTAAAACATGCAAGCAAAGTCAGATGCTTGTTTAAGTGGCTAAGGTGAATCTGCAAAGAACACCATGATACTTGGAGATTGCTACAATAAGAAGGATTCACCGAGCACCCTCAGAAATTTACATAATCTTTAGGATAATCTCTATATTTCAGAGGAAGATGATCAGAGGACTGAAGAACCTCCCCATGGGGACAGGCTGAGGGAGCTGGGGCTTTTCAGCAGGGAGAAAAGAAGGCTCCTGAGGGACCTTATAGTGGCCTTCCAGTACCTGACAGGGGCCTATAGAAAGTCCGGGGAGGGATTTTTTTTTTTATAAGGGCATGTAGTGACAGGGCAAGGGGAAATGGCTTTAAACTGGAAAAGGCTTGATTTTGACTAGATATTAGGAAGAAACTCTTTACTGAGAGAGTGGTGAGACTGGAACAGGTTGTCCAGTGAGGTTGTGAATATCCCCTCCCTGAAGCATTCAAGGTGAAGCTAGATGAGCGCCTTTGAGCAACCTGGTCTAGTGGGAGATGTCCCTGCCTATAGCACTGGGGTTGGAACTAGGTGATCTTAAAGGTCCCTTCCAACCCAAACCTTTTTATGATCCTATGATTTCAGTGCTATAGCTGCAACAGTTAAGATTTTATTAAGCTCTAATAAGAAACATAGAATATAATCTGGATAACAGACTTCCTTTGGTAAAGATCTTCTGAAGTTGACTTTCAAGAACTGCAAAGTCCAACTACATCCATTCAGTGGGGAGAATAAAATGAAATGAAACCCTAATAGTTTCAGACTCACACAATAGCGAGTTCTAAACAGTGTTGAGATCTGTCTCAACACTGTTATACTTAACAAAATGAGTATTCCTAGCTTTCATTTCCTCAGTACACAATCTCATACTAATCGTAGTCAGAGATTGCTCATTCCCACAGCAGCTTGGCGCTGAGTGCAAGCTGACCACAAAGCCTTGCCTTTCTCTCTGGTTTTGTAGCAGTTCAACACAGGTTGCAGCAAGGTTGCTAAGCAGAGTAAAACTTCTTTAACTTTCCAGCACTAAGGTCCAACAGCCCGCACACTGCCAGAAAGGCTGGGATTTGTGCCCTTTTAAGGAGCCTACACTTAAAGTGTCTTAATTTCTTGCTCAGTTACACTCAAATTTCATTTATTTCTCTTGAATGCATGCACTACAAAGATTCACCTACTTGTTTGCCTAGCATAGCCAAATACTCAGAAGCCTTCACTATTTCATAAAATCATAGAATCTCAGGGTTGGATCTCTGAAGGCCATCTAGTCCAACTCCCCTGAAATGAACAGGGACATCCACAGCTAGAAGGAAACAGAGACAGTGATGTCTAGGTAAATGCTACTGTACCAGGAGCTGCAGTGTCCTCCCTCTTCTTATAGCTTATGTTATTTAAGGAATCCACAGGTTCTACAAGTATTCCTTAAGACAGATGTTACATGAAATAACAGTCAACTTCAGACTCTGCTACTCTTATGAACAGATAAATGACTCCTTCCTTTCCACTCCTATCCTACTGACTAACTCTCAACCCAGTTTCCATGTCCTAATTTCAACTTTGTTATCATAGGTTGGTAGAAGACATTCTCCACTCCAGACTTGCAGCAGTGACAGCATGTTAGAAAACATTCCCTGAAATTACTTGTCAGTGTTCTGCAGTAGCACATGACATTGGAAGCAGCTGCTGACAGCAGAGCAGCCTACTCCTTGCTTATGCACCATAAGCTGCTCAGACTCCCAGTAAATTTACCTTCACCTATATCCCTAGCTAAGCTACTGTCAGATAAACTATTCCAGGAACAAAAACTGGCTATTACAGACCACATAGGTAAAAATGGCTCATAAGTAAACAGACTGGAAGGTGACCTGGAATTTACAGATTCAGTTCTCTGTTTCTGACTTCTCTGATCTTCAGATCAGAGAATTCATTAATGCTCAAGCACATTCACATCAGAGCACATCAATCACATATAATTCAAACAATCATTGCTTGCTTACATCTCACCATCCATGGATACTAATGACATTCAATACCACCCCCAGCAAGAATTCAGTTTTTAAGGTTCTTTTCCTGCACCACTTACAGCAGCAACAGTATCGTCAGAAAGTATCACCACTGGAAACAAGTTGGCATTTCTGCCTGGGCACCTATCCTGAGCTCAGGAGCCTCTATCCATCCCTGATACCTGGATCAATTTAGCCAGTTTGGGAAGTATTTACTCACTCCTTACCTCTAAATAAAAGCCGCTTTGATCAAATCATAATTCAGTTCTCAAACTATTGAATGTGAGAGCCTCCTGGCTAAACTTGAAAAAAAAATTATCCTTGCACTTTCACTTTTCTCTTACAGAATGTAAGATATATTGAAACTTTGAGACTTGAGTCAAGTACTACAGCGACACCTATAAAATTGCTGCACTGATGTGTCTTCTGTAACATTAAAAGCAACCATTTTACTAACCCTTTATTATAAGCAGATAATTATGACTGTCCTTGATGACAATGTAATGCTTTCACAAATCCTATCTCAGGCTATTGAAACTAAAACACCAGTCCTATTAATAGCCATAATGAATAATTAGATTCCATACACTCAGATTGTGGGTGGGTTTTTTTTTTTTTTCATAAACAAAGTAGTCAAAGTTTGTGTACACCCACAAACAGAACTTCCCCATGTCTCAATTCAAATAAATGAAAGGGAAACAGCAATACTTAAGATGCCAAATATTGTTAACAAAACAAACAAATCAGTTATTTTTATAGTAAATTCAGACAACTTCTATTTGTTCTGGCTGGAGAAGACTGGATTTATTTCTTTTTTTCCTCACCTTTGGTACCTGTTTTTAACATGAAAGCTTAAAAACAGCTCTATGCCAATTGTCCAAACCACAGCAGGTGGTAAGGTCAATGAAAAGGATTATTCAGCAGACTGCTCCAGTGGACATGCTTAAAAAAGTAGTTCACTTACACTTATTTTTCACTATTTGGAAGATTCCCTAATTCAGAGGAAGCTGCTTGAATTTGTTCACCTTTGGGAAAGTAAGAGTGGTTTTCACCCTTCTTTCATCAGTGATCTTACTTTATTTCTCTAGCATGAAAGAGCCCAACAGGTACTGAGATAGAACAAGATACTAACACTAATTAAAAAAAAAAAAAAAAAAAAAAAAGAGAAAAACAAAGCATAAATTAAACAAAATAAAATAAATGCACTCCCTGCAGTGTCATCCTCATCATCCCACCACCACCCCCCCTCCCCTGACAAAAAGAAAAAAAAAAGAAAACCAACATGGTGACATGGTGACTATTTAGCAACTTTGTGTTTTTATTGAATGCTGTTTCTGCTGTCAAACATCAGGTTTGGTGGCAGTAGGCTGAAAAACTCAAGTAAAACATCATGGTCATAAAGAACTTACTGGGAAAAAAAAAAACAACCAACAAAAAAGAACACTTGTAATACTTCAAAAGCAAGTATGCATTTCAGTGGCTTTACATCACTTAACACGTCCTGTGAAATGATCTGGGCTTACAGAAAAAGCAGCCTCCCTCCTTCCAGCACTCCTATTAAAGTCTGATTGCATTTTATTCAAAATCAAATTCTTATTAGTTCAGCTTACAGAAAAGCTTCATATTAATACAACCACGAGTGCAGCCAATATCACAGAAAAAGCCGAAAATGAGCATTCATGGGTTAAAAGGAACAGGAAATCTCTTCAGATGGCTTTGTTTAAACAGAAATAGTTTCATGGAGCCCTCCCCTAAAAATCCAAGGCCAAATTCTCTTATTTGCTTGGATCATTCAGCATTCAGACCCTTTGATTTCTTTTTTTCTTAAAACTGCACAAGGGAAAGTGGATTCTTCTTTCTGCCCTACTGCACTGTCAGAAAGACGAAACTGAACTTCCTGAATGCACTGTACTGATTCAGAAATACATTTGTGAGAAGAAGTATGAGTTTAATGTATATAAACAGCTTCCTGCTTTCAGTATCTTGAAATCTAATCAGTTTTCATTTAAAGCTCATACCTCTGGTATGAGTTTCAATTTAATGCATTAATTTGATCAATACTTGTTTTTACTTTCAAAGGAAGGGGGAAAGGCCAGCAGCATATCTGAGGAACTGAAACATCTTTTCTAACACAGTATTTCTTTTTGGTATACTTCATTCAAGTGTTACAAGTTTTCTTAGTTGAAAATTGACATAGTTTTCACAGAATCACAGAATCGTAGGTGTTGTACGGGACCTCCAGAGATCATCGAGTCCAACCCCCCTGCCAAAGCAGGTTCCCTACACCAGGTAGCACAAGTAGGTGTCCTGGCAGGTCTTGAATCTCTCCAGAGAAGGAGACTCCATGACCTCCCTGGGCAGCCTGTTCCAGTGCTCCATCACCCTCACTGTAAAGAAGTTCTTGCGCACGTTTGTGCATGTGTTTTATACAAGCACAGTGAAATGGAACCACAAATATTATAGCGAGATTAAAAAATATTCATCGATAATATTATCTGAATATGAGGAATATGTAATACAAAATCCATGTCAGTCTCAAAATGTTCTCTACACATCACTTCCTGATGTTTCAGCATGTTTATTCAGTGTCTGTGCAGGTTAACTCATCAGAAAGCAAACATAAATATTTAACTGTCATCTATTTAAATGTATTGCTATACTAATAAAGCTCTCAAGATCAGCATACTTGAACATAACATACAATAGACAATTTTGCAGTACCAGAACAAATGAAGACCATCTTTCCGTTACTGCTTGAAAGCAGGATGCTTATTCAACCACAGTTACACTCTTTAAAAATATAAAGGCTTTATACCTATAAAAAGATTACCATGAAAGCATAGGGCTAACACAACAGCTTTCATTTGATTTGAAGAGGGAATTCCTTGTTGTATCTGAAAAGTACTAACAGGGATAGAACTACATAGCCCTGTAGATTCCCTCAATAAAGCACCCATGCATTTTGAAACTCACAAGAAATCCTGGTTACTTTCTAACTAGAGAGGTAAATAATTTCTTTACCAAGATGTTCTCTACCTTACTGAGTCCAAGTAGGTAATGTTGGAATTTAAAGTAGCCTCCATGTAAATACAAAGTAGCAGCAATGATGAAATGAAACAGTGATGACAGAAACGAAACAAATAAAAGCTACACATTTAAAACAAGCAACAAAAAAGAACCGCACAGATTTCCATCAGGTATCGAATTAAAAAACAATCCTGTTCCTATTTCTTTCAGCGTGATAGAAAGGAGAAGGAGTTCTGTATTAGTACTCTCCATTTAAAAAGGTACAAGAGAACATTTTGTTCCTCCGCAGATCCATTTACAGCTCACCTGGCCATTACTATGTGAACATGTGAAGACTGTCCAGCATTATGCGATGGAAAAGGACAGCTGGACACTTTTAACCCATGGAGCTGAGATCACTTCAGAGCATTATAAGTGCACCACAAACTAGAAAACCCAATTACTTCTCTTATTTCATGGCAGGCTTTCAAATTTCTCCTAGAAATTCATGGCTGTCTGCGCTAATAGAATTTAAACTGGAGGCTGGAGAATTTCTTCCCCAGAGACAACTTAGTTACAGACCACTAGGGCTTGGGCTTCCACAAGTTTTCAGTATAAGCACTCTCACACAGAAAAACTCACCACAGACTATGGAGGATTTTTCAAAGTTCACTTCAGGCAGATAACAACACTGGAACTGACTTACAAGAGAAAGCACTAGTTTGCGGCGCAGTGTCTTTAAGTCAAAACAATAAATCTAAGCATATTCACAATGAAAATCTTAAGCGTTAGGAATATACAATGCCAATTCCTATTTGGTGTAAAACCTAGACTAGCCATTCTCTGAGACTTGCTTCAGCAGTTTCAGGTGCTTCTGTGCATCTGCATGTCTATGTGAGAAAAGGAAGTACTTGTTTTAGTCCAGTTTATGCTTAATTCCACACGACTTTCTTGTAAGTGTCTGCTTACTGTGTCACTCATTCTCTTCACCTTTTGAATAACTTGCAGGATTGTAGTGATTTCAGTTCCCACCTCCCAAAGCATAGTGCCATTCCCACAAAACTTATCCATGTGTTTCCATCGGCCTGTTGGAGCAAGAAACAGATTTCTGGAAAGCATACGTGCTTGCTGATGAACAGGCAACACTCAGCCAGCATTAAGGATTCTGGGATTTCAGTGCCTATTTCATACAGTCCACAGAAATTCTATTCTGAGTCTTTTTGCAGTTAAGTTCAGCAATGACATAGCTGAAGTCTGACCTTGAAGAACTACTAAAATGGCTGCTTTCATGTGGAATGAGGGGGCCAATACCAAAGTAAAAGCAAGTTCTGGAATGGTACAGTGGTTAAAGGTGTCCCACAGTTATTCCTGAGCTTTACAGTAGTGGAACAGAGGGAGGAAGAAGAGTGAAGACTCCTACACTCAAAAGGAAAGTGCATAACTACAAAACAAAAACATCTGAATAGTTATACCTTGACAAGAGGTATGAAAATAACCTTTTTTAAAAATGTGCAGTTACTGTAAATAAGCACAGTGTCTACTATACGTATTTTTGCACATGCAAATATACACAAAAAAGCCAACCTTCGAAGGCGTGCTTGAGAGCTAAATGCATATTACTGTTCTGCCAACAGGAAACACCCACAGCAACAAGGAATACATACAAAAGAAGCGTATTCCAATTCCACCTCTATTTCCCACAACCACAAAAAACAAAACCTCAAACCAAAGAAGTAGCACAAGATAGTACAATAGGGTGGAGCTCACATTAAAGGACAACAGTTTTACCTGTATGTACCTTTTGACCCTATAATCATTGCTATTTACACAAAGACACAGAGATTATTCACCTCTCTCCCCAGGAGGAGACAAGGCAGGAAGTGAGACTGCTGAACAAATAGGGGTGTACATTATTGGTGCCTTTGTAGTATAAGTGTGTCTGCCTTGGGGGTATTTATGAATTGGGCTAGAAATTAGCATGAAACGGAATGTGCACAGAACTGTTGCCTGCTGTTCCTAAATTAACCAAATATTGTCAAATTAGCAACAACCACACTTCCCACTTAAGGCTATATATTTAAATGTTTTAAAATCAAAAGTTATTTTTGGATTTATGTGAACCAAAAAAAAGACTGAAGTTGCTTTTCTGCTGCTTCTGTTAGGATTCTCACTTGAATTTATAGAGACCAATATTTAAAAGAAGGAGCTTAAGGCATTACACAAATGACTTGTGGACAAAGTTTCTTTCTTCAAAACATTAAAAGGAGCTAAATGCACACATAGAATAGAAATGTAATCTCAGACATACAAATATTCTCTGAAAACCAGTGACTGGATTGGGCACACAAGCTGAATAGGGAAAACAGTCCAGAGATCTCCTCAGAGGAAAGGGTTTATTTACAAAATTGGAACACAGTGTTGTTTAGAGGATGGCTAGAAAGAAGAATAGAAGAAAAGAACTGTTTAACAGTACTTTAAATAAATTATTGCAGCAGTCTTTAAATCAAACTGTAATACAGTCCTCTAATAAGCAAATGTATTAGCACAACTGTAAGTAGAACAGACTTGATGGTCCACTGGTCTCTTTCAGTACAGTAACTTGTGTTCTAGGATATTTGCCACAATACATAGAAGCCAAAAAATGTTGTCACTGGGAGAGGGTGGAATTAAACAAAGACAAAAAGCAGGTAAAATTCAGCCCAAGTTAACCTGTCATTCTGCAAGATAGCTGCACAGTTCAGGGCCAATAGCTCAGTCTATTGCCTGGAAAGGTAACAGATGTCCCTTCTGTACCTACCATGCATGAGAACTCATGGTAGCACAGATTATTTGCTAGTATTCCTAGAGTAAAATAGATTCCTATAATATGTATAGTATGTAGTATATGTAGTATCCTTTTCAAAATTAAAATATTTCTACCATTGGTATTAGGACATGGGTACACACGTAATCTTCTGCAGAGATATTACTCTCCAGATGGCTTCCACAAATGATTAAATAAATGCAACTTGGCAGTTAACTTCATCGCAGTAACTCGTAGCATGTGCCCAGTTTACTCTAGCAAAAACAGATACTACGTTTTTCCCCCACCAGTCTTCAATACAAGAGAAACTAAAACTTTCAAACACACCCAAAAACTTAGCTCCCATAAGACTGAACATGATGTAACAATGTTAAAACATATATACACACACACACATATATATGTATATAAAAAAAGTATTAAAGATGATGCTAAACACTGTCAGATTCTACTATTTATTCAGAAAGAAATCACAATGTGTGGATACAGTCTATTAAGCAAAATTGGTTAGAATCAATCTATGACTTAAAGGAAAAATAAAAAAAAAGCTGTAATCAAGTTTGAGCCAATGCTAAAACAGCCATAGCATAAATTTACTAAACTGAAGTAGTTTAACGGGAACAAAATGCACCTGGTCAAAATAGAGCAGTAATTACAGTTGAATGAGCATGTTTTAAAAAAAATAAAATAATAAAATATATATATTAATTACTGGCAGCAGAAAAGATCAAAGAAGTCCCATCAGACTCACACAGCAGCTTGCATAAAACTTCAGCAGTATGGATTTCAATACATTTATTACAGCTGAATATAATAGTTTTCATAGTGTAATGTAAGCTTACATCTCAGAAACATTACTTGCAGTATACATAAAATAGATAATATCATACCTCCAATATCAGAACAGTTACAAGCTTAGAAGTACGATTTTGGAGACAATCTCTGAATACAATAACTGGTTACAAATAATGTTCAGATTCATACACAACTCTCAAATTAACAACTTAACTGATTCTAAGCTCTCTATTTGTACCTCAGTGAATAACTATTCACATAATCTCAGACGAATACTTCTGAAAGTAACACCTCGAAGTTCAAAATATGTAGTTCTTCACTTCAGTTAAAAACATTCACAGAAACATCCAAATGAAGCACCTAAAATGATAAACCTTACTTACAAGTTTTTCCATTGTAACCTTTCTCATTTCTAAAACCAGAAAGGATGCAAAATTTTAGAAAATACGAACTACAGGCAATACAATTTCATCAACAATAAGAGGTCCAAGAGAAGAAGAAGAAATTAAAAAATGCTTAACAGGACCTAAAATCCCTACCAAAAATAGCTTCCCCCACCCCTAAAAAACACACATATGCACACAGATAATTACTGCTTACTGGTTCTTGGGGAGGAGCTTACGCCCAGCAGTCACCAAACTAGGGTGAAAATCGTATAAATAGACAAGGGTGACACTTGAAATCATCAGCTTCTGCTCACTCACCAGTGGCAGAAGAACTCCTCACTAGAGGGGGATTTGCCACTCTACTGCTCTGCATTGGAGCTCCACAACATTTGGTATGTTATTATTTCATTTCATTCTGTATGGTTTTGATGCTAAAATCTATAGGATATGTTGGTTGGGGTTGCAAGAGAGTTGATATTTAATGGCTAGCATCAGCCTCCTTACTGCTACTGGGGTTATTCAACAGGTTGCAAACGAAAACCTCACTTGAATGTGAGATTTTTGCCATGGATGCTGAAGGAGCCAGAACTTTATACTTCATGGAATTTACTATAGCATTAGACAGGGGCAATAACATCATGGTATATAGCCTATATATTACCAATTAAACCTTTTCTTCATTCCAGGAGCTCTGATATATGTTACTGCTGAACTTTGCTTTTGGGTCCTGGAGTAATTAGAAAAATTACTACTGTTTCTGAAGTCAGTGGCTTCAAATAGGCTGCTACTTATTTAAAATGATTATTTTTTCTAAAAGTGAGACTTCTGCCTCTAAGCCATCTCTTTTGTATCTTAGACATACAAGAACTCCAAATCTTAAGTTAGCCATGTTGATTCTATTCTCCTTACAGCACTTTTCACAGACAGTGAAAGCAGGAAAAAGCAAGCACAAAATAAAGAAACTTTTAATACCAATAGCTTAAGAAAACCAATTTATGCAAAAGACACTCATCAACTTCTACTTAAAACATTGTTTTCTTCCCTTTCTAACAGTGGACGGATTTGGAAACATGCATTTACAAATATCCTTACTGCTGCTGTTTTGTCTAAACATCGTCCATGGTAGTGATGGATACTTTTCCGAGCGATACCAGAAACAGTCCAGCATCAAGGGGCCGCCACACTTTCTACCATTCAACGTAAAGAGTCAAGGTAAGTCTACTTTTTTTTTTTTTTTTAAATAATAAACTAGCATAAAATAAGTTCTAGTGGGTCAACATATGAACAAAAGCTCACTGTTTGTACAACTGGTACTAAACTAACAGTTTAGGCTTGCTTTAATAAGTTCATCATTGCAGAAAGAATTAGCAGTGACACAGGAAGTTACCTCCCACAGATGAAGATGCACACTTGCATAAACTTTCTGTGACACAATAACTGCTGAAGGGACACTTCATTAGAAAAGGAACATTTTAAGTCTGCATTAGAAAACAAAAGCAGACCCAGAGAGCAGAAGATTAGCTCCTCAGGACACAGCATCCTTATTATCCTCATTTATGAGCTTTCATTTCAGAGTAGCTCTAGCCAAATCCTATGGATTGGATACACAACAGTAGTACATACTGAATTCAAAGATGCTGCTATAGTCTCACTCAAACTGCCTCCAGGCCATGTTTTCCAAAAATCCTCTCTAGTGAGAAACAAGTGAAAGTAGCGTGGTTGGGGAACTTACCCACTCAAAATGCTCTTCTGGACTGCACCAAAACACTATTATAGCTTTATCTCTTGCCTTCAGCACAAGGAATTTCTGTAATCCTACCAGCACTCTCAGACTGAATTTAGGTACATGAACAGGTACTGCCATGACTTACTAGCTGGAGTTCCCAGAAGGTAAAAGTTACACTTTCTCTTCCCAGTACTTGATCACAGTGTTTTCCAGTGATTTTATTCACTATTGTATCATTTTTCATATAAAGTATACTACGTACTTTATTGTCTTCTACCACACTTAATTCTATTCTTCTCAAGGCAACTTTTATGTATTTATTTTATAAATCTAGAGAAAACACTGGGAAAGGGGGGGGAAGAGAAATAACAAATTAAGAAGAAAAGGAAGGGGAAGGTTCAAATTAAATAGGAAAAAGGAGTAAAAGGGAAAAGAAACTGCCCTAAACTAATATTTCACATTATGTTAACAGAGAAACTAATCTGCGGTAAGCCTCTTAATCTAAATAACAATTATATATACCTGTGACAATTGTAAGATACTGTCTATTGAGGAAAGGGAGCAAAGATTATTCACCGCACTACAAAAGTGGCAATAGCTTACAATTTTACAGACTTAAGATACCAGTCATACAAAGAGACCTGACAAATCCTGTCACCATGTTTGGTGACAAAGTATCAAAATGAAAACTACACAATAACTGCTGTTTCTCAGCCTGGAAAACAAGTATCCTACAGATACATTTTAGAAGAGATTTAAGAGGGCTCACTGTCATTGTTCATAACCTAAGATAATAATCGAAGAACTAAACAAGAGACCGCAAAACCAAATTAATACCTCTGAATGTGTTGTCTAGTGAGTTGCTCCTTATGCAAGTAGCTCAAGTAGCACTTGTCAAGATCTTAATTACAGCTTATTTCTCATATTTGTTCACTGTACATCATCTTCTAGTGATTTAGTTACCAGCATGTTCTTTTCCTTTTGTATAGCATTGCCAAAAAGCTACCTGGAATCAAAATTTCAGACTGGGCCTAAATTAGTGACCCAGGACAACATTTGCTAGGTGCTTGATAGCACCTAACAGAATAGGATGGAAGTTCCATGCTCATTTCTGCAGGTGGCAAATTCATATTTTAATAGATCCACCTCAACATCAAACTAAAACTTTCTTTGTAACTCTCAGCTGTTTTTTCTCAGCAACATCAGTATACATATTCAGTATACATATTCATCTGTATATAGATCAGTGCAGGTGTGAGGGCCTGCTGTGCAACAAATGTAGCTACTGAAAAACTAACCTTTACTACAGCCACAGCAGAACCAACAGAAAAGACAAATCATGGAGTGAGACATGGATAGCCAGCAGCAGGGAAAAAATTTAGAACTTGAAACTGCCTCAATTTATTTGCATACTCCCACTTCCATATTAGCACTTAGTAATTAAAAGAACATAGTATAAGTGCAGAACTAGAATGTAATATTTCGATACTCTCCACATTCACTTTAAAACAAAGAAAAATTCTAAAGGTAAGATTTTCCATCACTTGATTAAAAGATCTCCAAAAGACATTCTTAGATCCCAAAAATACAAATAATATTTTCTTTAATTTCAGATTAGCAAACAAATGCAATATTGGATATAATTCCAGAAAATGCTTATCTTGGCAGCTGAAATCTATTAAAGCTTTATCTAAATTGAAGAAATTGTAAAACAATTTGATAATTTTTCTTGACAGCTCTCCTGTCAGAATATACTTTCTTTTCTAGTGTGGGTTTAATATATATATACTAGTGTGTGTGTATATATATATAGTATATATTGTGTATATATATATACACAATAGTACATATACTATTAGTATAGTAGAACATTATCCTTTGCTCATTGCCCTGAACTCCCTGTGAAAAGTCTTGGTTGAAAATAATCATAGAACTAAATCTGACAGTCCAGCAATGTTTAAGCTAATAGGCCTTTACTGCAGGTCATGCTGAAGTCTTGAAACTTAGTTCTATCCAAAAATAAGGTTCGACTGCTCTTGACGGGTCTTGATGTAAAGTTGTTTTATACATCCAAGACACATAAAAGAATAGTTAACCACTGCTTCAATTTTCTTGGTAAAACCTGTACTTCATTAATGCGACCGTCTGTCTTCTACTATCTCTAAGACAGTGCAATCACCAGATATTTAAATCTGAAACAAGCACATTTTTCAGCTCCTCATAGAAAATATCCACAATAACATTTGCAAAAGATACTGAAGCTTTTGCTAAAGGCATCACACATCACTTTACAAAACTAAGACATACAAAATTGACCTAAAACAAACTGAAAAACAGTAAAGAGAAGCATTCTGAAACTGATGTCTGAAGAAATTGCTTCCTCTTACCCCCAGTTAGGTCAAGCGTAATAACAGCATGTTACCTGAACACTGCTGAATGATATCAGTGCTACTTCACTGCAGAAATTCAACTCTAACTCCTGAAGAACAGAATTCACTTGGAAGAATGGACATAGCTCCCTGAGTTATAAAAAAGTACACCTGGATGGGGTTACAGTTGTCTGCTAGCAAATGCCAGGTTTTAAATTCAGTAAAGTAGAATTCAGGCTACTAATATAAAAAATGTATTCATGTTTCTCTCCATTTTACAACTGGAACATCACAAGGTCAGCAACTCATTGTCTGCATCCAAGTTTTGTTTTGATTTGCCCATGTTTTCTTAACTCTGACTTCAGAAGGATGAGATAGGAATGTACGCAAAACAAAACAGTATGCATTTATGCTGCCTTTACGCATCAGCAAAAAAAAAAAAAGAGTTACTATCTGCAGTTGATAGGTAATAACTATTTCCCTAGTAATACAGGAAGAAAGCAACCTTGCAGGTATATGAAACATTTGATTTGACAGCTTTTCTTATTATATTCTTTAAAAAAGAAAAATATTTCTACTTCATCTCATTTGGTCCAAAAGTAGCCACAGATTAGATAACAAACTCTGGTTTCCTAAAGACAGCAAAATATTCATTGCACACACCTTCATACATATATATATATATATATATATATATATATATATATATATATATATAATATATATACATATATACACACACAGATATGCTTAGTTGTTTTTCTAAGACTCAAATAGAACTTCAGCTGATCAACTGTTAATGAATCTTTTCTAAATAAGCAATGAACTGAATATGTTGCCATCAGAAAATCAGAATCTAGTTTATTTTTATACACCTCAGAGTCTGATTTTTGCAAGCCTTCTTAAATCAGTATTCATCATAACTATGGTATTTTGTTCTATAGTGGTATGAGCTGCTGCAAAACAGTAAAATAGCTCACAATATGCATGTTGATCTTCTCTGTAATATGCTACAAATCATCATCCTAATTCTAAAATGAAGCAGCAAATTTCCCACGAAGTACAGAGAAAACAGTTTTGAGCTTGTTTAATCCTCTATTTGTGACATTCAGCTAAATGGCTCCACCTGCTGTTGACAGCTAAGACAAAAAGAATCATCATTTGTTGTTTTTTTGTTTTTTTTTTTTTTTAAAGAACTTGAGCTCTGACTAACTACAATGAAATATCACTTATCTTGTAAATGTGTGAAGCTATTATAGCAAACACAATTCTTTAAGATGACAATACTTTAGAATATAACATTTATATGTTTACTAAAAGATAAATAAAAATCAACACAACACCACAATTATGGCTCACTGTGGATGGTAAGAAGAAAAGGCACCAAGTAGTTTAAGAAAAAAAGCATAGTTCTATTGGAAACATCCTGTTTTCTTTTATCAAGATGCAAGTCTTAACTTGCTAAATCATTTACATGTTTCCTCTCCTTCTTAATGCTTTGCATTCACTTGTCCACTATATATATATATATATATATATATATATATATATATATATATATAT